>NC_091984.1:10582630-10957630 GCF_044704955.1 Pristiophorus japonicus | reverse complement strand
ATATTTTAAGGAGGTAACCAGGAGAGTCAATGAGGGCAGTGCGTATGATGCAGTGTATATGCATTTTAGCAAAGCTTTTGCTAAGGTCCCACATGACAGACTGATCACGAAAGTAAAAGCCCATGGGATCCAAGGCAAAGTGGCAATTTGGATCCAAAATTGGCTCAGAGGCAGGAAGCAAAGGGTAATCATTGATGGGTGTTTTTGTGACTGGAAGGCTGTATCTAATGGGGTCCTGCAGGGCTCAGTACGAGGTCCCTTGCTTTTTGTAGTATATATCAATGATTTAAACTTGAATGTAGAGGATATGATAATAAGAAGTTTGCAGATGATACGAAAATCAGCTATGTGGTTGAAAATGAAGAAGAAAGCTGTGGACTGCCTGAACATATCAATGAACTGGTCAGGTGGGCAGAACAGTGGCAATTGGAAATTAATCCAGAGAAGAGTGAGGTCATGCATTTGGGGAGGACTAACAAGCAAAGAGAATACACATTAACTGGTAGGACACAGAAGTGTAAAGGATCAAAGGGACCTCAGAGTGCATGTCCACTGATCCCGAAGGTAGCAGGCTAAGTAGATAAGGTGATTAAGAAGACATACGGAATACTTGCCTTTATTAGCTGAAGCATAGAATACAAGAGCAGGGAGGTTATGCTTGAACTGTACAAAACACTAGTTAGGCCACAGCTGGAGTATTGCATGCAGTTCTTGTTGTATCTTGAATAAAGAGCCAGACTAGATACCGCAAGCTCAAAGTAAGGTGTGACCGTAGTCCTTTATTACAGATCTCAGAGTGCCTCTCCAGCCTGTGAGGCCTCCTTATATACAGGTGCTCCCAAGGGATTGTGGGATCCCTTGGGACTCCAGGGGATAAGCCATAATATGGTTATAAGTGCCCTTATGTGGTTAGACATAATATTTACAGGTTTATATCCATAACAACACCGCTGCCGCCCCCCCCCCCCCAAAATCAGCAGTGTAACTATTTACAATGTGAGTCGATCTGGGGCCTTCCTTTCCCTGGTTGATCGTCTCGGTGCAAATGCTGGTTTTGGTGAGTCGTTTGTTGGGCCCTTGCTGGGCTGCTGTGCAGCTGGTCTTACTGGGCTGCTGGGGGTGGTGAGTCCTGCTGGGCTGCTGCAGGTGATGGGTTCTGCTTCATGGTCAACCGTTGAGTCAGTTGCCACTTGTATGTGTGTTGGAGGGTCGAAAAAGGTAGTCTATTGTGGGTTGTTCTGGATAGTCCATAAATCTAAGTTTGGTTTGGTCAAAGTGTTTCCTTCAGGTGAGTCCATTTGAGAGTTTGACCACAAACACCTTACTCCCCTCTTTGGCCAAAGCAGTGTCAGGAAGCCACTTGGGACCTTGTCCATAGTTCAACACAAATACAGGATCATTTATCTCGATTTCACGTGACACATTTGCGCGATCATGATATGTATTCTGTTGAAGCCGCCTGCTCTCTACCTGTTCGTGTAGATCAGGGTGGACTAACGAGAGCCTTGTCTTAAGTGCCCTTTTCATGAGCAGTTCAGCGGGAGGGAGCCCCATGAGCAATTAGGGTCCTGTGCGGTAACTAAGCAGAACTTGGAATAAGCGAGTCTGCAGTGAGCCTTCAGTTACGCTTTTCAAGCTCTGCTTGATTGTTTGAACTGCTCGTTCTGCCTGACCTTTGTATACTGGTTTAAACGGGGCAGATGTGACATGTTTAATCCCGTTGCGGGTCATGAACTCCTTGAACTTGGCACTGGTAAAGCACGGCCCATTGTCACTCACAAGGACATCAGGCAGGCCGTGCGTGGCAAAAATGGCCCGTAGGCTTTCAATGGTGGCAGCGGGCATGCTTGCCAACATTATCATACATTCAATCCATTTGGAGTACACATCTACAGCCACTAAGAACATTTTTCCCAAGAATGGACCTGCATAGGCAACATGGACCCTGGACCATGGTTTGGAGGGCCAGGACCATAAATTTAGTGGCGCCTCCCTGGGTGCATTGCTTAACTGTGAACATGTATTAGATTTGTGCATGCAGGACTCTAAGTCTGCATTGCTACTGGGCCACCAGATGTGGGATTCGGCTATCGCTTTCATCATTACGATGCCTGGGTGGGTGCTGTGGAGATCACTAATGAAGGTGTCCTTGTCCTTTTTTGGCACCACTACCCGATTAGCCCATAGGAGGCAGTCTGCCTGTATAGACATTTCATCTCTGCGCCACTGGTACGGCTTTATTTCTTCCTGCATCTCTAACGGGACACTAGACCAACTCCTGTGGAGCACAGTTTTTTTTAACTAAGGACAGTAAGGGGTCCTGGCTCGTCCAGGTTCTAATCTGTCGGGTGGCAATAGGTGATTGCTCACTCTCGAATGCTTCCATTACCATGACTAAATTTGCGGGCTGTGCCATCTCCACCCCTGTGGTGGCCAATGGCAGCCTACTGAGAGCATCGGCACAGTTTTCTGCACCTGGCCTGTAGCGAATGGCGTAGTTGTATGTGGACAATGTGAGCGCCCATCTCTGGATGAGGGCCGATGCATTTGTATTGATCCACTGGCTTTCAGAGAAAAGGGATATGGTCGGTTTCCAATTTAAATTTGAGCCCGAACAGGTTTTGATGCATTTTCTTTACCCAGTAAACACAAGCTAACGCTTCTTTTTCGATCATACTGTAGGCCCTCTCGGCCTTAGACAGACTTCTGGATGCATAAGCAACCAGTTGCAATTACCCAAATTCATTAGCTTGTTACAATACACACCAGACCCCATACGATGATGAATCACATGCTAGTACCAAACACTTACATGATCGTACAAAACAAGCAATTTATTTTAACATAACAGCCTCCCAGCTTTCTCAAAAGCATTTTCTTGGCTTTTACCCTATACCCATTCATCTCCTTTACGCAATAAAGAGAGCAGGGGTTCTAAAAATGTGCTAAGACCCGGTAAGAAGTTACCAAAGTAGTTCAGGCGTCCTAGAAACGACCGCAGCTCCATCACGTTCTGTGGTCTCGGTGCGTTCTCGATTGCCTCTGTCTTCGAATCGGTGGGCCTGATGCCGTCCGCCGCGATTCTTCTCCCCAGGAATTCCACTTCAGGTGCCAGGAAAATACACCAAGCGTTTCAGCCTGAGCCCCACAAGATTGAGCCGACTAAAAACCTCTTCCAGGTTCTGCAGGTGCTCAACGGTGTCCCGACCTGTAACCAAGATGTCGTCCTGGAAGACCACGGTGCGCGGGACCGACTTCAGCAAGCTTTCCATGTTCCTCTGGAATATCGCCGCGGCCGATCGAATCCCAAACGGGCATCTGTTGTAAATGAAGAGACCTTTGTACATGTTGATGCAGGTGAGGCCTTTCAATGATTCCTCCAGCTCCTGCGTCATGTAGGCTGAGGTCAAATCCAGCTTCGTGAATATTTTTCCTCCCGCCAGCATCGCAAATAGGTTGTCTGCCTTTGGTAGCGGGTATTGATCCTGCTGGGAGAAACGATTGATAGTTACTTTGTAATCACCACAGATTCTTACGGTGCCGTCTCCCTTGAGGACTGGACCAATTGGACTGGCCCACTCGTTGAATTCGATCGGCGAAATGATGCCCTCTCATTGCAGCCTGTCCAGCTCAATCTCCACCCTCTCTCTCACCATATACAGTACCGCTCTCGCCTTGTGATGGATGGGTCGCGCCCCCGGAACCAAATGGATCTGCACTTTTGCTCTTTGGAACTTCCCAATGCCTGGTTTCAACAGCGAGGGGAACTTGTTTAGGACCTGGGAACACGAGGTGTCGTCGACGGATGAAAGCACTCGGACGTCGTCCCAGTTCCAGTGTATCTTTCCCAGCCAGCTCCTGCTGAACGGCGCGGGTCCATCGCCCGGTACCACCCAGAGTGGTAACTCATGCACCGCTTCATCGTAGGAAACCTTTACGGTAGCACTGCCAATTATGGGAATCAGTTCCTTTGTGTACGTTCTCAGTTTAGTACGAATGGGAGTCAGGACTGGCCTTGAGGCCTTGCTGCACCACAATTTATCGAAAGTCTTTTTGCTCATTATGGACTGGCTTGCGCCCGTGTCCAGCTCCATGGACACCGGGAGTCCATTTAATTCAACCTTCAGCATTATCGGGGGACACTTTGTGGTAAATGTGTGCACCCCATATACCTCTGCCTCCTCGGTCTGAGGCTCTGGTTCGTCATGATCCAACGTGGATCTGTCCTCCTCTGCAACATGGTGGTTTTCAGGAATAGCAGGGTTTGCAGCTTGCCTGCACATACGTTGGAGGTGTCCCATTGTTCCACAGCCCTTGCAAACATATCCTTTGAAACGGCATGAATAGAAACAATGATCACTCCCACAGTGCCAACAAGGTGTTAATGGCCTTGTATTCATCACCCTTGATGGTGGACTCTGAGTCATCTGCGCACATGCAGCTGCAGGCACGTAAGTCCTGCCCTGTACATTTCGATTCGAAAACGTTACTTTGTTCACAGTACTTGCAACGGCACTCGTGTGCTGAGATATTTGTTTCGTATTGTCACCAATGGCGATAAACGCCTGGGCTATCGCTACGGCTTTACTCAAGGTTGGAGTCTCTACAGTCAAAAGTTTGCGAAGTATTACTTCATGGCCAGTGCCAAATACAAAGAAGTCCCTGAGCATGTGCTCCAAGTGCCCTTCAAATTCGTAATGTCCTGCAAGGCACCTTAGCTCGGCGACATAGCTCGCCACTTCCTGGTCTTCAGACCTCTTGTTCGTGTAGAACCGATATCGCCATCAGAACGCTTTCCTTCGGGTTGAGATGCTCCCGAACCAGTGTGCACAACTCATCGTACGACTTTTCTGTGGGTTTCGCTGGAGCAAGCAGGTTTTTCATGAGGCCATATGTTGGTGCCCCGCAAACAGTGAGGAGGATCGCCCTTCGTTTGGCAGCATTCGCTTCCCCTTCCAACTCATTGGCCACAAAGTATTGGTCGAGTCGCTCCACAAAGGTTTCCCAATCATCTCCCTCCGAAAATTTCTCCAGGATGCCTACGGTTCTCTGCATTGTTGCAGTGGGGTTCGTCAGCTGTATCTCATCACCAGTTGTTGTATCTTGAATAAAGAGCCAGGCTAGATACTGCAAGCTCAAAGTAAGGTGTGACCATAGTCCTTTATTACAGATCTCAGAATGCCTCTCCAGCCTGTGAGGCCTCCTTATATACAGGTGCTCCCAAGGGATTGTGGGATCCCTTGGGACTCCAGGGGATAAGCTCTCTGGTGGTTAGACATGGTATTTATAGGTTTACATCCATGAAGGTTCTGGTCACCGCATTACCGGAAGGATGTGATTGCACTGGAGAAGGTACAGAGGAGATTTACAAGGATGTTGCCTGGACTGGAGAATTTTAGTTTTGGGGAAAGATTGGATAGGTTGGGGTTGTTTTCTTTGGAAGAGAGGAGGTTTAGGGGAGACCTTACTGAGGTGTATAAAATTATGAGATGCTTAGATAGAGTGGATATGATGGACCTATTTCCCTTAGCAGATGGGTCAATAACCAGGGGGCATAGATTTAAACTAATTGGTAGGAGGTTTAGAGGGGATTTGAGAGGGAAGTTCTTCACTCAAAGGGTGGAGGGGTCTAGAACTTACTGCCTGAAAGGTGGTAGAGGCAGAAACTATAACCACATTTAAAAAGTACTTGGATGTGCACAACCTACAGGGCTACGGACCAGGAGCTGGGAAGTGGAATTAGGCTGGATAGCTCTTTGTTGGCCGGCACTGACACGATGGACCGAAATAGCCTCCTTCTGTGCTGTAAATTTCTATGATCCCTGATTACACTCCAGGTTATAGAAACATAGAAAATAGGTGCAGGAGTAGGCCATTCGGCCCTTCGAGCCTGCACCACCATTCAATATGATCATGGCTGATCATTCACCTCAGTACCCTTTTCCTGCTTTCTCTCCATACCCCTTGATCCCTTTAGCCGTAAGGGCCATATCTAACTCCCTCTTGAATATATCCAATGAACTGACATCAACAACTCTCTGCAGTAGAGAATTCCACAGGTTAACAACTCTCTGAGTGAAAAAATTTCTCCTCATCTTGGTCCTATATGGCTTACCCCTTATCCTTAGACTGTGACCCCTGGTTCTGGACTTCCCCAACATCGGAAACATTCTTCCTGCATCTAACCTGTCCAGTCCCGTCAGAATTTTATATATTTCTATGAGATCCCCTCTCATTCTTCTGAACTCCAGTGAATACAGGCCCAGTCGATCCCGTCTCTCCTCATATGTCAGTCCTCCCATCTCAGGAATCAGCCTGGTGTTGGCATTGACCATAACAGCTATCTGCTCCCATTGCCTTTTACACAATAGCCTGGAGGGCCTCCTAGCCTCCTGTGGAAACAGGATCTCTCTCATGCTATTGGTCCCAGATCCCGCACTGATTCCACTCCGGGTTATTGATCCCAGATCTCGCACTGATTCCACTCCGGGTTATTGATCCCAGATCCCGCACTGATTCCACTCCGGGTTATTGATCCCAGATCCCGCACTGATTTCACTCCGGGTTATTGATCCCAGATCCCGCACTGATTTCACTCCGGGTTATTGATCCCAGATCCTGCACTGATTCCACTCCATGAGTTAATTTTAAATAAAGGTTGAGCCTGCTGCCAATGATCCGGAAGTACTTGTGCCTGCGCAGTTTCAGTATTATTGTGTTTGTTTGTTTGTTGTCGCCAGACTTCCCAAAATGAGGAATAAAGAAACAGATTTTTAAAAATCTAATTCCGTTGTAGTTTAATTTATTAATTGTGTGAATTGTAGAACTTATATCAGGTATGAGCCATTTGTTTGTGCACTAAATTGTGTGTCTATTTTGCCTACGGGTAGTTGGGTTTGTTAATATTTTGCAAATTACTGTTGAGACTAGAAGCATTGGAAGATTCCTGCAACAGTTTTTAGGGATGGTAGATTGGGAATCTCTCACATTAATGAAACTTTATCAGTGATGTGCTTCAGCGCTTCTCAGATCCTCTGCCTTTTGTGGTGAACGTGATTTTATAAATTTTGGACCTGACAGTTTTGTGCAGAATGCTTCTGCACAGCTTCCCGTTCATTGGCAGCAATCACTCCGGAAAAAAAGTTGCTTCCTACACAGATATCATTATACCTGGATGATTGATCAATGATCCTGCACAGACTCCACTACAACAAGAACAACTTACATTTATATAGCACCTTTAACGTAGTAAAGCGCTTCACAGGAGTGTTTTCAAATAAAATTTGACACCGAGCCACATAAAGAGATGACAAAGAGGTAAGTTTGGAGGAGGAAAGAGAGGTGGAGAGGCTGTGATGTATAGGGAGGGAATTCCAGAGCTTAGGGCCTTGCCAGCTGAAGGCACAGCCACCAATGGTGCAGTGATTAAAATAAGGGATGTGCAAGAGGCCAGAATTGGAGGAGCGCAGAGATCTCGGAGAGTTGTAGGGCAGGAGGTGGTTAAAGAGATAGGGAGGGGCGAGGCCATGGAGAGATTTGAAAACAAGGATGAGAATTTTAAAATTAAGGCATTGCTTAACTGGCTTAACTGAGGTTTATTGAGCCCTTATAGCCACACAGAATCCCCCTGGGTTATTGGCCAATAATCTCAGCATGACTGTGCTGCAGTTGAGTTATTGATCACTGATTGCCATACAGACTTCACTCTGCTGCAGGTTATTGAACGCTGACCAATCTGAAAACCCCCATTCAGGGTTATTGATCACCAGTTCCAACACAGACTCAGCTCTGGGTTATTGATCGCTGATCAGGGTCAGAGCAAGGGCTGGAGAATAAAGCAGGAAGTATCAAAGCAACAAAACAGAGAGTAACAGACAGAGCAAGGGGTGAGGAATAAAACAATTCACAGAGCAATGAACTAAAAGTGAATAACAAGCTAGAGGAATAAAATAAAGTGGCAGAGCTTGAGCAAAGGTGAGAAATAAAACTGCATATTGAGAACAAGTAATAAGGAATAAAAGAGAGTCAGAAGAATTAAACAGTATTAGAACAAAGGTGAGAAGGAATAAAATTGAGATGAACATGGAGGGAGAGTGAAACACAAGGGTGGGAGTGTGTGATAAGGGCCCTGAACTTGCGGTCCTGATGTGGGCTAACTGTCAGTGTTCGACGTCATTTCGCTTTTGAAACTGACAGCAGCGTCAGGATTTAGCACATGTGTGGCCTAATGCGGAAATCCTGAACGCCTTTGCTTCACCGCTGACCACAAATTCTGGGCCAGTGAGGGCAACAGAGAGCAATAAAGCCAAATGATAGAGTCAGAGAATAATAGATCATCAAGTGAAAGCAAGAGGTGAGGAACAAAGCCGATAGTAAGATAATCAAATCAAGATATACAGTTGGAATGTTATACCACTCAATCTGTCTTGATGAACTAAAGGGAATTTTGTTTTTAAAGATTTTGCTATGAATAGAGGTTCAGTGCAGACACCTCTCAATAGTTATTTCAAGATCAAGGCAACGTGAATCTTTCTCGCTCCTGCTCCATCCCCCAATTCAAACGGCAGATTTGTCATACTGGAATGTTACCCTCCCAACTAGATTCCCCAGCAAAAGTAATGAGCAATCCATTGGTTATAAGACACAATATAAAAGCTGATTCTTTTTTTAATCTAAATACTATACATTATTCTTATTTCAAAGAAGAAAGTTGTGGGTTCATATTTAGTGCATCCGCTTCGATTTCATGTTCCTCTTTTGAAAAACAGAAGGTTGGGTAAGAAATGGGTCATAGAATCATAGGGACCGAAATCGGTGGCCTTACCGCCCACTACTGTTGGCTGCCGCCGAGATTTCTAGCCGTTCTCCCCTCGGTGGAAGATTCCTCTCGGTCTGCATCCGGCGGGATCCGCCCGCTGACGGCCTCTGGCGGCCAAGTCACGTAAGTGACCTCCCGCCCGCCGAGCAGGCATGTTGGTGCAGGCGGGAGTCGGTGCCAGCAAGGGGAAGGGCCGCTGTGTGGAGGCAGGTCTAACCCTGACGGTAAGTAAGAAGACCTGCAGAAAAAGGTTCGTGATCATTTTTTAATTGTTTTTCTTTCAGCGTTTTATCTGTATGGGGTCCCCTGAAGGTGTTCTGGTGATTTTTGCCGCCCAGATTGATGACGTAAGCCGTCATCTTGCTGCCGGGCTGTACTGCCATCTCCTTTTGAGGGATCTTCCTGGTAAAGTAGCGCCCGGTCTCTCGGTGGCCATCAGCTGTCGTTTGTGTGGCACTTGGGTGGGCCTTGGCTTCCACCAAGTTCGGGTCCATAGAATCAGAGAAATTTACAGCACGGAAGGAGGCCATTTTGGCCCATCGTGTCCAGCCGACCAAGAACTACCCAGCCTAATCCTACTTTCCAGCTCTTGGTCCATACCCCTGTAGGTTACGGCACTTTAAGTGCATATCCAAGTAATTTTTAAATGTGGTGAGGTTTTCTGCCTCCACCACACCTTCAGGCAGTGAGTTCCAGACCCCCAATATCCTCTGGGTGAAGACATTTCCCCTCAAATCTCCTTTAAACTTCCCCCCAATTACTTTAAATCTATGCACTCTGGTTGTTCACCCCGCCTGCCAAGAGAAATATGAACTTCCTATCCACTCTATCCAGTTCCTCATAATTTTACACAGCTCAATCAGGTCTCCCCTCAGCCTCCTCTGTTCCAATCTTTCCTCACAGTCGAAATTCTCCAGCCCAGGCAACATTCTTGTAAATCTCCTCTGCACCCTTTCCAGTGCAATCACATCTTTCCTGTAATGTGGTGACCACAACTGCACACAGTACTCCAGCTGCGGCCTAACCAGTGTTTTATACAGTTCAAGCATAACCTCCTTGCTCTTGTATTCTATGCCTTGACTAATAAAGGCATGTATTCCATATGCCTTTTTAACCATCTTATCTACCTGGCCTGCTACCTTCAGGGACCTGTGGACCTGCACTCCAAGGTCCCTTTGTTCCTCTACACTTTCCAGTGTCGTACCATGTAATGTGTATTCCCTTGCCTTGTTAGACCTGCCAAATGTATTACCTCCCACTTATCCTGATTGAATTCCATTTGCCACTGTTCTGCCCCCTTGACCAGTACATTGGTACAAAAGCAAAATACTGCGGATGCTGGAATGTGGAATAAAAACAGAAAATGCTGGAAATCTCAGCGGGTCAGGCAGTATCTGTGGAGAGGAAGCAGAGTTAACGTTTCGGGTCGATGACCCTTCGTCAGAACTGGAGAGTGTTCGAAAAGAACAGATTCTTAACGAGCACTGAAATGGGGAGGGGAAGCAAGAAAAAGAGGGAAGGTCTGTGATAGGGTGGAAGACAGGAGAGATTAGAGAGACAAAAGGGATGATGGCCCAAATTCAAATGATAATGCCAGGAGTTAGGAAACCATTAGTGAAGATCGGGTGTGAATGGTGGGATAATGACCAACTGCCATTGGAGACAAGGAGAAAGAAAGAAAGAAAGAAAAAGGTTCTGAGGGGGGCGGGGGGTGGGGGGACAGTAAGGGGCCAAGGATTGGCAGCGGTTACGCCCTGAAATTTTTGAACTCGATGTTGAGTCCAGAAGGCTGTAAAGTGCCTAAACGAAAAATGAGGTGCTGTTCCTCGAGCTTGCATTAAGCTTCGTTGGAACAATGTAGGAGACCGAGGACAGGGAGATCAGAGTGGAGCGGGGAATTAAAGTGACAGGCGACTGGAAGCTCAGGGTCACACTTGCGGACTGAATGGACGTGCTCTCAAAGCGTTCACCCAATCTACGCTTGGTCTCCCCAATGTAGAGAAGACCGCATTGTGAGCAGCAAATAAAGCATACTAAATTGAAAGAAGTACAAGTAAATCGCTGTTTCACCTGGAAGGAGTATTTGGGGACCTGGATAGTGGGAAGGGAGGAGGTAAAAGGGCAGGTGTTGCATCTCCTGCAAATGCACGGAAAGGTGCCATGGGAAGGGGAGGGATTGTTGGGGGTGACTGCGGAATGGAGTAGGGTGTCGAGGAGTGAGTGGTCCCTTCGGAATGCTGAGAGAGGAGGGGAGGGGAAGATGTGATTGGTGGTGGGATCACGCTGGAGGTGACGGAAATGGCGGAGGATGATCCGTTGAACGTGGAGGCTGGTGGGGTGAAAGATGAGGACAAAGGTAACCCTGTCATGGTTCTGAGAGGGAAGGGAAGAGGTGAGAGCAGAGGTGCGGGAAACAGAACAGACACGGTCGAGGGCCATGTTAACCAAGGCAGAGGAGAATCGTCTGTTGAGGAAAAAGGAAGACATGTCAGAGGCACTAGTGTGAAAGGTGGCGTCGTCAGAGCAGATGCGACGGAGACAGAGAAATTGGGAGAATGTTCATGGAGTCCTTACAGGATGCAGGGTGGGAGAAAGTGCAGTATATTGGTATCTACCTGCAGTCCACAGCTTTCTTCTATCAACCACACAGCCTATTTTAGTGTCATCTGCAAACTTCTTAATCATACCCCCAACATTCAAGTCCAGGTCATTGATATATATCACAAAAGCAAGGGACCCAGCACAGAGCCCTGTGGAACCCCACTGGATATAGCCACAAAAATACCCATCAACCATTACCCTTTGCTTCCTGCCTCTGAGCCAATTTTGGATCCAACTTGACACTTTGCCCTGGCTCCCATGGGCTTTTACTTTCATGACCAGTCTGCCATGTGGGACCTTATCAAAAGCTTTGCTAAAATCTATATACACTACATCATACCTCATCAACCCTCCTGGTTACCTCCTTGAAAAATTCAATGTTAGTCAGACATGACCTTACCTTAACAAATCAGTGCTGACTGTCCTTGATTAATCCATGTCTTTCCAAATGAAGATTTATCCTGTCCCTCAGGATTTTTTCCAATAATTTTCCCACCACTGGAGTTCGGCTGACTGGCCTGCAATTACTCGGTCTATCCCTTTCTCCCTTTTTAAATAAACGTACAACATTAGCAATCCTCCAGTCCTTTGGCACCACACCTGTAGCCAGAGAGGATTGGAAAATGGGTAAGAGCCTCTGCTATTTCCTCATTTGCTTCTCTTAACAGCCTGGGATACACTTAATCCAGGCCTGGGGATTTATCTGCTTTCAAAGCTGCTAAGCCCCTTAATACTTCCTCTCTCATTATGTTTATCTTGTCTAATATTTCACACTCCTCCTCCCTCATCGCAAAGTCTGTGTTGCCCCCTCTCTTTTGTGAAAACAGATGCAAAGTATTCATTGAGAATCATACCCACGTCTTCTGCCTCCACACACAGGCTCTAGTTATCCTCTTACTCTTAACGTATTTGTAAAACATCTTTGGGTTTTCCCTAATTTTACTTTTAAAAATTCTTTCATGCTCTTTCTTTGCTTTCCTGATATCTTTTAAAATTTCACCCCTGCACTTCTTATACTCCTCTAGAGTTTTGGCAGTATCGAGTTCTTGGTATCGCTCATAAGCCTCCCTTTATTTCTTTATGAATGTCCCTAGACATCCAAGGGGGTCTAGATTTGTTAGCCCCGCCCTATTTTTAAGGGAACATACTTGCTCTATACCCTGAGGATCTCCCACTGCTCTGACACTGATTTACCATCAAGTAGCTGTTTTCAGTCCACTTTGACCAAATCTCATCTCAGCTCAGCAAAATTGGCTTTACCCCAATTGAGAACCTTTATTCCTGGTCCACCTTTGTCCTTTTCCATAACGACCCTAAATCTTACCGAATTATGATCACTAGCACCAAAATGCTCTCCCACTGATACCCCTTCCATCTGCCCCTCTTCATTCCCCAAAACCAAGTCCAGACTGCCCCCTCCCTTGATGGGCTTGTTACATATTGGCTAAAGAAGTTCTCATGAATGCATTTGAGGAATTCCGCTCCCTCTGTACCATGTACATTACTTTTTCCACAATTAATATTAGGGTAATTGAAATCCCCCACTATTATAGCTCTGTAGTTTTTGCACCGCAGTAATTTGTCCACATATTTGATCTTCTATCTCCCTCTGACTGCTTGGGGGTCTATAGTACACTCCCAGTAGTATGATTGCCTCTTTTTTGTTCTTCAATTCAACCCATGTGGCCTCATTTGATGACCCCTCTAACATGTCATCCCTTCTCACAGCCGTAATTGATTCTTTAATTAATACTGCAACCCTGCCTCCTTTTTTACCCTTCTCTCTCTCTCGTCTGAAAACCCTGTTACTAGGAATATTGAGCTGCCATACCTGCCCTTCTTTCAGCCATGTCTCAGTAATAGCTATAATATTGTACTGCCAAGTGTCTACCTGTGCTCTCAGCTTATCTGCCTTACTCCCTGTACTCCTTGTATATTGAAGTAGATTCTGTTTAGTAATGCCAAGCTCCCTTGTTGCCTATTTCCCAGCCCTTATTTCCTCCGCCTTCCAAATTCACTTTCTACTTTTCTGCTGCACAATTCCAGTTTTGCTTCTCTCCCCCGGGTTATACTGTAACGTTTAGGGCACGAAATTGGTCGACATACCGTCTCCACCACCCGCATACCGCCCGTGTACCACCCAAAAGTGCGAATTTGATCAAAAAACACCGACATACCGCTCGGTGAAATATTCCGTCCGTCGTACAGGACCACCCACATACCTCCCCAAAAAGTCCGATTTTTATCGCATACCACCGACATACCACCGGAGCCACACTCCGTCCTGGAAAAGGTGGTTTTATGCGACGTTAAGTGGGTGGGAATGGGCAGAGTGCTCGGATCCGCCACTTTGGAAATCGAGAACTGAAGCTGAAGCAGCACCTCTGTATTTCTGAGGTGAAGAGTGATTTTACAATGTGATTTAGGATGGAAAAGGTATTTTTATTGTTACTGAATAACTTATTCGGATAGAAGACATTTTAGTTATATTTTTTTCATCGAAAAATATTGTGGAGATTTAAAAAGAATGGGGCCTGTATTGCTGACAACCTGTCTCATGGAGGAACCAGATGTGAGAAGGTTTATTGAGCAGAGTTATAAGGGTAATTGAGGAGGTTACAGACTGATGGGGAGGAGGGGACCTTACCCTGATGAATGTTACCCCAAAAGTTTGACACTGTACAAGAGTGCTTAAATTAATTCATGTAAAGACCTCGAAAACATACAACAATTTTAAAACTTTGTAAAACTTACATCTATAAAACAACTTTAAGAACTTTAACAAAACTTTAACAGCTTTAAAAGCAACTTGAATAAAACTTTAACATCTTTAATAACAACTTTAACAAACTTTTCAATTTTAATAAACTTTTACAAATCAAACTTAAATTATTCAACGTAATGTTTACTGGCCTCAGCCACAACCTTGCCCCCGGCCTCGACCGCGTGCTACACCACCCTTGGGACTTGTCGTGTATGTATTTTTGGGATCACTAGCCACTAGATGGCATCATGTGTGTGCAGCCTAAGTATAAAAGGACAGCCATTTTGTATATTAGTCACTTTGGGCCTTAATAAAGCAGAGCCAAAGTCATACCTCTTGGAGTTAAACAGTATCAGTCGAACAGTTATTGCATCATTGGGCGAGGAGGCAACATGAACCTTTGCATGCAAAAATGAGCACAATTGGATTGTTGGAGCGATTTGAGGAAGAAGAAGTTTGGGCAGACTTTGTGAGCCATTTCAGCCAGTTCTTCATGGCCAACAAAATGGAGGAGGCCAGCGACGCAATTCGGCGCCGGGTGGTGTTCCTCACAGTTTGCGGTCCAAAAATCTATATAAAGAATCTACTCCTGCCTGTCAGTCCAACAGAGAAAACCTATGAAGAATTGTGTACACGGGTACAGGACCACCATAAGCCAGAAGAAGGCATCATCATCTCACGATACAGAATTTACAAGCATGTTCGCTCAGAGGGCCAGAATGTGGCGGAATTCGTTGCCGACCTGAGACATCTAGTGGGACCGTGTAAGTTCGGGGCTGTGTTGGCAGACATGCTGCAGGACTTCTTTGTAATCAGCATCAACCACGAGGTGATCCTGCATAAACTACTGGCGGTGGAGACGTTGGACTTGAACAGGGCCATCACGATCGCTCAGTCATGCATGACGACGGATAGAAGTCGAAAGCAGATATCAGTGAAAAATCGAAACTCGGCAAGTACTGTAAATATAATTCATTCGGCAGAGCGGCACATGGCAGGGCCTACCCGACTGCGTACACGAAACCTGTGGCTGGCCAAAGTCCGACAGTGGGAATGCATCCGATTTCTTCGTGTTGGTGTTGTGGAGGAATCACCGGCTCCAGCAGTGCCAATTTAAGCAACATAGTTGCAAAGGCTGTCTGAGAGTGGGGCATCTCCAGTGCAAGTGTCCACAGATGAGCAAGCGTGCTGCGACACACCACATGAAGGATGGTGGTCAGATTAGCGCGGATCTGGATACGCAATCCGAGATACCAGAGGAGGAAGTATATGGACTGTACTTGTTCCTAACTAAGAGCAAACCAATAATGATCAACGTGAAATTTAATGGGATGCCGGTATCGATGGAACTGGACATGGGGGCGAGTCAATCGATAATGAGCCAGAGGGCATTCGACAAGTTGTGGGATACTAAGGCTGTGAGGCTCAGGCTAAGTCCAGTCAATGCCAAGTTGCGCACATACACCAAAGAACTCATAACGGTGATTGGCAGCACCACAATTAAAGTGTCGTATGACGGTGCGGTTCACAAGTTACCGCTATGGATTGTCCCAGGCAATGGCTCAACGCTGTTCAGCAGGAACTGGCTTGAAAAAAAATCAGATGCAATTGGAACGACATCAAGGCATTGTCATCGGAGAAAGATACATGTGCCCAAGTGCTGAGCAAGTTCCCCTCGCTGTTCGAACCAGGCATCGGCAACTTCACGGGAGCCAAGGTGCAGATCCACGTGGACTCAGATGTAAAACCCGTCCATCATAAAGCTCGGGCAGTTCCGTATATGATGAGGGAGAAGGTCGAAATCAAACTGGACAGACTCCAGCGTGAAGGGATCATATCACCGGTTGAATTTACTGAATGGGCCAGCCCCATTGTGCCTGTGCTGAAAAGTGATGGCACAGTCAGAATCTGTGGAGACTACAAGGCTACGATCAACAGGATTTCGAAACGGGATCAGTACCCGTTACCGAAGGCTGATGACTTGTTTGCAACACTAGCAGGGGGAAGTCGTTCACCAAACTGGACTTGACGTCCGCCTACATGACACAGGGGCTGGTCGAGACACCAAAGAGACTTACGTGCATTAACACGCTTAAAGGACTGTTTATTTATTACAGGTGCCCTTTTGGAATTCGCTCGGCTGCAGCAATATTTCAGAGGAACATGGAGAATCTACTGAAGTCCGTTCCCAGAACCGTTGTGTTCCAAGATGACATCCTGATCACAGGTCGTGACTCCGAGGAACATCTGAACAACCTGGAAGAGGTTCTACATCATCTGGACAAAGTGGGACTCAGACTGAAACACTAGAAGTGCGTCTTCATGGCACCAGAGGTCGAATTCCTGGGGAGGAAACTTGCTGCTGATGGCATCAGGCCAATGGACGCGAAAATCAAGGACATCAAGAATGAACCCAAGCCGCAGAATGTGACGGAGCTGCGTTCATTCCTGGGTCTACTCAACTACTTCGGTAACTTCCTACCTAAATTGAGCAACTTATTAGAACCACTGCACATGCTGCTAAAAAAAGGCGACAACTGGGTGTCAGGTGCATCTCATAGAAACATAGAAACATAGAAAATAGGTGCAGAAGTAGGCCATTCGGCCCTTCGAGCCTGCACCGCCATTCAATGACTTCATGGCTGAACATGCAACTTCAGTACCCCATTCCTGCTTTCTCGCCATACCCCTTGATCTCCCTAGTAGTAAGGACTTCATCTAACTCCTTTTTGAATATATTTAGTGAATTGGCCTCAACAACTTTCTGTGGTAGAGAATTCCACAGGTTCACCACTCTCTGTGTGAAGAAGTTTCTCCTCATCTCGGTCCTAAATGGCTTACCCCTTATCCTTAGACTGTGACCCCTGGTTCTAGACTTCCCCAACATTGGGAACATTCTTCCTGCATCTAATCTGTCTAAACCCATCAGAATTTTAAACTTTTCTATGAGATTCCCTCTCATTCTTCTGAACTCCAGTGAATACAAGCCCAGTTGATCCATTTCCTTTCTTGATATGTCAGTCCCGCCATCCCGGGAATCAGTCTGGTGAACCTTCGCTGCACTCCCTCAATAGCAAGAATGTCCTTCCTCAAGTTAGGAGACCAAAACTGTACACAATACTCCAGGTGTGGCCTCACCAAGGCCCTGTACAACTGTAGTAACACCTCCCTGCCCCTGTACTCAAATCCCCTCGCTATGAAGGCCAACATGCCATTTGCTTTCTTAACCGCCTGCTGTACCTGCATGCCAACCTTCAATGACTGATGTACCATAACACCCAGGTCTCGTTGCACCTCCCCTTTTCCTAATCTGTCACCATTCAGATAATAGTCTGTCTCTCTGTTTTTACCACCAAAGTGGATAACAGAGTTTTTGAGAAAGTCACTAATCTGCTTTGCTCTAACAAGCTGCTGGTACATTATGACCCATGTAAATGTTTAGTATTGGCCTGTGATGCTTCGTCATATGGAATTGGTTGCATACTCCAAAAGCTAATGAGTCAGGTAAACTCCAATCAGTCGTGTGTGCTTCAAAAAGTTTGTATAAAGCGGGAAGAGCCTACAGCATGGTAGAGAAAGAAGCATTAGCCTGTGTGTATGGGGTTAAAAAGATGCATCAGTACCTGTTTGGTTGTCGGTTTGAACTGGAGACAGATCACAAGCCGCTCATTTCACTGTTCTCTGAAAATAAAAGTATCAATACCAATGCTTCATCCCGCATCCAGAGGTGGGCGCTGACATTATTCGCTTATGATTATGTCATTTGCCATAGACCTGGCACTGAGAATTGTGCCGATGCTTTGAGCTGTCTGCCGGTGCCCACACCGGTGGACCTATTGTTAGTTATGGATGCTTTTGAGAATGAAGGAACCCCTGTCATGGCTCAACAAGTTAAGACCTGAACCAGCCAGGACCCGATTTTATCGGTGGTGAAGCGTTGCATCCTCAAAGGTGATTGGTCTGCCATACCCAAGCAAATGTGCGAGGAGACCAAACCTTACATTCAGCACAAAGACGAACTGTCTATTTAGTCGGATTGCATACTATGGGGCAATCATGTTATTATGCCCAAGGAAGGGAGAGAGAAATTTGTACGTGAGCTACATAACACACATTCCAGTTCTCATGTATGGTGGCCGGGAATTGACTCTGAGCTGGAATCATATGCATCAGTGCAACACTTGCATGCAGATCAGCAAAGCACCAGCGGAATCGCCACTGAGTCTGTGGTCATGGCCGTCCAAACCATGGTCCAGGATCCACATAGACTTTGCAGGTCCCTTCCTGGGGAAGATATTTTTAGTTGTAGTGGATGCATATTCGAAGTGGATAGAGTGTATAATCATGTCATCCAGCACATCCACAGCCACCATTGAGAATCTCAGTGTCATGTTCGTGACACATGGTCTGCCTGACATCGTTGTTTGCGACAACTGATCGTGCTTCACCAGTCAGGAGTTTCAAGAGTTAATGAAACTCAATGGTATCAAACATGTAAGATCAGCCCCGTTCAAACCTGCATCCAATGGGCAAGCAGAACATGCTGTCCAAATCATAAAGCAGAGTATGAAGCAAGAAACCCAAGGGTCACTGCAGACCCGCCTGTCATGCATACGGTTGAGTTACAGGACAAGACCAACCACGCTTACCAGGGTCTCGCCTGCTGAACTAATGATGAAGAGAGGTCTTAAGACCAAGCTATCTCTTGTACACCCTGACTTGAATAATCTTGTTGAATATAGAAGACAAAGTCAGCAAGGGTATCATGATCGCGATATTTCTGTAAATGATCCTGTATATGTTCTGAATTATGGTCAGGATCCCAAGTGGATCGCTTGTATTGTCATGGCCAAGAAGGGCAACAGAGTATTTATTGTCAAGCTCAAAAATAGGCAAACATGCAGGAAACATATGGATCAGACGAACCGGAACAGTCGGAGGAAGAGATAGTCGACGACCAACCAACCTACCCCCAGTCATCAGAGGACTCAGTGGTCATCAGTGACTCGGGACTTTCAATCACTGCCATGTTCAATGAAAATGGACTTTCAGTCCCTGGCATGGCCTTTGCCAGTCCCACCAGGACAGCCACCCAGCCACCAGTCACAACAGACTCTGAACACTCACCCAAGGCTGGAGTTGAACTGAGACGGTCAACCCCGGAGCGTAAAACACCAAACCGTCTCAATTTGTAAAAGACTGTGTTAACATCTCAGAGTGGGGTATTGTCATGTATGTACTTTTGAGATCACTACCCACTAAATGGCGTCACTGTTGGAGCCATTGGGCTGCACGCACGTGTGTGCAGCCCAAGTATAAAAGGCCAGCCATTTTGTATATTAGTCACTTTGGGCCTTAATAAAGCAGAGCCAAGGTCATATCTCTTGGAGTTAAACAGTACTCAGTCTAACAGTTATTGCATACACAACCGGACTATTCCCCCCTTTCTTACTCCCGCCCTTCCCTTTCCCACTGCCTCTGAGCCCAGACCTCCCTGTGGTGGTACCATCATCATAGGCAGTCCCTCGGAATCAAGGAAGATTTGCTTCCACTCTTAACATGAGTCCTTAGATGGCTGAACAGTCCAATATGAGAACCACGGTCTCTGTCACAGGTGGGGCAGATAGTTGTTGAGGGAAGGAGTGGGTGGAACTGGTTGGCCTCACGCTCTTTCTGCTGCCTGCGCTTGATTTCTGCACGCTCTCGGCGACGAGACTCAAAGTGCTCAGCGCCCTCCCAGATGCGCTTCCTCCACTTAGGGAGGTCTTTGGCCAGGGTCTCCCAGGTGTCAGTGGGGATGTTACACTTCATCAGGAAGGCTTTGAGAGTATCCTTGTAACATTTCCGCTGCCCACCTTTGGCACGTTTGCCGTGAAGGAGTTCCGAGTAGAGCGCTTGCTTTGGGAGTCTCGTGTCTGGCATGTGAACTATGTGGCCTGCCCAGCGGAGCTGATCAAGTGTGGCCAGTGCTTCAATGCTGGGGATGTTGGCCTGGTTGAGGACACTAATGTTGGTGCATCTGTCCTCCCTGGGGATTTGCAGGATCTTGCGGAGACATCGTTGCTGGTATTTCTACAGCAACTTGAGGTGTCTACTGTACATGGTCCATGTCTCTGAGCCGTACAGGAGGGTGGGTATTACTACAGCCCTGTAGACCATGAGCTTGGTGGCAGTGTTGAGGGCCTGGTCTTTGAACACTCTTTTCCTCAGGCGGCCAAAGGCTGCACTGGCGCACTGGAGGCAGTGTTGGATCTCGTCGCCAATGCCTGCTCTTGTTGATAGGAGGATCCCAAGATATGGGAAGTGGTCCACGTTGTCCAGGGCCACGTAGTGGATCTTGATGACATGTGGTGAGGACAGGCTGGTGGAGGACCTTTGTCTTGCTGATGTTTAGTGTAAGGCCCATGCTTTCGTATGCCTCAGTAAATACGTCGACTACGTCCTGGAGTTCAGCCTCTGTGTGTGCGCAGACGCAGGCGTCATCCGCGTACTGTAACTCGACAACAGAGGTTGGGGTGATCTTGGACCTGACGTGGAGACGGCGTACGTTGAACAGCTTCCCACTGGTTGTGTAATTTAGTTCCACTCTAGCGGGAAGCTTGTCGACTGTGAGGTGGACATGGCAGCGAGGAAGATTGATAAGAGAGTTGGGGCTATGACCCAGCCCTGTTTGACCCTGCTCCAGACGTGGAATTGGGTCTGTAATGGATCCGTTGGCAGGGATCACGGTCTGCATGTCATCGTGGAGCAGGCGGAGGATGGCGACGAACTTTTGGGGGCATCCGAAACGGAGGAGGACGCTCCATAGACCCTCGCGGTTGACAGTGTCAAAGGCCTTTGTAAGGTCAAAGAAGGCGGCCATGTATAAGGGCTGGCACTGTTCCCTGCACTTTTCCTGCAGCTGTCGCGCTGCAAAAATCATGTCCGTTGTGCCCCATAGAGGACAAAATCCGCACTGTGTCTCCAGGAGGAGCTCCTCAGTCACAGGGAGAAGACGGTCCAGGAGGATTCTATTATGTATGCATGCTTGTATTGTTATATAATGTCTATAACACTGAATGTACCTTTACACTGTACACACCTTACCTGTACACCAGAGAGTGCTGCTGCTGGAGACCTAAGGGTTACCTGCACATTGCAGGTAACCCAGTATAAAAGGAGCTCACAGCTTGGTGTCCTGACTCGAGGAGCTGCAAATAAAGGACTACAGTCTACACAGTTTAAGTATCATACCTTGCCTCGTGGAGTCATTATCAAAGGTGCCTATATACATAACAATTGGCGACGAGGTCACAAACTACACGCTCAGAATGTCACATCTCAGCAACTTTCAGCAAGTCACCGATGGGGAAGATTGGGACGCTTTTGTAGAAAGATTGGAACATTTCTTCATAGCCAACGAACTGGATGGGAACACACTGGCTACACGACCAAAAAAGCACAGGGCCCACCATTCATTGTCTCATTCGGGATTTGCTAGCCCTGGAGAAGACAACCACCAAGAACTATGAGGAACTTGTAACACTAATACAGGAGCAACTAAAACCTAAATAAAGCATCCTCACAGCCAGGCACCGGTTCTTCACTTACCGGCGACCCGAAGGCCAAGAAATTGCTAAGTATGTTGCACATTTAAGAGGATTAGCTGCACCGTGTGATTTTGGAGACCACCTTAATGAAGCATTAAGGGACATATTTGTCATCGGAATCGGCCACAAGGGCCTCCTACACAACGGACATCACAATCACCCTGCAGAAAGCAATTCAAGTGAGCCAGGCCTACATGGTTTCGGCCAGCGACTCCAGGCGAATACTGACCCAGGACTCCAAACCGGCGAGCGCAGTGCACCGCATGGCTACTTCTAAAGGCATAAAGGCTGCCCCGAGTCCCGCAACCCTGAGTCCGCCACATGGGGCAAACCGGATGGCCCCGTGCTGGTGCTGTGGAGGAAACCACAGGGCCCACCAGTGTAACTACAAAGACTATACTTGCAAAGGCTGCAAAGAAAAAGGGCACCTTCAAAGAATGTGCAGAAAAACCTTTACTCACCGCGTCAATGAAGACTTCGCTAATCACCCGGGCTCCGACACAGATGAAGATGAAGCTGCTCAACCCCTGGAAGAAGAATCTATACCTGCTCCACTGAAAGTTCTCCGTGGAATATGGAAGTTGACATTGACGGAGTCCCAGTTTCTATGGAGATCGACACGGGGCGAGCCAGTCTTTCATGAGCCAAACGACCTATGAAAAAATTTGGATAAATCCCGCCAATCAACCAAAACTGTCTCCTGTCCAAGCGAAGCTGCTCACCTACACCAAAGGTAAAATCCCGGTCGTTGGCAGCGTGGATGTCCAGGTCTCCCAGAGCAGCGTGTTGAACAAACTCTCCCTGTGGATCATTGCCGGCGATGGTCCCACGCTGATGGGAAAGAATTGGATGAACCCAGTCCAAAATTGGTCGAAGTGGAGATGGCCTCTGGGCTCCAGCATCGACATCCAACATAGATCCATCGCTGCATCTAGAGATGCCACCGTCCAGCTCGACTGCGCGGCGACAACGCCACAACACCGGGGAGGAATCTTCAGGACCGAGAGTCCAAACTTCACCTTCCAGGCCGGGGCAGGACTCCAAGAGGCGAACATCGTCAAAAGAAGTGGATTCCCGATGCTCATGGCCAAACCTGAGGAAGAAAAGACCGCCACAGCCTATCTGGAGGAGAGCCAGAAGATGGCGACCACACCACGAGGAGAAGAAGCTGCAATCAAAATGGTCGTGACCAGACCACGAGGGGCAGCGTTGGAGGAGTGACACATGGCACCGACCGGCGAATCAGATTGGAAGGCTCCTGTAAAGGAGACCGGTAACCAAAAAAATTTAAAGGGACAGTTTCAACTTAAAAATGACAGGGATTTTCAAGCCAAAAATGCATTAAAAGGGTGCAAGTATGACAATGTAACCATGAATTGTGATGCTGGTGTAACTAATATGAAAAATGAAATGAATGCTTATGTAAGTAAGGTTAAGAACAAGCTTATTATGTTTGATGATTATGACAGAGAGTTTGAAATGTCTAGTGAGACCATGACACAAAACAGTGATGCAAATGCTGTAATTAACAATGTAAAGGCAGTCAATAATGTAGACTCGAGTCGTGGTGTCATGTATACAGGTAGGACACTGGGTTCTACAGGGACCATGCAAATGCTAGAGGAATTCCCCTGTGGGTGACCCCCAAGTCAAGCTGGCAACCAGACCATGTAGCCTGGACCTTTGGAACAAATGTGATGCCCCAGGGAGGACTCACACACACCCAGTGGGAGCAGACCCACTACAGGGACAATGATCAATGGGCAAAACAGCCACCACCGCTGGCAAACTGCCCCAGACCGGCCCTACACCCCCTGGCCACCAGGGCCAGCACCAGGAGCGAGAGCCTAGTACCCTCCAGTTTTCCTGGCAAATCCTGGGATGACCTGACCCTCATCCCTAATGGAGGACAAGGAGCCCATACAGTCCTGTGGCCCTGCCCACCACCAAAGACTCACCCATACCACAGAGAATAGACCCTACCCACTGCTGTACTGGCTACCCCACTGAGGGATCCCACAGCAGTGACACCCACACGGTCTGTGTGTGAGGGGAGGGGAAGGTATGAGGCCATCTCGAGTACAGGGATCACACCTGGCACTCACACAATCCTCACCACAACCTCCCATAGCCCACTACAGATCACCTCCCCAGGTCATAACAATAAGGACTTGAAAAATGCTTCGGGGGGTGTGTTGTTATGTATGCATGCTTGTATTGTTATATGATGACTGTAACACTGAATGTACCTTTACACTGCAGGTAACCCAGTATAAAAGGGAGCTCACAGTTTGGTGTCCTGACTTGAGGAGCTGCAAATAAAGGACTACAGTCTCCACAGTTTAAGTACCATACCCTGCCTCATGGAGTCATTACCAAAGATGCCTACATACATAACAGATTCCAGCGACGACCTTCCCAGTGGTTGATAGCAGGGAGATTCCTCTGTAGTTGCCGCAGTCGGACTTGTCCCCTTTTTTAAAGATGGTCACGATCACTGCATCTCTGAGATCTCCCGGCATGCTCTCCTCCCTCCAGATGAGAGAGATGAGTTCATGTATTCATGCCAGTAATGGCTCTCCACCATACTTCAGTGCCTCAGCAGGGATTCCATCCGTTCCCGAAGCCTTGTTGTTCTTAGGCTGTCTTGTGGATTTTTCCACCTCGTGCAGTGTTGGGGTTTTACTGAGGTGATGACAAGTAGCATGCTGCGGGATGGAGTCGAGAACACTCAAATCACAGACAGGGTCTCAAGTTGAGGAGATCTTCGAAGTGCTCCTTCCAGCGGGCCCTGACTGCCTCAGTGTCTTTGATGAGTGTTTTCCTGTTCTTGGCCAGTGTTATATTTTCAGTAACTCACAGAAACACACACAGCCTTAAGATGGCAGAACATATCGGAACTCACCAGAGTCGGATGACCTGTTCCCTTTATTATAAATAGCACTGTAAGAATAAAAGTGTTTATTAATTGATTCTGTGTATGTATAAATGTTAAAAGTGTATATTATACGGAAGGCCTGTCTGTGTTGAAACAAAAGAAATCAAAATGAAAACCCCCACAGATGCCACACAGCTTTTGTCCTTTGTTTTAATTGGAAAGACATTTTAGCATAATCTAATCAAGAGGTGGGTGGGCTCGTCCAAACAGCCACATATGTGAGGAGAGCCAATAAGGAACTGCCCTGAGGAACAATGAACTTTAGGAATATAAAGGATCCTGCAGCAACTTTTTGCTCTCTATCTCTTGGGAACTCAGGGCACGAGATATTCATTCTAAGACCAGCTGAAACGGAAAGCCATGTGTTCAAACCAGCCAGCAAAAGGGAAGTAATTGCTTGTTATTATAACCTCATTGTAGCTCTGTTATAAGATAACTGATCACTGTTGATAATGTGCATGTGTGTATGTTTTTAATAAACTGTGCCAATTGTTTTGAAAGAATTGTCTCACTGTCAACTGTAAGCCCAGAGAGATTTAGAAATCTTATAGCACTGGCTGCAGTGCCACAGGAGTCCACAGGAGGAGCTATATATATTACACTTCTCCCTCCTTAATGAAGAAGTAATTATAACCAAATAATCATCATACATAACTTGCATGGTTATACATAACAAAAGATATGGACTTATTTTGCCATATTTACAAATCAAGCTGTACCACTTGTTTTCTGTTTCGAAGAGGATACCTTCGCTCTCGAACAGAACCTTCCAAACATGGTGTCGAATTTAAACTCATTCGAGGCTGATCCTGAGAAAAGTTTTCCTCCAAGGGATGCCCTTGATTTCCATTTGAACTCTCTCTAACTTCAGACTGTTTGTCTGCCTGAGTCAGAGCCAGACTTAAATTCTAACTTTCTCTTGAATTTGTTCCCAGTACATTGGATGTAGGATATGCTACTGGTGTATCAAAAACTATCTGATGAGTTATAAATAATTGAATCATTCCCACCTTCAACTACTTCCATGTCTGTAGGTAAAATATGATCAATGTGAACAAACATAACCTGTCCATTATCAAACATCTTGACCAAATATGTGCGAGGACCACTCTTCACCACTCTTCCTGGTAACCACTTTAACCATTTGTGTGATGGTTCTTCACTCTCACCTTCTGATTTAATTTCACACTTCTCTCTTTTATTCTACCTCTATCATGATTTGCTTTCTGTCTTAATTGTGTCTCTTCTACGGATTGTGCCAAGTTTGGTTTCAACAACGAGAATCTGGTTCATGGCTGTTGTTCAAGAAACAACTGGTGTTCTACCAATAGTTGTGTGAGGAGTATTATGATACGTAATTAGAAAATTAACCAATTTGTGGTCCAATGACAACTGTCGTTTCTTTGGATTTGGATCCAACATCTGTTTTATGAGGGCATGTTTTACAATTTGTGCAGTGCGCTCTGCTGCACCATTTGAAGCAGGGTGGTACGGTCGAACCTTGGTATGTTTTACCCCAGTTTTACTCGTGAACTGTGCAAATTCTTCTGAATGAAATTGTGCTCCATTATCAGAAACAATTTCTTCTGAGAGGTCAAATAAAGAAAATAATCTTCGTAAAATGTCTAATTTTTACT
The DNA here is from genome assembly GCF_044704955.1 of Pristiophorus japonicus. Taxonomy (NCBI): domain Eukaryota; kingdom Metazoa; phylum Chordata; class Chondrichthyes; family Pristiophoridae; genus Pristiophorus; species Pristiophorus japonicus. Next base: position 10,931,283 of record NC_091984.1, on the reverse strand, counting down.
TGTTGTTATTTTCCACATTGGAAATACCTCAACACACTTCAAATGGCTATCAATCACAATGAACAATTGTTGTCCTTCTAGCTCAGCAAAATCGATATGTAGCCTTTGCCATACCCTGGGTGGCCATTTCCATGGCTATAATGATACTGATGGCGGTTGCTTGCTTACCGATTGACATGTTGTACACTGACTGACGATGCACTCTATATTTTTATCAAGACCTGGCCACCTTAAGTAACTGCATGCAAAACTCTTAGTCAAGCACATTCCCAGGTACTAGTCATGGAGGTCTCCTAATAATTTGGACCTGAATTTATTTGCTATAACCACTCTTGCACCCCACATGATACAATCTTTATCGACTGATAATTCATTCCTACGAATGAAGAATGGATGAATATCTTTGTCTGTTACCTGGTTTGGCAAGCCATTTGCAATATACTCATACACCTTTGACATAACTGGGTCACGTTTGGTTGCCCTACCAATCTCTTGAGCTGTGACTGGCAGTTCATCAATGTATGAAAAATAAAACACTTCTTCCCTATCAGGTGTAACTTGTGATGGGGAAGGCAATCTAGACATAGATCAACATTACTGTCATCAGCTGGTCATCTGTATTCAATATCATATGTATATGCTGACAAAATCAAAGCCCATCTCTGCATTCGGGCTGCAGCTAATGTTGGAACTGGGGACTTTGGATGGAGGATTGCTGTCAGTGGCTTATAAGAACATAAGAACATAAGAATTAGGAACAGGAGTAGGCCATCTAGCCCCTCAAGCCTGCTCCGCCATTCTACAAGATAATGGCTGATCTGGCCGTGGACTCAGCTCCACTTACCCGCCCGCTCCCCGTAACCCTTAATTCCCTTATTGGTTAAAAATCTATCTATCTGTGATTTGAATACATTCAATGAGCTAGCCTCAACTGCTTCCTTGGGCAGAGAATTCCACAGATTCACAACACTCTGGGAGAAGAAATTCCTTCTCAACTCGGTTTTAAATTGTCTCCCCCGTATTTTGAGACTGTGCCCCCTAGTTCTAGTCTCCCCGACCAGTGGAAACAACCTCTCTGCCTCTAACTTGTCTATCCCTTTCATTATTTTAAATGTTTCGAGAAGATCACCCCTCATCCTTCAGAATTCCATTGAGTAAAGACCCAGTCTACTCAATCTATCATCAAAAGGTAACCCCCTCATCTCCGGAATCAGCCTAGTGAATCGTCTCTGTACCCCCTCCAAAGCTAGTATATCCTTCCTTAAGTAAGGTGACCAAAACTGCACGCAGTACTCCAGGTATGGCCTCACCAGTACCCTATACAGTTGCAGCAGGACCTCCCTGCTTTTGTACTCCATCCCTCTCGCAATGAAAGCCAACATTCCATTCGCCTTCCTGATTACCTGCTGCACCTGCAAACTAACTTTCTGGGATTCATGCACAAGGACCCCCAGGTCCCTCTGCACCGCAGCATGTTGTAATTTCTCCCCATTCAAATAATATTCCCTTTTACTGTTTTTTTTTCCAAGGTGGATGACTTCACACTTTCTGACATTGTATTCCATCTGCCAAACCTTAGCCCATTCGCTTAACCTATCTAAATCTCTTTGCAGCCTCTCTGTGTCCTCTACACAACCCGCTTTCCCACTAATCTTTGTGTCATCTGCAAATTTTGTTACACTACACTCTGTCCCCTCTTCCAGGTCATCTATATATATTGTTAACAGTTGTGGTCCCAGCACCGATCCCTGTGGCACACCACTAACCACCGATTTCCAACCCGAAAAGGACCCATTTATCCCGACTCTCTGCTTTCTGTTAGCCAGCCAATTCTCAATCCATGCTAATACATTTCCTCTGACTCCGCGTACCTTTATCTTCTGCAGTAACCTTTTGTGTGGCACCTTATCGAATGCCTTTTGGAAATCTAAATACACCACATCCATCGGTACACCTCTATCCACAATGCTCGTTATATCCTTAAAGAATTCCAGTAAATTAGTTAAACATGATTTCCCCTTCATGAATCCATGCTGCGTCTGCTTGATTGCACTATTCCTAACTAGATGTCCCGCTATTTCTTCCTTAATGATAGCTTCAAGCATTTTCCCCACTACAGATGGTAAACTAACCGGCCTATAGTTACCTGCCTTTTGTCTGCCCCCTTTTTTAAACAGAGGCATTACATTAGCTGCTTTCCAATCCGCTGGTACCTCCCCAGAGTCCAGAGAATTTTGGTAGATTATAACGAATGCATCTGCTATAACTTCCACCATCTCTTTTAATACCCTGGGATGCATTTCATCAGGACCAGGGGACTTGTCCACCTTGAGTCCCATTAGCCTGTCCAGCACTACCTCCCTAGTGATAGTGATTGTCTCAAGGTCCTCCCTTCCCACATTCCTGTGACCAGCAATTTTTGGCATGGCTTTTGTGTCTTCCACTGTGAAGACCGAAACAAAATAATTGTTTAAGGTCTCAGCCATTTCCACATTTCGCATTATTAAATCCCCCTTCTCATCTTCTAAGGGACCAGCATTTACTTTGGTCACTCTTTTCCGTTTTATATATCTGTAAAAGCTTTTACTATCTGTTTTTATGTTTTGCGCAAGTTTACTTTCGTAATCTATCTTTCCTTTCTTTATTGCTTTCTTAGTCATTCTTTGCTGTCGTTTAAAATTTTCCCAATCTTCTAGTTTCCCACTAACCTTGGCCACCTTATACGCATTGGTTTTTAATTTGATACTCTCCTTTATTTCCTTGGTTATCCACGGCTGGTTATCCCTTCTCTTACCGCTCTTCTTTTTCACTGGAATATATTTTTGTTGAGAACTATGAAAGAGCTCCTTAAAAGTCCTCCATTGTTCCTCAATTGTGCCACCGTTTAGTCTGTGTTTCCAGTCTACTTTCGCCAACTCTGCCCTCATCCCACTGTAGTCCCCTTTGTTTAAGCACAGTACGCTTGTTTGAGACACTACTTCCTCACCCTCAATCTGTATTTCAAATTCAACCATACTGTGATCACTCATTCCGAGAGGATCTTTTACTCGGAGTATCGTTTATTATTCCTGTCTCATTACACAGGACCAGATCTAAGATCGCTTGCTCCCTTGTAGGTTCTGTAACATACTGTTCTAAGAAACAATCCCGTATGCATTCTATGAATTCCTCCTCAAGGCTACCCCATGCGAATTGATTTGACCAATCGATATGTAGGTTAAAATCCCCCATGATTACTGCCGTTCCTTTTTCACATGCCTCCATTATTCCCTTGATTATTGCCCGCCCCACCGTGAAATTATTATTTGGGAGCCTATAAACTACGCACACCAGTGACTTTTTCCCCTTACTATTTCTAATCTCCACCCACAATGATTCAACATTTTGTTCATTAGAGCCAATATCGTCTCTCACAACTGCCCTGATATCTTCCTTTATTAACAGAGCTACCCCACCTCCTTTCCCTCTTGTCTATCTTTCCGAATTATCAGATACCCCTGTATGTTTAATTCCCAGTCTTGGCCACCCTGCAACCACATTTCTGTAATGGCCACCAAATCATACCCATTTGTAATGATTTGTGCTGTCAACTCATTTACTTTATTTCGAATGCTGCATGCTTTTAGGTAGAGTGTTTTAATACTAGTCACTGAACTTCAATCATTTTTAGGTCTTTTGAACTATTATGGGAAATTCCTATGAAATTTGGCTACAGTATTACATCCACTGAATTAACTATTGAAAAAACAGTAGTTTTATGGTCCATAACGATGGTAAATTTACGACCATACAAGTATTTGTGGAACTTCTTGACCTCAAAAATTAATGCCAAAGTTTAGCTTGCGATTTGCACATAATTACGCTCACTGGCACTGAGAGTGCGTGAAGCAAAAGCAATTGGTCTCTCCTAAGTAATACATGAGAGATCACTGCCCCAACTCCATACGGAGAGGCATCACATGCTAGCTTGATCTCCTTAGATACATCATTGTGAACTAACATGGTGCTCTCTACCAATTTGCTTTAACTCTCCTTGAATGCTGTATCACATTCTTCTGACCACTTCCAATGGACCTGTTTTTTCAATAGTTAATTCAGTGGATGTAATACTGTAGCCAAATTTCGTAGGAATTTCCCATAATAGTTCAAAAGACCCAAAAATGATTGAAGTTCAGTGACATTCTTGGGAGTGGGTGCATTTCTAATTGCATCCAGCTTTCCCTTGGTAGGATGTAAACCATCTTTGTCGACTCTGTATCCTAAGTACTCCACTGAGTTTTGAAATAACTCTAGCCATTTGAGGACTTCATTCAATATGTTATTATGAATTTGCCTATTTGGTGCTGAAATTAGTATGTTATCTAAATAACATACTACCCCGTTAATACCTTGCAAAATCTGGTTCATTACCCCTTGGAATATGGCAGGGACGGAAGACACTCCAAACGGTAGCCTATTAAATTGATATAGGCCTAGATGGGTATTTATAGTCAAGCATGACTTGGACTCCTCATCGAGTTCAAGCTGTAAGTAGGCATTCGTAAGAACCAACTTTGAGAAGATCTGACCACCTGTCAGTGTTGTGAACAAATCTTCTACATTTGGCAATGTATTGGGGACATTACCCTCTCGAACCTTGTTTACGATTACTTTATAATCACCACACAATCTTACCTTACCATTAGACTTAGATACAACAACAATGGGTGTAGCCCAATTACATCGATCTATCTTAAAAATAATGTTCTCAGTCTCTAGTCTTTTGAGTTCTTGCTCAATTTTCTCCTTGAGTGCATATGGCTTGCAATAAACCGATCTAGTGTCCTTCTGTACCCTGACACTCGCCTTGAAGCCTTGGATTGGACTGCCTGTCTCACAGAACACCTTCGGATAATACTTGATGACCTCATCCTTTGATGCAAATCTTGTTTCAACACAAAAAATCTCACTCCAATCCAGCTTCAGTGATCCCAACCAATTTCTTCCTCATATGGCAGGTTTGTCTCCTGCCACTACTAATAAGAGGCAAGCTCTGAACTTGATCCTTGTATTTCACCGGTACGGTGATACGACCTACCACAGGAATGTTCTCTCCCGAGTAGCCTCGCAGCTCTATCTTGGATTTCTCCAATGGGAAATCATGCAATTTGTCGAGATATAGCGACTGCGGTACTACACTCACGGATGCACCAGTGTCGATTTCCATGGGTATCTTGGTTCCTGCAACATCGATGTGGGATGTGAGTTAACTTTGTGCTCCTGATGGTTTAGCTCTAAAATCTTCTCATTCTGCTGTTTTTCTTCCATGCTATGTAGTCTCTGGATATTTCAAATCAGTCGGCATGCCCTCGCAAGATGCCCAGTTTTCCTGCAGATGAAACACTCTGCCTTCACATATGGACAACTCTGAGCAATGAGTTGCCCCAGGCACTGATAGCAAGACTTCAATGCTCTGTTACATTGCCAGTTTCTGAGACTTTGGGGCCCAACTGCCTTTTACTTTTAACCTGCAGGCGATTCACCTCGGTTGTCTGACAACTGAAAATAGTATGACATTCTCGGGAATATTGGTTGGCCATATTCATTGATATAGCTGTCTGACAAGCTAAATCAAAATTCAAGTTAGGAGTTGTCAATAACTTTTTTCTGATTGCATCATTTTTCATCCCACAAACAAAGCGGTCACGCAATGCTCGGTCCTGGAGGTTTCTGAAATTACAGTGAATAGATAGCTTTTTTAATGCTACAATGTACTCACTGATATTTTCTTCTGTTAACTGATCACTTATTGTGAAACGATAACTTTCAGCAATTTCCAGGGATTCAGGGATGTAGTGCTATCTGCTTAAGAGTTGTGTCCTTTGGCTTGACAAGCACAAGCAAATTTTTCAAGGTTTCATACACCTCAGGCCCTGCTTCAGTTAAGAAAATAGCCGTTTGTCGTTCCAACACCACCCGGTTATGGTTTTCATCATTGGGGACTTCGATGATATTATTTGCAGTGAAAAATATTTCTAGCCGCTCCACATACGCTCTGAAACTTTCACGGTCACGTTGAAACTCCACCAAATGCCCTATTATTCCCATAGGCACAGCCATCTGGACTCTGGTAGTTCAGACAATGTGCTTGTAATTTACCTAGGATTTGTAGCTGTTAATCAAAACATAGAAGCTCTCAAAGTCTCTCTGTTGGTTGGCTGAATCCTCCACCAACCAAAATTTCAGCGGTTTTTTCCCGATAAACCCATCTTCGTCGCATTGTTATATTTTCAGTAACTCACAGAAACACACACAGCCTTAAAATGGCAGAACATACCGGAACTCACCAGAGTCAGCTGACCTATCCCTTTATTATAAACAACACTGGCTGCAGTGCCACAGGAGTCCACAGGTGGAGCTATATATATATTACAGCCAGCAGTGGGGTGAGGCCTTGGGTGTTTGGGCCGTAGGTGGCCTTGACTGCGATGAAGAATCCTCGCACATCATGGTTGTCGGCCAGCTGCTGTATCTCCTGTGCTTTCTCCATCTACCACCTGTTCTTTAGGTCCTGGGTTTTTTGTTGGACCTCAGCCTTGAGCCATCTGTAATGCTGCTTTGTTGCTCCCGAGTTAGGTTGTTGTTTAAGGCTCAGAAATGCCCTGCGCTTACGATCTATTAGCTCTTGGATCTCCTGATCATTCTCATCGAACCATTCCTGGTGTTTCCTGGTTAAGTGACCGAGCGTTTCTTCGCAGGCACTGGTTATGGAGAACCTGGAGGGCAGACCAAGTGCTGTCTGCATCTAAGGGTATCAAGGCACGCCAGGTTAACTGTGAGGCGCTGACTGTATAGGGCTCTCTTAGCTGGGTCCTTAAGTGCCCCGGCATTGACATTTTTTCCAGCACTGCTTCTGCTGCCCCCTCCGCTTTGGGGCAATTTTGATGTCGATGATGGATTGGATTTGGCGGTGGTCCATCCAGCAGTTGTCAGCTCCTGTCATGGCGCGGGTGATGCGCACATCCTTGCGATCCCTGGCTTGGGTGATGACATAGTCAAGCAGGTGCCAGTGTTTGGAGCGAGGTTGTTGCCACGATGCCTTGTATTTGTCCCTCTGGTGGAACAAGGTGTTGGTGATGAGGAGTTCATGTTCTAGAGTAGGTACCGCTGGAATTGGCTTTCCCTACCCCCTCTCTGCCAATCACGCCTCCCCAGAGGGCTGTGTCCTTGCCAACCCTGGTGTTGAAGTCACCAAGGAGGATCAGTTTGTTGTCCGCGGGGACACGGGACACGGATTTTTCAAGGCTAGAGTAAAAACCTTCTTTGGTCTCATCTGTTGCATCGAGTTTTGGGGCGTACGCATTGATGACTGTGGTGCATTGATTCTAGGATAGGGTGAGTCGAAGGGTCATGAGGCGTTCGTTAACCCCGCAGGGAGAGTCTTTAAGGTGGTCGACCAGCTCGTTTTTGATGGCATGGAGGTGGCATTCTTCCTCTGGTTTCCCTTTCCAGAAGAAGGTGTAACCTCCACCTTGCTCCTTGAACTGTCATTCCCCTGCCCGCCGGGTCTCGCTTAGGGCGACGATGTCGATATCAAAGCGACTAAGTTCCCGGGCAACTGTGGCTGTGCGGCGTTCTGGCCTGTCGCTGTTGGGGTTGTCCATGAGGGTCCTCTGGTGCAACAAGGTGTTGGTGATGAGAAGTTCATGTTCTAGACACTTTGTCAGGAGTAGAAAAAGGCTTTTGACAAGGTCCCACTCAAGAGATTGGTGTGCAAAATTAAAGCACATGGTATTGGGGGTAATGTACTGACATGGATAGAGAACTGGTTGGCATACAGGAAGCAGAGAGTCGGAATAAACGGGTCCTTTTCAGAATGGCAGGCAGTGACCAGTGGGGTGCCACAGGGTTCAGTGCTGGGACCCCAGCTATTTACAATATACATCAATGATTTAGATGAAGGAATTAAACATAATATCTCCAAGTTTGCAGATGACACTAAGCTGGGTGGTGGTGTGAGCTGTGAGAAGGATACTAAGAGGCAGCAGGGTGATTTGGACAGGTTAAGTGAATGGGCAAATGCATGGCAGATGCAGTACAAATATGGATAAATGTGAGGTTATCCACTTTGGTGACAAAAACAGGAAGACAGAATATTATCTGAATGGTGACAGATTAGGAAAAGGGGAGGTGCAACGAGACCTGGGTGCCATGGTACATCAGTCATTGAAGTTTGGCATGTAAGTACAGCAGGCGGTGAAGAAGGCAAATGGCATGTTGGCCTTCATAGCTAAAAGATTTGAGTATAGGAGCAGGGAGGTCTTACTGCAGTTGTACAGGGCCTTGGTGAGGCCTCACCTGGAATATTGTGTTCAGTTTTGGTCTACACCGCAGGAGGAGGCCCCAGTCTATGCTGCAGGAGGAGGCCCTGGTCTACACCACAGGAGGAGACCCCGGTCTATGCTGCAGGAGGAGGCCCTGGTCTACACCGCAGGAGGAGGCCCTGGTCTATGCCACAGGAGGAGGCCCTGGTCTACACTGCAGGAGGAGGCCCTGGTCTATGCCACAGGAGGAGGCCCTGGTCTACACCACAGTGCAATAAACTTACATTACATTACACCAGGCCAACATTACAGTTACAGTTACATTACATGGCATGACAGGGCCGCAACACAGACCGGGGATTGTATTCAACTGACCATCCTGTGTGAGTGGGTCAGCTCCAATGCCGGTGATGTCACGGTTGCTATCCCCGACCAGAGACAGGGCACGGATCTCGCTGTCAGTCAGAGGCTCCTGGGTTGTGGGTCCTCCCCCCATGCGACACCGATCGGCTGCTATTGCAGATGTCTTCTGCAGAAAGTAAAGTAAATCAAAGTAAAAATCTTCAATCCATTTAACATCGCAGACACACGGGGTCACACACACACACACACACACACACACACACACAAATTAAAAAACACTGCATTGATCCTCTTGTCATTGCCTGAAAGCACGAATACATCGCCGTAACCTTAAGAAAAATAATATCATCTGTGTGACACTGAACCTACATTTACATGGTACATGGCACATGGGGGGGTGCATAAATAAAATCATTACTTACTCTTGCTACCCTCACCAGGTCATTCCACCTCTTATGGCACCTTTCTCTGATGCATACCATGGTACTTTTGGAGGACACAGCCTCCCTGATCTCATCCCATATCCTGTTGTACTCCTTTGTAAGTGGTTTTGCCCTTGGTGGTTTCGAATCACCCTCCTTACAACAGTTCTAGACACCGGAATTATAGTAGTGAACAGAAATACACAGTTATTGCCAGATCTTTCGGTCTCAACGATCACAATGCTTTTATTCAAGTTAAAGCACACACCTGCACCCAGTAAAACACACCCTGTTGATGCAAAACAAACAAACACAGGAGAACACACAACCCTGGTCCGTCTGAACAGGCCCCTAATGCGAAGTACCCACGAGCTTGGTTTGATAGGGTACCACCGAATCTGTCCAACAGAATGTGCATATGCCTATGATTCGTACAGAAACCTCCCCACTAAACCCCTAAGGCTTGGTTGGGACACACGACACCCCTTCACACTATGCGATGATCTTAAAGATGCGTGGGCTGGGATAATGCTCACCAGTTACCCCTCTGGCTTACTCGCTTCTACTCCCGATGAGTGAGGCTCTCTTTGCTTGTACATGGTGTTTCTTCTCTCCGTCCCAAACGGAGTGCTCCGTCTTTGAGTGCGTTGAACGAAGCAAGCAAGCATAGAACAGGAGAGAGAGAGAGATGAAAGCAAAAACTGCCTCTCTTATACCTGCAAAAATGCTTCTTCTCGCGCCAAAAGTTAGTCCTTCGCCTGAGGCGTTACAACTAAAAAGCAAATGAAACACCTTTTCGGCTGGTGTCTTTGTCAACTGGTTGTTCCTGGGAATAAGACTCCGACAAGTCTGGCTAGAAAGCTTCCTTTGTGTCTTGAGCACCGACCAATCTTCCTGATGGGTTCCGATTACATGACAAAGGGTCCTCCATTAGGTTCCTTCCTGCGATCCTTTCCTGCATTCAGCCATTGATCCATCCCTGGCCACCTGATGTGAATATGTTTGGACCTGTCCCAAGTCCTGCTATTCTACTCTTCTGCAGTAACAGAAAATGTGTCCAAAAGCAAAGTCCAAAACTTTAAAGTCCAAAAGTTTATGCTTTTGCTGTTGATGTTTTTGCTGAATCCTTACACCTTTGTTGGGGGCTTTCCATGACCACCTTTGTTAGCTCAGAGTACCGCTCTGTAATATTCTCCAGAAGGGCCGATAACTCCATCTCCTCGAAGGCTGACGCCCTCAACCTCCCGTCCTTCTCGATGTTCCTGTGCTTTGATGTTTTTTTTAAACATTGATATAATATTTCTGTTGTTATTATTTTTGCTTTGTAAAGTATGGCTTCTTATTCTTCAAACTGAAGAATTATTAGTTGTCAGGAATATTTTTTAACTCTGCAATGTGTTTTTCAAGTCGCTGCCTGTCGACTAGCTTGCCGCTCCTTCTCAATCTCTCTCCCTTCTCTTCAACTCACTGCACATGCGCGGGTGACCCCTGACCCCCAAAATTTGAGGGTAAAATGCTTCTGTAAAAAAACGGGGAAAAGAATTTGCTCATGCGCAGTTCAGTGCCGCAACATCTATCGAAGAGCAAGTCAATCTGGATCGACTACTAGGTAACATCGCCCGCTGCATACCGCCAAAAATGTTTTGACCAATTTTGTCCTCTTCCGTCTCGGCGGTATGCCGACGGTTTGAAACGATGCACCCATCAGCATACTGACGAGAAATGGGCGGACCTTATGCATCGACCAGTTTCAGGCCCTATATGTTTTTTTCAGTCTATCACTGTTGCTTTCTTTAATATTTGTATTTAAACAGTGGAAGTTGATGGCACTATCGGGTAATTGGTTTAGAGGATTGCAAGAGAGCTAAAGTACTTTTTTTTTTACTTACATGGCCACCTATGTGGCATACTTTGAGATGGCTACTGGCACACCACAGAAAGCTTGGTTGATACAAGATGGCACTGGCTGGTTTTTGGCACAATGAGAAAAATTGAATATTGTATGTTGTATGGAATTTCCTTAATCCGAGTCAGTGTGAAGACAACTGATACCATTTAATATATTAGAAAATAGTATTTACTTTTATAGATCGCTGATCATCAATTGTTTTTTAATAAAATGATCAAATAGATTTTGAAAGAGGATTACAGACTTATTTGAAGAATAAAGCCGAGCAGATAGTATTAGAATTGTTCAGTGATAGATTTTGGGCTTCGGTGTCTTATTGCAGTGAAGGAGTACCGAATTATTAACAGGCCTATAGTTTGGATCACTGCATACAGATACTTCAGCACATTGTTGAAAGGGTACAATCCTTATTTTAATATGCATGAATCAAACCAGCTTTCGGCAAACAAGGCAAATAGTTGCTCTAAAACTCCATATTTTTAATGGGAGCCAAGCCTTGATCTGAGTGAAAATGTGAAGAGGGGCTGGCCAATGATATTGTCTTTGTAGCCTCCAGGGCCACCATTCAGAAAGGTTAAGGCAGCGGCATAAACAAAATACATGCAGTGGAGGGCCCTTCCAGCTTTAAATCCTTCGACATTAACGTATGAGGGAAAGGGTGGAGCTGGAGTATGCATGGTATATTAGGGGATGATTTTAAGTTGGCTGTTCCTTATCCTGCTGCACATGGAGCTGGGAAGCTTAAAACCATTTCAAAACAAGTCCCAGAGGATATCAGTCTTTCAGCCAAAAACAGTACTCAAACTGATAGTACCATTGGAACTGATTCAATCATTTTATTCAGAGGATAAATGCTTTGGGAATTGGAAAAATCAGCTGCCGTGACAAGTTCATGGTTTTTCGTTGTCAATTTCCTTCTTGGCAGTGCAGATCACTCATAGTAAGGTAGGGCCAGCCACTTCCCATTTCTAGAAACAGGAGAATGGTGATAGATTATACTGCGCAATTTTTGAGAAGTTCGAAGACAGTAGTCTAACATCGTAAACTTCAACATCAAAATTTGAGTCCATCATTTAAACAAAGACACTGGATTAGATTCACTGAGCCATGTCTGATATTATTTATGATATCTACATCAGAAAGGCATATGCTGTATGTGGGATAGATTTTAGGTTTGTTGACACTATTGTCCATCTGAGGTACATAAGAGAGCTTGGAATGAGTAAAGGCAATTCGGCTCATCCAACCCGCCCTTTCCACAGCCCATGGCTCAGTGGGTAGCACCTTGTCTCTGAGTAAGAAGGTTGTGGGCTCAGTTCCCACTCCAGAGACTTGAGCACAAAAATCTAGGCTGGCACTCCAGTGCAGTACAGAGGGAATTCTGCACTGTCAGAGGTGCCGTCTTTCGGATGAGATGTTAAACCGAGGCCCCGTCTGCCCTCTCAGGTGGATGTAAAAGATCCCACGGCACTAATTCAAAAAAAAGCAGGGGCATTATCCCCAGTGTCCTGGCCAATTTTCATCCCTCAAAGCAACATCACTAAAACAGATTATCTGGTCACTATCACGTTGTTTTTTGTGGGACCTTCCTGAGTGCAAATTGGCTGCCACATTTCCTACATTAGAACAGTGACTGCACTGCAAAAAGTACTTCATTGGCTGTAAAGTGCTTTGGGACGTCCGGTGATCGTGAAAGGAGCTATAAGATCTCTGGACTCTCTTCCGAACTCCCATGTCAATCAAATACACTAAGTATTTCGAGAATGCTGTTCGCGTAGAATGGTTGCCATTTTTGCATCCAGAATACAAAATAATTGATTGTATAAAGTGATTTTACTGTTTCAATGTGAAAGGTACAATATAAATATGGTACAATTTTATTCATTTCTTTTCTAAAGAAAGAACTTGCATTTATATAGTGGGCGTTGTACACGTTTCATGGCGCAAGGATGGGAAACTCGCGAACTAAAGTGCTGGGCTGTGTGCACTCTGAGAGGGGCCTGGCGGGGTGGGGGGGGGGGTGGGGGGGAACCTTTAAGAAACCCACAACAACATTCCCGAAACATTGCCCACGTCACCACAACAAAAATCTCCAAAACAAAAATTAAAAGAACAAACCCTCGCACTTACTTTTGTAGTACTTTTCCTTTCTCACTGCCGCCGGCATGGCTGGACATTCACTGATTTCCCAAGCGGTCATTGCAGGCGCACTTCCGGGCGGACGGATCGCAACCAGAGGCGTTGCACACCTGGCACAGCTCTTCCCGGTAAAACCGGACCAGAGGACCGCGACGGGGCACAGGAGGCTTCAACGCTGCCTTTCAAGCCGCTCCGGGGCGAAACCCAGAGCACAAAGGACCGGAAAACCCAGTCCAGTGTCTTTCATGAACTCAGGACATTCCAAAGCACTTTACAGACAATTAAGTACTTCTGAAGTCTAGGTACTATTGGAACGTAGGGAAACACAGCAGCCAATTTGCCCACAGCAAGTTCGCTCAAACAGCAGTTAGATAATGACCAGGTAATCATTTTTAAAGATGTTGGTTAAAGGATAAATATTAGCCAGGATACTGGGTAGAACTCCCCTACTCTTCTTCGGATAGTGCCATGGGATCTTTTGCATCCACCTGATGGCTTAATTATCTGTTCCTTTGATGGTAAAGGTAGTGATGTGGAACCTTATGAGGTAAATGATATGGAATTGTCTGTGTAGCTGAGGCATGCAGACTAGAAGGTCCCAGTTTTAATTTCTGATGTGTGGCTGCATTAACAGAACCAGCTGCGGTGACAGTGGAGGGGCTCCAGCTGGCCTTTGCGCCTTGGCCTAGAGAAGGGACAAAAATCGACCAGGGTTTCTATGCATCTTTCCTATCCAGTAGCCCTGCTATCAGTGTACACGTGTCAGGTGAGGGCAACTACGATACCTCACTCGAATAGCTGACAGCACTCGTTGTCCTGGCTCACGTGACGAATGGCCACTTGTGTGAAGCACTCACAGTACTCGACACTATGGAAGTGTACCCGGTACAAGTCAGCGCTGTCAGAAGAGGGGAAGGGCAGCAAAGGAGAGAATTGCTTTAACACACAAATGAATTAACCAATATAACGAGTGTCTGTATTTAACCTTAAATGGTTACAACCTTTGGAAGTGCTTCCTCACTGATCAAAATAACCTGCCCATGATGGCGCTCCAATCGTTTTTGCTTCCAGAACTACAGTCTTTGTCCCTCAAAAAGTAATTGTTGTATAAATGCTTGTACATGTTTCATTGTGAAAGGTACAGTATAAATACGGCACAACTTTATTATAAAGAAATTATGAAATACGGTGCAATGCACCAACCGTTAGGAAATTATGAAATGATTTTTAATTGGTACAACTAAAATACTTATGTTATTACATTGTGTGCAAAGCACAGGTTATGACACTGTACAGCCTGTTGTTTAAGTTTTGCCCAAAGTGGGTGAGATCATTCCAATAATATCAGAGCAAGTCACGAGTGGTAATTATAAAAAACATAATTCACAGAGACTGCTTCTTTACTGTCAGAAAGATCCTGAGCTCATATATGTCACAGAGTAAACTAGTTATTATATCTTTTTTTAGAAATTAACAGCAGCATATTATCCAGTCAGTTATACCAAAGGATGCCTGAAAGACATGATTGTGGTGTGCCACTGTCTGTTTGTCTGTCTTCATAAGTAAGAAAAGATAAAACCACGTACCAAGTTAAAAGCTCAGATGACTTAGTACCAAAGAGCTGGGAGGCCAGGAATAAGGAGACTGGCAAACAGCGCGCTTGGGGATGGGGGAACTTGCTACAAACACAGGGCAATGAGGTCGGGGTATGAGCAGAGCCTGGAAGAGGTGAGGCGTAACATTGGTTGACATGACAAGAAGAAACAAAATGCAGCAAGTTCCACCCCACCCACTCCCAACCCAGGTTACATGGCCCTCAAGGACTAATCTAATCGCTATAGTAATGAGATTAAAAGATGTGAGTCAGATCATTAGAGAGCAGCAGAGACTGAATGAGCTCAAAAGATGATCAAACCTTCAATGTTTTTAATAAGATATACGTAATTAATCTCCGTCTGTACAACAGTATAATTTGACTTGGTAAAGGACTTTTTTTCCTGTCAATCAGGAATGTAATTAATGGTGTCATGTTATTCATAGCTCTTGCTCTAGTGGTAGAATTCTGCTATGGCTCAGTTATTTGTGTTGATGCATTCTCAAAACCAGATCACATCAACCCAAAAGTTGCAGTTCAAATGAGGAAATGGTGAATGGTAACAGACCACCTGGAGGAGGTATTGAGGTGATCCGAAAGTCGGCTGCCCGTGCCCTAACTCACACCAAGTCCCATTCACCCATCACCCCTGTGCCCACTGACCTACATTGGCTCCCGGTTTCAAATCCGTCCATGGCCTCACCCCTTCCTATCTCTGTAATCTGCTCCAGTCCCACAACCCTCCCCCCCCTCCCCCCCCCCCTCACCGCCCATTCCTGCCCCCAAGATCTCTGCACTCCTCTAATTCTGGCCTGTTGAGCATCCCTGATTATAATCGTTCCACCATTGGTGGCCGTGCCTTCTGTTGCCTAGGCCCTAAGCTCTGGGAATTCCTCCCTAAGCCTCTCTGCCTCTCTATCTCTCTCTCCTCCTTTAAGATGCTCTTTAAAACCTAATTCAATGACCAAGCTTTTGGTCATCTGCCTGCCCTAATATCTTCTTATGTGGTTCGGTGTCAAATTTTGTCAGATAACGCTCCTGTGAAGCACCTGAGGACATTTTACTACGTTAAAGGTGCTATATAAATACAAGTTGTTATTCTTGTTGTTGGCATTACACCATTTTCATTTTGCAATCGAACTGCCGCTGGAAAAAACAAATGTTCCCAGGTAGTAAATATAAAATTAAAGTTTACGGTCCCATTGGTACCTTGCTGACATTAAAACTATAGCCACCATTTGAGCGGAACTCTGCCCTTGTCTGTAAGAATGTATTCAGATCTCTGCTTGTCCGAACAGAGACTGATGCAGAGTGAACAGTATAACTCACCACCACTGGTTTTATGCTGCACTGGTATTTGCGGCATAAAAATCCCTTGCTCCCATAGCACAGACAGATTGCCCAAACTAACCTGGAGGCCATCATAATGACTTTTCACAGTCCAATGGTAAGTGGATAACATACTGGAGTTCTTTGAGGATGTAACGAACAGGGTGGATAAAGGGGAACCAGTGGATGTGGTGTATTTGGACTTCCAGAAGGCATTTGACAAGGTGCCACATAAAAGGTTACTGCACAAGATAAACGTTCACGGGATTGGGGGTAATATATTAGCATGGATAGAGGATTGGCTAACGAACAGAGAACAGAGAGTAGGGATAAATGGTTCATTCTCTGGTTGGCAACCAGTAACTAGTGGGGTGCCGCAGGGATCAGTGCTGGGACCCCAACTATTTACAATCTATACTAACGACTTGGAAGAAGGGACTTGAGTGCAACGTAGCCAAGTTTGCTGATGATACAAAGATGGGAGGAAAAGCAATGTGTGAGGAGGACACAAAAAATCTGCAAAAGGGCATAGACAGGCTAAGTGAGTGGGCAAAAATTTGGCAGATGGAGTATAATGTTAGAAAATGTGAGGTCATGCACTTTAGCAGAAAAAAAATCAAAGAGCAAGTTATTATTTAAATGAAGAAAGATTGCAAAGTTCCACGGGACCTGGGGGTACTTATGAATGAAACACAAAAGGATAGTATGCAGATACAGCAAGTGATCAGGAAGGTCAATGGAATCTTGGCCTTTATTGTAAAGGGGATGGAGTAGCAAAGCAGGGAAGTCTTACTACAGTTATATAAGATATTGGTGAGGCCACACCTGGAATACTGCGTGCAGTTTTGGTTTCCATATTTATGAAAGGATATACTTGCATTGGAGGCAGTTCAGAGAAGGTTCACTAGGTTGATTCCAGGGATGAGGGGGTTGACTTACATAGAAACATAGAAACATAGAAAATAGGTGCAGGTGTAGGCCATTCGGCCCTTCGAGCCTGCACCACCATTCAATAAGATCATGGCTGATCATTCACCTCAGTACCCCTTTCCTGCTTTCTCTCCATACCCCTTGATCCCTTACTTACTGATGAGGAAAGGTTGAGGAGGTTGGGCCTCTACTCATTGGAATTCAGAAGAATGAGAGGTGATCTTATCGAAACGTATAAGATTATGAGGGGCTTGACAAGGTGGATGCAGAGAGGATGTTTCCACTGATGGGGGAGACTAGAACTAGAGGGCATGATCTTAGAATAAGTGGCCGCCCATTTAAAACAGAGATGACGAGAAATTTCTTCTCTCAGAGGGTTGTAAATCTGTGAATTCGCTGCCTCAGAGAGCTGTGGAAGCTGAGACATTGAATAAATTTAAGACAGAAATAGACAGTTTCTTAAACGATAAGGGGATAAGAGGTTATGGGGAGCGGGCGGCGAAATGGAGCTGAGTCCATGATCAGATCAGCCATGATCTTATTGAATGGCAGAGCAGGCTCGAGGGGCCGTATGGCCTATTCCTGTTCCTATTTCTTATGTTCTTATAACATCTTCAACACTAAACTGCACATTTTATTAACATGAAATTGTTTGCATATAGATTTCAAGTAATTTGTTTACAACTTGTATCTCCCAAACAGCACTGAAACATGAGACAAGAGGGTGGTTGAGAAAGACTTAAAAAGAAAAAGAACATCTTGCATTTATATAGCGCCTTTCATAACCTCAGGATGTCCCAAAGTACTTTACAACCAATGACATACTTTTGGAGTGTAGTCACTATTGTAATGTGAGAAACGCAGTAGCCAATTTGTGCACAGCAAGCTCCCAGAAACAGAATATGATAATGACCAGATAATTTGTTTTTAACTATGTTGACTGAGGGATAAATATTGGCTAAGACACCAGGGATAACTCCCTGCTCTTCTTTGAAATAGTGCCATGGGATCTTTTACTTCTACCATGAGAGAGCAGATGGGCCTCGGTTTAAAATCTCATCCGAAAGACGGCACCTCCGACAGTGCAGCACGCCCTCAGTACTGCACTGGAGCGACAGCCTAGATTTTTGTGCTTGAATCCCTGGATTGAGACTTGAACCCACAACCTTCTGACTCTGAGGCAAGGGTGCTACCCACTTAGCCCCGGCTTAAAAGGAACACGAGCTTTGATTATGAGGACTGACAAGAGGAATTGCGGCACTTTTCACTGCAACAGAGAAGGTTCAGAGAAGGTCTGATAGAGGCGTACAAAATAATAAGTGCTTTGATATGGTAAATAGGAAAAAAACTATTTCTACTGTTGTCAAAACTGGGAACATCTGGTCTTTTTGCTTCATTAGTGCAACATGCAATGCATTTTTCCACTAAGCCAGTCAGGGAACTGAATACCCCTCCTAGAACAATAAACCGATGCTCGCTCTGTATGCTTACAAAGGAACTCAGGCAGTGTACTGGAAATTGACCATGTCTAGGGAAATAGACCTCAGCAAGACCTTCAGTAGGGGAGGCAAGAAAAATTGCCCACAAAAGAGAGAAACAAGTTCCAGTATTCAATCTTACTAGAAGTTAATTGCTTTTCTGTAGTTTGTAATTGAATGTCTCTGTTTTGACATTCATACATATATTTTAAGAAGCTATTGTACAATTAAGGTTAAATTCACTTAGATACTTTCTGAGGTCATCGCACATAGGTGTACAATTACATTTTATGAAAGAGCACACTCCCATACATATAGATTATGAAGTTACTGCACATTCTGACTGTACATTGCCTCAATGTAGGCTGCTTGCAAAGCCAGCAATACAGATTAGGAGGTTGAAACAGCTTGTTTGTCACTGGGTTCTGAGGTTAATTAGGGCTAGGACTTGTTTCATGTATGGAGAGAACATTTTGAGTTGCACAGCACAATGAAGAAGTAATGGTGATTATAAGTCTTGTGTATATTATACAACATTAAAAGGGTATTGGCTGTATTAAAGTGTTTTGGCTTAAGTGTTAATTTCCAAAAAGACCTAGGCCATGAAATTTTGGGGTGTAGCACCGGAATTGATGCACGACTGCAATTTTGGACATCACCACTCTCCATACTGCCCTCTCCAAACCATGCACGGAAGAACGTGCGTGCAGCAGTGCTACTGAGATGCTGCCAGTGCTTCTTAAAGGGACACACACATCTAGCTTGTAAGTATCAATTTCAGCTTTTGGACTTTTTGTTACATTTTATTGGCATCGTGGCTTGGTGCAATACATTAAAAAACAGTTGTTAAAATGTGAAGGGAGTGCAGGGGGTGCTGCTGGATGCTTGCAAGGCTTTGGATGTTAAAGGAAAACCTCTGTAAACACCACGAACTTCCAATCCTGGAGCCTCCAGTTACAGATCCTCTTGGGCTGCAACATCACATGGAGATGAAGCAGAGGCAGCAAAGGGGACAAACTGCTCGCAGAGGGAAGAGGAAGAAGCAGCAGAGGAGGAAGCAGAAGAGGAGGAAGCGGAAGAAAGCAGGTAACCGGTCAGCTCCTTTCTGGTCGGGATATCGGGATTGAATTATCCACCTGCAGCACCAGTGACCACAACCCCAATTTCACTTTCAACATTTGTCCCATACCTTACCTTCCGTCTGTTACTGACCATCACAGTGTCCTCTTGACCATAGTACTGAAATATAAGCCACCACAAAGCAAACTTTCCAATCTAACTTTATCCATATATGCATCCAATATTACATCAAAAATCAACTAATCACCCTTGTGCATTCCCTTAGTGAGTGTCTTGCGTGTGCCTTTGCCTACTCTAATGATGTTACGCAGATCTACCCAATGGCTACAGAATGGTTGCTGGAAGGCTGCTGACATTCAGTGTGGGAAACTGGAGATGCCTTGCAGGATATCCTCGAGGAGCTGGTAGCTGGGACGGTGATTCTTCTTCTTCTTCTTTGTCATTCCCCTCTCCCTCTTCTTGGTCAACCACTGGCGTAGTGTTGTGGTGAGAGGCGGTTGGGAAAGCAAGAGGTGCATGCTTACATTATGTGCCATTGAGCTCCATTAGCGCCCCGCCAGAGGCGCTAATGAGGCTATAGTAAGGGGCAATTTTGCCCCCTAAGAGCCTTCCTTGCCTTAAGGAAATGCAGCCTCCTGCTGAACACACAGCCTGTCAGCAGCGCGATAGTCGCTGGGCTGTGTGCAAAAATCATTTAAATTAGCAGGCAGCACCAAATTAACATGCTACCTGCACTTGCTAAACAGGAGCAAGCAAATCTCACCCCACGGTGCTCCCGCCCATTTTCGGGCCTTGTCGAATTTCCCAGCCCTAGTGTAATCCTAGTGAACTAGTACTTGGGTTTAGAAACATTAACATCAGTTCATTAGTGCAAAATGGACAAGTTCAGCAATGGGCCAGTAACGTGAGTGATACCAGTCCATTGCATCACTGAAAATGTTACAATGCATTCTGTGTTTCCATATCCTTGAGCATATCAGTTTAGCTCAGTGATTGCACTCTTGCCTGAGAAAGAAGGTTGTGGGGACAAGCCTTAATCCAGGATTTGAGTGCATAATCCTGGTTGACATTTCAGTGCAGTATGGCATTGTCGGAGATGCTGTCTTTTGGTTGAGTCATTGGGCCCAAGTCCCATCTATCCATTTTAATGGATGTAAAAGATCCCATGGCATGACTCGAAGAGGAACTCACAGTTCTCTGCATCCTGGGCAACATTCATCCCTGAACCAAAAGTAGATTAATGAGTAATTTCTCTTATTTTACCTTTTGTATGACCTTGCTGTGTGCACACTGCCTGCCAATATATCCTACCAAACAACAGTGACCAAACTGTATAATGTAGGTCACCTGAAGCATTTTGGGATGAGATGAAAGGCATTATATAAATGTAAGTTCTACTTCCAATACCTGTGTTAGTAAGTAACTGGAAGTCATATTTTTAATCTTCGGTTGCACTGGTATTTTTTTGTCCAGGTTCTACCACCTTAATTTTTACTCTGAACTTCTTGGTAATGGTGCAACATTTTGACTCCAAATTCATTAATAACATCAGTGTTCGAACCATTGTTGAAATTTGAGCCACAAGTTGTGCACTACTGTAATAACATTGCAACTATCCAGAAGTAGAATGGGATGACATTAACAAATACAAATACAACATGGACACAGGCCATTCGACTCAACCACTCCATGTCAATGTTTACCCTCCACGTGAACAAATAGCACTGAAAGAGTTGGAATCAGTAAAAGTGGCCATGAAGCTGTTGGATTGTCATCAAAAACCCAAATAGTTCACTCAGGATCCTTTAGGGAAGGATAGCTTACCATCCTTACTGGCCTCTATGTATTCCAGTCCCACACCAACATAACTGACTCTTCACTGCCCTCTGAACTGGCCGAGCAAGCCATTCAGTTGTAATAAATCACTAACAAGGCAACTAGGGATGGGCAATAAATGCCAACGTTGACAGCAATGCCTTCAACCCAAGAAATATATTTTTTTAAATCATACTTACCTACTCTCTTTCCATATCCCTTCCTCCCATTTTCCTTCATCCACCTATCCAATCTAATCTTGAATGTTGATATAGTTTCTCCCTCAAACACTTTTGCTGGAAGTGACTTACACAGCTTCAACTCTGTAAATAAGTTTTATTTGAAAACAGTGGCAGTGATGCTGAGAAATATTTATATATTGGATGGATATTTCCTAATATGGTCCGTCTCAGCCCCTGCCTCAGCCCATCTGCCGCTGAAACCCTCATCCAAGTCTTTGTTACCTCCAGACTCGATTACTCCTATACGCTCCTGGTCAGCATCCTGCTTTCCATCCTCCACAAACTTAAGCTCATCCAAAACTCTGCTGCCTGTATCCTCATTCACGCCAAGTCCCATTCACCCATCACCCCTGTGCTCGCTGATCTACATTGGCTCCCGGTCCGGCAACGGCTCAATTTTAGAATTCTCATCCTTGATTCCAAATCCCTTCATGTTCTCGCCCCTCCCTAACTCTGTTAATTCCTCCAGCTCTACACCCCTCCGAGAGCTCTGCACTCCTCCAATTCTGGCCTCTTGCACATCCCTGATTTCCACTGCTCCACCATTGGTGGCGGTGCCTTCAGCTGTCTAGGTCTTAAGCTCTGGAATTTCCTCCTTAAACTTCTCTATTTCTCTAACCTCTCGAAAGTCGCTCCTTTAAAGTCTACCTCTTTAACCAAGCCTTTGGTCACCTGTCCAAATATCTCTTTATGTGGCTCAGTGTCAAATTTTGTCTGATAATGTTCCTGTGAAACACCTTGGGACATTTTACTACATTAAAGGCACTATATAAATGTAAGTAGTTATTGTTGTTGTAGGATACAGATTAAAATATTCCAATCAGAAATAGAGGGATTTATGTAAAGGGAAGAGTTCCAAAGATGAATAAGGAGTTTAGATCAAAAATTAAGACTGATAAAATTGATGCTGATAATACAGAAAACCAGAAGATGTGTCAAGAGCAAAGCGCAGGACAAAAGGGGACATTAGACGGGCTAAGAAAGAATATGAAAAAGAGTGGCACTCAACATCAAAGGGTAATGGTATAGGCTTTATGTGCATAAAAAAGCAAGTGGGTAGTCAATAAATGGTGAATCATTAAGAGGCAAAGAAGATAGTCTTGTAGCAGAGAATAAAAGAATTCTTAAGAAGTATTTTGCATTTGAGAGGTGAATTAATGATTGTAGGAATCCCAGAAAAAGGCACAATATAAATGCAATCCCAGAGAAAGGTGTAGACAATACACAAATTGATATATTGAAAAGGATGCTGTGTTGAACAGGTTAATGGGGCTTCAATTGGACCTGTCACTTGGCCAAGAGGGTCGACACTTGCGAATACAGAGGCCGTTTGGGATTAAATAGCATTGACACTAACTATGACTTTCTAAAATTCTGTGTAAATGGGAATGATGCCAAAGACTGGAAGCGGGTGAATGTTCAGCAAAGGGATAAGTGAGATAATTATTAGATCAGTTGTCCTCACATCAGTAGCAAATAAATTGCCAGGGACCATAATGAAGGATAACATGAGTGAACACTGAGAAAGGTGCCAGTCAGGGCAATCAATGTGCAGTTTTAAAGTGCATGTTACCTTGACTAATTTCAGTTCTTTGAGAAAATTATCGAGCACATAGACAAAGGGAGTACAATGGATGTGCTTTATTTAGACTTTGAAAAAGTGTTTTTAAAAAGTGCTGTCAAACAGACTTGTAACATATTAAAGGAAAGTGAAATGGCCAAAGGATAGAAAGAAGGGATAAATGAATGTTTCTTGGACTCGCAAGATATAGCCAGTGGAAGTACCCTAGGGATATCTAATTGTCCTCCACATATATATCTATTTATTTGGGAGCCTTGATGGGCTAATATAAACATTAGATGACAATAACAAATTATCATGTCAAACTAAGGAATAATGGAGGGAGGACAGAGAATCATAGAATGGTCACAGCACAGAAGGAGGCCATTTGGCCCGTCGAGCCTGTGCCGGCCCTCTGCAAGAGCACTTCAGCCAGTCCCACTACCTCCGCTCTGTCCCTGTAGCCCTGCAAATTGTTCACTATACTTCCAAATTTTGTGTCATCTGCAAATTTTGAAATTGTGCCCTGTACACCCAAATCCAAGACATTAAGATATATCAAGAAAAGCAGTGGTCCTAGAACCGACCCCTGGGGAACACCACTGTATATCTTACTCCAGTCTGAAAAACAACTGTTCACCACTTCTCTCTGTTGCCTGTCATTTAGCCAACTTCGTATCCATGCTGCCACTGTCCCTTTTATTCTATGGGCTTCAACTTTGCTGGCAAGCCTATTATGTGGCACTTTAGCAAACGCCTTTTGGAAATCCATGCACACCATGTCAATCGCATTGCCCTCATCAACTCTCTCTATTACCACATCAAAAAACTCAATCAAGTTAGTTAAACACAATTTGCTTTTAATAAACCTATGCAGGCTTTACTTAATTAATCCACACTTATCTAAGTGACTGTTAATTTTGTTCCGGATTATCGTTTATAAAAGCTTCCCCACTACGAAGGTTAAACTGACTGCGCTGTAGTTGCTGGGTTTATCCTAACACCCTTTTATCAACAAAGATGTAACATTTGCAATTCTCCAGTCCTCTGGCACCACTCCTGTATCTAAGGAGAATTGGAAGATTATGGCCAGTACCTCCGCGATTTCCATCTTTTTTCTCTCAGCATCCTAGGATGCATCCCATCCGATCCTGGTGACTTAGCTACTTTAAGTACAGCCAAACTTTCTAGTACCTCCTCTTTATCAGTTTTTAGCCCATCCAGTATCTCCACTGCCTCCTCTTTCTCAATGACTTTGGCAGCATCTTCTTCCTTAGTAAAGACAAATGCAAAGTGCTCATTTAGTACCACAGCCTCTGCCTCCATGCGTAGGTCTCCTTTATGGTCCATAATTCACCCCATCCCTCCTCTTACCACCCTTTTACTATTCGTATGCCTTTTATGTTGGCTGCCAGTCTATTCTCATAATCTCTCTTTGCCCCCCTTATTTCCTTTTTCACTTCCCCTCTGAACTTTCTATGTTCATCCTGGTTCTCACTTATATTCTCAACCTGACATCTGGCATAAGCCTTCTCGTGGGAATATACCTTGACTGTACCTGAACAACCTACTCTTTAAAGGCAGCCCATTGCTCGGTTACACTTTACCTGCCAATCTTTGATTCCAATTTACCCGGTCCGACTCCGTTCTCACCCCACCAAAATTTGCTTTCCTCCAATTACGTATTTTTATTCTAGATTGATCTTTTTCCATAGTTAATCTAAACCTTATGATATTATGATCAAAGAGATGAACGCATGGCTCAAAGATTGGTGTGGGAGAAATGGGTTTCAATTCATGGGGCACTGGCTGGAATAAGAGAAAACTGTTACGGGATAAGAGTACTGTTCCGTTGGGATGGGCTTCACTTGAACCATGCTGGGACCAGTGTCCTGGTGAATCGAATAATTAGATATGACTTTAAACTAAGTAGTACAGGGGAGGGTTCAGGTGAGTGGAAATGTAAAAAGTCAAAGAGAAAGGAGAAGGCAATAGAGCAAGGTAGCGATGGGGGAAATGATAACCAGAGCGTGACAGGAAGGGACAGAGCGTATAAACATAAGTGTGAATTAGAAAATGGGGTCAGAGAAGGGAAAAATGCTAAAAAGACAAAATTAAAATCTGAAATAATGAAGCATTCCTAACAAGATAGATGAGTTGACGGCATAAATAGATATAAATGGGTATGATCTGATAAGCATTACAGAGACGTGGTTGCAAGGTGACCAAGACTGGGTTCTGAATATTCAGCGGTAGTTGACATTTCGAAAGGATAGGCAGAAAGGAATAGCAGGACTTCTCTGCTTTTATACTCCATCCTATTTGCAATAAAGGCCAATATTCCTTTTGCCTTCCTGATTACTTGCTATACCTGCATGCTAACTTTTTGTGTTTAATGCACAAGGACCCCCAGGTCCCTCTGTACTGCAAACTTTTAGAATTTCTCTCTATTTAAATAATAATTTTATTTTTTATTTTTCCTGCCAAAGTGGATAACCTCACACTTTCCCATATTATAATCCATCTGACAAATGTTTGCCCACTCACTTAGCCTATCTATAATCCCTTTGCAGATTTTGTGTGTCCTCCTCAAAACTTGTTTTCCCACCCATCTTTGTATCATCAGCAAACTTGGCTACATTACACTCGGTCCCTTCATCCAAATCATTAATATAGATTGTAAATAGGTAAGGCTCCAGCACCCATCCCTGTGACACTCCACTCGTTACCGTTTGCCAACCGCAAAATGACCCATTAATTCCGAGTCTCTGTTTTCTGTTAGTTAGCCAATCCGCTATCCATGTTAATATATTACCCCCACATCGGTGAGCTTTTATCTTGTGCAGTAATCTTTTATGTGGTGCCTTATCGAATGCCTTCTGGAAATCCAAATACACCACATCCACTGGTTCCCCCTTATCCACCCTGCTCGTTACATTCTCAAAGAACTCCAGAAAATTCATCAAACATGATTTCCCCTTCATAAAACCATGTTGACTCTGCTTGATTGAATTATGCTTTTCCAAATGTCCTGCTACTGCTTCCTTAATAATGGACTCCAGCATTTTCTCAATGACAGATGTTAGGCTAACTGGTCTATAGTTTCCTGCTTTCTGTCTGCCTCCTTTTTTAAATAGGGGCGTCACATTTGCGGTTTTCTAATCCGCTGGGACCTCTCCAGAATCCAGGGAATTTTGGTAGATTTCAACCAATGCAGCCACTTCTTTCAAGACCCTAGGATGCAGGCCATCATGTCCAGGAGACTGGTCCATCTTTAGTCCCATTATTTTACCGAGTACTTTTTCTTTAGTGACAGTGATTGTTTTAAGTTCCTCCCTCCCTATAGCCCCTTGATTATCCATTATTGGGATGTTTTTAGTGTCTTCTCCCATGAAGACCGATACAAAATATTTGTTCAAAGTGTTTGCCATTTCCCTGTTCCCCATTATTAATTCCCCAGTCTCATCCTCTAAGGCACCAACATTTACTTTAACTATTCTTTTCCTTTTTATATACCTGTAGAAGTTCTTACTGTCTGTTTTTATATTTCTTCCTAGTTTAATCTGATAGGGCTCAATTTTCCCCAGTGATTTCCGCCGTTTTTTTTGCCTTAGCAACTTTTTTTGGCGTAAGTTAAAAAATTAAAGTTTCCCCAAGGAATGTGCGCCAGCGCAACTCAGTTAGCTATGATTTTTTTAGGTTAGTTTTTTTTTTGCGTAACCTGATGTCTGCGCCAGTTTTTGTCAATTATGTAAGTTTGTCCCAAAAAAAATTCTCCTAGGTCGGCGTATGTGACCACTCCCGAAAAACCTTCTGGTGAGTTAAGAAAAACCAGCACGCATTGACAAATCGGCGCAGAAATGCACCATTGTTTCTCAGCAGAGTTTTGGAGCGAGTAAAGAACACTTAAATATGCATAATAAAGATTACATTTTTTAACCTTATAACGCGGTAAATGGAAGTTTGATGGAATTCTGCAAGTTTTCATTTTTTATCAACTGACATGTCACCACCGAACCTCTGCAAATAGGGCTTGAGGGTCAGAGCGTCTGCCAGCAGAATCGGTCCCACGCCCGGACACAGGGGCTCGGGGCTCGGCTGCAAAAGAAGCCTGGGGGGCGCGGTAGGTGGGGGGGGGGGGGGGCGAGGTTGTGGAATGCATACGGAGGGCATCAGAAGCCTGTACTATGCATCAAATCAAGCCCGGGTGGATGGGGGGGCTGTGGAAGGCATACAGAAGGCATCAGAAGCCTGCACTATGCATCAAATATAGCCCGGAGGGTTAGGGTGGGGGGTTCCCGATCAATGCACCTGCTCAGACCTGGGTGTGGTCCATACAGACCTTGTGCGGAGAGAGAACAAATCTTGTCCTACTTGCTTTCTGTTTTGAGCTTCTTGCAAAGGTAAAATTTAAGCATGGGGGCAATACTGACAATGCCATTCCTTGTGCAAGTCTTTTGCATGATGGTGCTGCGGAGGAGACAATTGGTTCAACGTTATCGCATGAGGAACCTCAGAGCCCATAAGGTGATGGGCAGGAGGCCTTACCCACGTCGGGTATTCATACCTGCACCTGAGTGATGCAGACTGTGACAGAAGGCTGCATGTCCGCAAAGAAGTTATAACTGAAATCTGTGAGTTAGTAAAAACAGACCTGCAACCTAGAAGCATCAGGAGGACTGCTTTGTCAGTTGAAGTGAAGGTTACAGCTGCACTTTCATTCTATGCATCTGGATCGTTTCAAGCTACAACTGGGGATGTGTGCACCATTTCTCAACATGCAACACATGTCTGCATTCGGCAGGTGACTGCTGCACTATATGCCCGGAGGAATGACGACATAAAGTTCCCCATGACCGCCCAGGCAATGCGTGACAGGGCTGTGGGCCTCTTCAGGATTGCTGGCTTCCCAAAGGAACAGGGCTGCATTGATTGTGCCCACATCGCCTTTCGAGCACCTTTGGAGGATTCCGAGATGTACAGGAACAGAAAAGGCTTCAACTCCATTAATGTGCAGCTCGTGTGTGATAACATGCATTGCATCATGTCAGTTGAGGCAAGATACCCCGGGAGCACCCATGATGCGTTCATCCTATGTAAGAGCGTTATATCTACCATGTTTCAGCAGCAGTCAGAAGAGCAGAGCTGGTTACTGGGAGACAAAGGTTACAGCCTCGCCACCTGGCTCATGACGCCCCTACACGTAACCCGGACGGAAGCTGACCGAGAATATAACACGTCGCACATTGCGACGCGCAGCATAATAGTAGAGAGAATCATTGGCATCTTGAAACAGTGTTTCTGATGCCTGGACCATTCTGGAGGCTACTTGCAATTCTCCTCTGAGATTGTCGGTCAGTTCACTGTTGTGTGCTGCATGCTGCATAACTTAGCCATCATGAGGCAGCAGCAGCTGGTAGTAGAAGACCCACCGGAGGGGAGAGTGGCTGATGATAATGATGAGGAAGATGGAGATGATGAGGAGGAAGATGAGGATGAGGAAGCCATGCAATTACCTGAACCTGGAGCACATCGGCGGAGGAGGGCGGGCCGTCGTGCTCCTTTAACGATTGCTCGAGCCTTGCGCCAGCAGCTCATCCGTGAACGCTTTGTTGCCTGAAGGCTCAACAGCAACTATTCCACATGGACCATGTTTACTGCTTGGACCTGTTCCATAATGTTGTGTTGTGTTAAATCGAAATCTAAATCTAAACAAAGGAAATTACGAAGATATGAGGAATGAATTGGCTATGATAGATTGGGAAGATTCATTAAAAGGCATGACTGCAATGGCTAACATTTAAGGAACGAATATATGAATTGCAACAGTTATAC
This sequence comes from Pristiophorus japonicus, assembly GCF_044704955.1. Taxonomy (NCBI): domain Eukaryota; kingdom Metazoa; phylum Chordata; class Chondrichthyes; family Pristiophoridae; genus Pristiophorus; species Pristiophorus japonicus. Next base: position 10,902,283 of record NC_091984.1, on the reverse strand, counting down.
ATTCCTTTCTGGCGTAAATACATAAAAGGAAAAGTGGCCCAACCATGGCTAACAAAGAAATTAATGAGAGTGTAAGGTTCGAAAATCCATGGCCGCATTTGAAACACCCTAAGGACAAGAAAACTAACATGGGATCGTTCCATACACTAAATGAACATTTTTGGCCAAGTTAAAAGCAGGCTGGGAAAATGTATGGGCGGATAGAGACATTGGATACAGACATTGTGGAGTCTGACTCACAAGCGAGACAGAGACACTGGCCAATGGGGGAAAAGTACATTCTGGCAGGCCAATCAGGGGTCGAGTCGGGCCTGAAGTGGGGAAATCCTCAACCAATAAGGACTCCCCGGCCCAGTTTGAAAATGATTTCCCCCCCCCCCCCAAATCAAACTACGAATGTGGGCCATTATATACCTAATTAATATGGACAATAGCTCTGAATCAAAACTATGAATCACTGCAGGAATGGCCCACTGACTCCCAGGGCGAAAACAAAGGACCCACAGACTTTCAGGCACCTATGTACACTGAAACAATACCCTGGTCCTCACACCTGCGTGTACCTGTGACAGCTTCTGATTAAATATTCAAAGCTATCTCCCCGCCCAAACTTACACATTGGACCATCCACTGGGTTTGAGCACGAAAAGACCAGGACTGAATTGAATACAAATATAGGACACAGGACCACCAGAAAGACAGTTGTGGAGAAAAAGGAGTTGTGGAGAAAGGTGTGGAGAGGAAAAGACTTGCAGGAGTTGTGGAGAAAAACAGTTTGGGGCCAGTTCTTGAAAGGGTTGTTGTCTGCTGGGGGGGGGAGGGGAAGGAGCTGAGAGAGTTTTGCAAACTTTGATTTTGGTCAAGACTAAAAACCCACGAGCCAACCTCCTGGTTGGTAAGTGGCAGCAGGTGCTGCTGTTACCCTGAACACACTGGACAGGGTGAGAATAGCCGAAGCATCAGGCTGGGGCACGCAGAGCTGTGCAGACCTGGACACCTGGTTCAATAACCTGGATTCACAGCTGTAGTCTGACGATAACCGAGAGGCAGATAGAAGAAACCGACTCAACATCGAAGAGGAAAACCGAACAATTACATAAAACCCACCCCAGAGGGACCCCGAGCTGAAATAAGTGCCCCAGAACCCTGGAGATGATAGGATTGTGAGTATAGCTCAAACCCCCTCACAGACTCAATTTAGGATAGGAATTGGTAGGAAGGGTGGGAGTGGGAGGTGTGGTTGTGTGTGAGTGGGATGTTTTAACCTCTTACTTTCCCCTTCCCTATTGTGAGATTTTTCGGGTTGTTGAATGAGATTTTGCCATTACTGCTATTTTATGACCTCTTCCTATGCCCTCTATCTTTGTGTTTGCTATTCTAAATAAACAACATTAGCCATTTTGTACTCTTACCCACTGTGTCTGGTGCCTCATTACTCACCCATCCTCATAAATCGCACGTACAGAACCCAAGGGGAGTGTGGATTCGAACCCACACCCCAAGCTCCCCTTACAGAATGGCGACCACGAAGAAGGGACGTGCGTTGAGTGAGGGTGAAGAGACAGTCAGTCTTGGTGGAGAGGAGTATAAAATGGACGGTAGGATTGCTAGGTATGTAACAGCAAGGATAAACTGCTCAAGGAGGTGGGTGCAGGCGCTGCTGGAGGCTGAACGGCCTGAGGACGCAGCAGCCAGGTGGACCCAGAGTAAAGATCATAAACGATCAGTGGAAAAGGCAGTGTGGCTGATGTGCTTTCAGAAGCAAATACAGGGTTTGGACAGGCAGGCAGACGTCCTGCAGACAGAGTTAGCTGAGCAGAGAGAGGAGCTATTAAAGACCAGCAAAGAAAGGGAAAAGCTGGATCAGGATTTAAAGTGGCAGAGGCAGGAAAGAGAGAGAGATAGAGAAAGCTATCGCAACCACAGGGAGTACCTTCAGTCCCAGGGAACTGAGGGAAAAGGTTACGTCAGGGGACTGCAGGAGGAACTTGCCCAGGCTCAGAACCAGGGAAGGTTGGGAGAGGGTAAGAGTCTCCAGCTACAGGCCGCGCTTCAGGCGTGCCACAGCAGGGCAGAGGCGGATCATCGTTCCTTTCAGGAACAAATTGATCGGCTCACCCTGGCTCTGGTTGAAGCCAAAGCAGCCCTTGTTCTAGCCGGAGCAAAAGCTCTGGAAGTGCCCGAGACTCGAATCCCCACCCGGCCCGACACCAAAGCTCTGGCCCTAGCTGAGGCAAAAGCCCTTGGCTGGGCTGAAAGCCAGGCACCCAGTAAAGGAGTGGTGTGCCTTATCAGCCCAGCCGAGGTGCGGAAGGGGGAGCATAGTGAAACAGGCTGTAGGGAGGAAGAATCCTACAGGCCCTCTCCCACAGCTCTATTGGGGATCCCGGAGGAGAGGCAGGGTGAGATGCTGGAATCTAAACCTCCGGGACCAGCCCCAATGTGCCCCATCAGGCAGAGTAGATTCGGACCACCCACAGTGGGTCAGGCTGAGGGTCCCCTACAGAACCAGTACATAGTTCCCCACAGTGCGACAGATGGTGGCCCATGTGAATAAACTTACCCGAAAAGGAGACCCCTCTGTCCACTTTATGGAAGTAGAACAGGTAGGAGACACAAATGATTGCGATGAGGCCGAACGGAGCAAACTGCTCCTGTTCTCACTGGACCCAGCCCTGTGTCAGGCTCTCTCTGCTGAGAGTAAGAAGGGTCAGCGAACAATGGCCGCTCTTCAGGAGGATATCCTGGAGGCCATGGGGTTGAACGAAGGCTAACCGTTCGACCGGGTACAGGCCACTGTCCAGAGACCCGGGGAGACCCCCCAGGCGTTCGCTGATTGTCTGTGGCCAGTGTATGAGGAAGCCAGTGGGGGGAATTTGGACCGAACCCAGCTCAATGCACACTGACGTGGTCGCTGGCTGCGTGCACTGGTGGCAAACAGCCTACCTGAGTTGTGCGTCCAGGCCAACCTGTGGTTCGATTTCAGAGACCCCCAAGCCACAGAGGGGACGGTGCTGAGGCAGCTGACCCTCTCTTTTCACAATGGCAGAATCGGGGGGGAGAAACCCAGCAAGGGGAAGATGTGTGAGATCCTCCCCGGCTCTGTTAAGAGAGAGTGGAGGCAAGAAGGGAATTGGCAGGCAGGCAGAGAGGTGGTTTGCTACGGGTGCGGGAAGACAGGGCACATGAGGAGGGAATGCCGGGATCCGAGGCAGGAAAAGAGAAGGTCCACTGGTCCCAACCTCAGCCCCAGTCCCCACGGCCGCGAGCCCTCCCAAACCAGCTGTGCCCAGCCCTGCCGCCTCACTCGAGGGTCTCCTCGCGGCTCTGCAGGCACTCTTTACCCAGACTGGGAAGGTCGCAGCCGTGACCAGGGGAGAAGTCCCTCAGGCCCAGACCAACACCCCCCAATGACTAGACCCCAAGGAACCCGTGTACCTCTGCCCGGTCACCTATGATGCGTGGAACAGACCACGTTTCATGATGGGGGTTGAGGGGGTCCGGGGGGAGTATCTGCTGGACACAGAGGCCTCGTGCACCCTGGTTCATGTAGATGACCTGACCACCTCACACCTATCCAGTGGGATCCCCTACTGCCTAACCAGCTTCACTGGAGAAGAACGCGAGGGCTTATTCTCCAAACCACTACAGATACACATAGGCACCCTCCACACCATGTGGAAGTGTGTCCTTCTGCCGTGGGAGGGAGTGGGTAAAGGCATCCTAGGGGCAGATTTCCTCAGCGGCCAGAAAATTCTGGTCGACCTGAGGAACCACTGTCTGTGCAGCATAGCTGACACCAGGGAGGGGGAAGGTACAGCAGTCATCAAGGGGAAGCAGGGGAAGGGTTCCCTCTGCACTGTAAAGCCAAAGGAGGGATATGACCTCGGCGCTCTGGTAGACGGCACCCCGATGATCTATTAGGCTTTTGTGCGGGCCAACCTGGTGGCATTTGCCAGGCATAAGCACGACTGTGGACGGGTAAATGGGGTCGAGGTCAGAGTAGATGGGGACCCAATGTCTAAGCCCCAGAAGCAGTATAATTTTCCCAGGGAGGCTGAGGCAGACCTAGAGGTCGCATTGGGACCTCTAGTCAGACAGGGAGTGTTGAGACCAATAGCCACACATGTGAACTCTCCACTTTGGCCGGTTAGGAAATTCTTGGAGGGCCACAATGGACTACCGAGTCCTCAATAAAAATATCCCTGCCTGTGCGCCACAGTGGCAACCGTAGCCCACCTAGTCGTAGCCATCCCCGCGTCCGCAGCCGTCTTTACAGTGCTGGACATCTCGAATGGGTTCTGGTCCATCCCACTGCAGTGGGAGGACCAGTACAAATTCACCTTTACATTCAAAGGACAGCAGTATACCTGGAACTGTCTTCCCCAGGGCTTCCACAACAGTCCGAGCATTTTTCATCAGTGTATGGCCAACTGCCTGAAAGAGTTCAGCAGACACAGACAGCTAGTCCAGTGTGTGGACGACTTGCTGCTATTCTCCCATTCGGAGGAAGAGCACGGTCCCCTGCTGGCAGAGCTGTTGGGACTGCTGCACAAGGAGGGTTTTAAAGTAAACCCTAAGAAGGCACAGATCGGCCAGACAGAGGTAAAATTCCTGGGGCTGACTGTGCGGGCGGGGGAGAGAGCCATTGATGAGGCTAAGAGGAGGGCAGTTCAGGCGTTACTGGCTCCGACTACAGTTACAGGGGTGAGGTCGTTCCTGGGTCTGACCGGTTACTGCAGGGACTTCATTGAGGATTACGCAGCCATTGCAGCCCCCCTACTCCGGCTCCTGCGCAAAGGCATGGAGTGGGAGTGGGATGAGGACTGTGATGCAGCGTTTACCCGCCTCAAGGGAGACCTGCAGAAAGCCCCGGCCCTGGGAGCGGTAGATGAGGGCGAGGAATTTCTCCTGGAGGTAGCAGCCAGCGGGGATAGCTTCAGTGCTGTGCTGATGCAACAGTGGCACGGCCAGCTGAGGCCGGTGGTCTAGTCCTCCAGGGTCCTCACTGAGGGGGAGAGGGGTTACTCAAACTGTGAAAGGCATCTGCTGGCCACCCACTGGGCTGTGTCCCCAATCACCCTCCTCACTCATCACCCCACTCAGGTGCTGCTGGATGGGAGAATTAAGGATGGGACAGTGAGCAACACACGCATTGCTCGCTGGACCCTCCTGCTCTCACAGATGGATTTGAGAGTAAAAGGGATGTGTGAACCCCGACTGGCAGCCAACATGCTGTACCCCGGGAAAGCCCACCGTTGCTCCGTTGAGGGGGTCTGGCACGTGGACATAGGGCTCCGGGCGGGGATCCATCCCCATGGCCGGGAGATCAATGTTGACGGGTCCAGCACGGTGGTGGCGGGGGAAAGGCTCACAGGGTGCGGGATTTATAATCCCCAGACAGGCATTGCCAGGGCCATAAAGCTCCCAACCATCATGAGCGCCCAGCATGCTGAACTGTCGGCAGTCATGTATGTAGTCACCCACCCCGACGAATTCCCACGATCCTATACCATCCCATAGTATGTTCACCTGCAATGCCTGCACGGAGTACCTAGCCATCTGGTCCCGTCGCGGGTATACATCTGCAGACGGCAAGCCCCTGGCCATAAAACCCCTACTGCAGCACATCATGCAGGCAGTAGGGACCGGGGCAGACATTTGCATTCACAAAGTAAAGGCCCATTACAAACATGAGCCCAGGGCTGCGGGGAACCAAAAGGCAGATCAGCTGGCCAAAGAGGGAGCCCGAACGGGAACATAGTGGAACCCGCTCGAGGCAGGCCCAATAGCAGCGATCCGGGGTGGACAGGGGACACAAGGGAGCACAGGGGTGGCTTTGGCCCCGGACCTCCAGCAGGTACAGGCACGAGATCCCGTCCTCAAGTCCGTCATGGACAAGCAGTCTGTGCAACCAATAATCCAGATCCCCAGAAAAGAAAGGTGTCTCTAGGACATGCAAGGAGGGTTGTAGGGGAGGACGAAAACCCCCTCATTTTACCCAGAAGGAAAAGGGCTGTGGGATCAGTCTGTGCTGTGAATTGAAACCGATGGAAGGAAAACTTTGGGACACAAATGAATTTTAAAAGGGCAGACGAGGCCTGCAGGGGATAAAAGGGGGTGCATTCATGGAGACACCCCCCCCCCCTCAGTGTTTGGACTCATAGGAAAGGGAATTTAATTTGGAACTATCTACCAGAAAGTTTGAAATCCTAAAGTGCACATGGAAGAAACTACGAACTTTAATCGAATTTGGGATTTTTAAAAGGTGTATGTTGGGTCTGCAAGAAAAGGGGTGGGGTCAATATCTAAAGGGCCAGTTTGGACATTGGAACTAATTAAATTGTCTGGGAACTGTATACCCTCGAAACTTGCCCCTTGAAAACATTAGCATTTAAACAATACCACATACATATTCCAACACCTTTTTCAACAGGCATAGAAATATCTGGCTCAGGCCAGACTAGCACAATGACTACAGGAGGCCAATGCAATCAACACCCACTCAAACCTTGAGTAGGTTCAGATCAGTGGAAAAAAACCCAATAATCTAAAACTGCTGCGTTTTTCAAAATCAAAAGTCCCACCAATGAGAAGAATCGACTTCAGCAGGAGAGGCGGACTGGATAAACTGGCTATAAAAAAGGGGTTTCTGACGTAGTGAAAAGAAGTGGTGATTTTCCCTGCCCTCGTCATCCAATAACCACAACCAGCAAGCCTCTCGACACTGAAGGAAAACCAGTGTCCGAAGACACCGAAGATAGAAGAAACAAACCACCAGGCTGCGGAAGGCACAGCAGTGAGTATAACCTCTGGTCCCCAGAACTCCCAACTCAGTTAGGCCAGGAAAGGTGGGAGGTTAGGCATTGTACTGCTAAACTGGTGTAAAGATTTTCGTTGTGTCCGTTTTAGTGGGATTTAGGGGGATTGTTTTGTTGGTGTACTGCTGTTTGTTGAGTTACACCTTGTCAAATAAATTGGAAGCCTAAAGTTCCTCTTGGAATCACCTTGTCTCAGTTCTATTGTATTACATCTCCTGATCGTGAGTCTTACGTCAGAACCGTGTAAGGGAAGCTAGGAGCGCCTCGAAAACGCTCAACTGTGTGTCACAGGCTAGGGAAGAAGGGGTTAGGAGTGTTTGACACTAACAGGTGCCTCACAGGCTAGGCATAAGCTGTGGGGACGCACGAGTCTCAAAACCCCCTTCATAAGCTGAGGACACAGTCTCTCCAGGGGTGCTCTTGCAGCACTCAGGGTACCTCACAGGCCAGGCATAAGCTGTGAGGGCAGAAGCCTAGAGAGAGACACCCAAGGCACAACAACAACCCTGTGAAAACCCCTTACAGGGTAGAGGGACCATGGCAATCGATACAAATCGATTACATAGGGCCCCTACCTGTGGCTAAGGGAGGGTACCGGTACTGCCTGGTTTTGGTGGACACTTTCACAAAATGGGTTGAAGCCTTCCCTTGCCGAACAGCCACAGCAGCGGGGACCGCCAGGATATTGGTTAGGGAGGTGTTCTCCAGGTGGGGACTTCCACTGTACGTGGAGTCCGACCGGGGGAGCCACTTCACGGGACAAGTCATGCAGGCAACCCTTAAGGTGCTGGGGATTGAGGGGAAGTGGCAGTCGCCTACAACCCCCCCAGTCCTTGGGGCTAGTGGAGCGTATGAATAGGACCTTGAAAGAAAAACTCAGGAAGGAGACTGGGGATTCCCCGCAGAGGTGGGTGGAGAGGTTGCCCCTGGTTTTGATGGGGATCCGGGCCAGCCAGTCGAAAAGCACGGGGTATTCCCCATACGAGCTCATGACTGGAAGAGCCATGCGAACCCCCACCCATGTACTTGCCCCGGTCCTGACGGAAGCTCAGGTAATCGAGGTGAATAGGGACCGCTTTACCAAGAGTCTGCTGGAGCACCTCAAGCAGATTCACTGGCAGGCGGCCACTAACATGGGGAATCAGCATCAGACCAACCGATTGCTACTGGAACCGAGCAAACACCACGAGTGGCAGGTGGGGAACCAGGTCATGGTCCACAACTTTGCCAGGGTGGGAATCTTTGAGCCACTATACATGGGGCCTTACAGCATTATCGACAAGGCAAGCCACATGGTATACGCGGTCAAGATGCCCCGCCGGGTTAAATGGTTTCACATTAACAAATGTAAACTGTTTAACCCCAACAAGGCAAAACCTTGTGGGAAAGGACAGTCCGGAGGGATAATCCCGACGGGAAGCCCAGGCCCCCAGCCCACCACGGCACCCCCACCGATCCCACCACAAGGAGCAGTGAGTTGCTTCACAGGTACAAACTACCCACAGATTTGGGACCCACAGGAAGGGGGATTCCCACCTTACATATGTGACGAGGACTCACCTCCACCCGTTAGGAGATCCGCTCGAACTCCGCAGCCAAGAGTGCCACCATCCCTAGCAGCCTGTTTTACTTTCCCGAGAGGCACTCGGGGAAAAGGGCCGCACAGGGCAGGCAGCCAGTCACTGGACGTGACCCCGCAGCTAAGGTCTCCTGACGGGGAATGTAGTATTTACCGTATATACTCGCGTATCCTACGATCTCGCGTATCATGCGACCCCTAAATTTTCGTCCCCGAGACATGATTTTACCGTATATCTCATGTATCATGAGAGTCACTTTTTTGAGATCGAATACAGACCTTAACATGAAACATCGAGTGGATTCTGCTGTGAAAGCTGTTCGCGAATCGAACACTGATACAGCAATCGTTCCAGCTGGCTTGACTAGCGTCGTTCAGCCACAGCTTCTACTGTGTTTGGGAGTTGTGGGTGGCGGAGGTCGGGTCGCCGGGGGGGTGGGGGGGGGGTGAAGAGGAGGTCGGGTTGGGACACCGGGGGGAAGCGGAGGTCGGGTTGCCGGGTGGGGGGGGGGAAGTTGGGGGAGCGGAGGTCGGGTCGCCGGGGTAGGGAGAGCGGGGGTCAGGTCGGATCCGGTCCGGTCTCTTTCCTCCCCCCCCCCCCCCACGACCTCCGCGACTCTCTCTCCCCCCCCCCCCCCGACCTCCGCGACTCTCTCTCATCCCCCCCGATACAGTACAAGCGACAATAGAGGCTGCAATCCAGCCCAGGAGATACCTGCCGAGATTCAGCGTGGATACGGTCTGCTTAACAGCCTAACAGCCTAATCTTGGCCAGCACTTCACACCCGCAAATTTTGTATCTCGCGTATCATGCGACCCCCCAAATTTAGGTTACAATTTAGGTCTTCAAAAGTCGCATGATACGCGAGTATAGACGGTACCAATATCTCGCAAAGATTCCAGGTACCTTTCCCCTACAGAGGAGAAGAATCCCTTTCTGGGCTTTTAAAATGAGTTTAAAGGGGCAGGCAAAGCCTATGGGGGATAAAAGGGGATGCATTCATGGAGACCCCCCCCCCCCAATGTTTGGACTCATAGGAAAGGGAATTCAAAATGGACCTAAAAGAGGGTAAATGTGGCTAAGGAGTGGGTACTCGATCTATTGTATGCTGAGCGTCCAGAAGATGCTGCAGCTCAATAGACCGAGAGCAAGGACCATAAAAGGTCGATAGAGAAGGCCATTTGGCTAATTTGCCTTCAGCAACAGATCCGGCTTCTAGCGGCAGTTGGTGAGAGGCGGGAGCAGTGTCGGAGCGGCCTATAAAGGCCCAGCGGGAGCTCGAGTACCAGCGACAGTTGGCGAGAGGTGGGAGCAGTGTCGGAGCAGCCTATAAAAGGCCCAGCGGGAGCTCGAGAGTCAGCAGCAGTTGGTGAGAGGTGGGAGCAGCGTCGGAGCGGCCTATAAAGGCCCAGCGGGAGCTCGAGTACCAGCGACAGTTGGCGAGAGGTGGGAGCAGTGTCGGAGCAGCCTATAAAAGGCCCAGCGGGAGCTCGAGTACCAGCGGCAGTTGGTGAGAGGTGGGAGCAGTGTCGGAGCAGCCTATAAAAGGCCCAGCGGGAGCTCGAGTACCAGCGACAGTTGGCGAGAGGTGGGAGCAGCGTCGGAGCGGCCTATAAAAGGCCCAGCGGGAGCTCGAGTACCAGCGGCAGTTGGTGAGAGGTGGGAGCAGCGTCGGAGCGGCCTATAAAAGGCCCAGCGGGAGCTCGAGAGTCAGCGGCAGTTGGTGAGAGGTGGGAGCAGCGTCGGAGCGGCCTATAAAAGGCCCAGCGGGAGCTCGAGTACCAGCGGCAGTTAGCGAGAGGTGGGAGCAGTGTCGGAGCGGCCTATAAAAGACGTACCAGTGCCGCAACAGCGGGAGAGAAAGCAAAATAGAAGTAGAAAGGAATCAAAAAGTGACGTCACAGCCAATGGGGTAAGTGATTGGCTGGTGATTGGTGAGTAGCTTTTCTTTTTATTTTTTATATCAGTAAGTGAACTGTAACATTGTTATTACCAATTTAAGGGTATCTAAGGGTTAAGGCATGGCAGGAGAGCTCGGTCACGTGATATGCTCCTCCTGTACCATGTGGGAACTCGGGGACACTTCCGGTGTCCCTGGGGACTACGTGTGTGGGAAGTGTATCCGCCTCGAGCTCCTGACGGTCCGCATTGCGGAATTGGAGCTGAGGGTGGATTCACTCTGGAGCATCCACGATGCTGAGAATGACGTGAGTATCACGTGTAGTGAGTTGGTCTTACCGCAGGAGAAGGGTCCACAGCCAGATAGGGAATGGAAGACCAGCAGGAAGAGCAGTGCAAGAAAGGTAGTGCAGGGGGCCCCTGTGGTCATCCCCCTGCAAAACAGATACACTGCTTTGAGTACTATTGGGGGGGATGACTCATCAGGGGAGGGCAGCAGCAGCCAAGTTCATGGCACCGTGGCTGGCTCTGCTGCACAGGAGGGCAGGAAAAAAAGTGGGAGCGCGATAGTGATAGGGGATTCAATGGTGAGGGGAATACATAGGCGTTTCTGTGGCCGCAATCGAGGCTCCAGGATGGTATGTTGCCTCCCTGGTGCAAGGGTCAAGGATTTCTCGGAGCGGGTGCAGGACATTCTGAAATGGAAGGGAGAACAGCCAGTTGTCGTGGTGCACATTGGTACCAACGACATAGGTAAAAAAAGGGATGAGGTCCTACGAAACGAATTTAAGGAGCGAGGAGCTAAATTAAAAAGTAGGACCTCAAAAGTAGTAATCTCGGGATTTCTACCAGTGCCACGTGCTAGTCAGAGTAGGAATCGCAGGATAGCTCAGATGAATACATGGCTTGAGCAGTGGTGCAGCAGGGAGGGATTCAAATTCCTGGGGCATTGGAACCGGTTCTGGGGGAGGTGGGACCAGTACAAACCGGACGGTCTGCACCTGGGCAGGACCGGAACCAATGTCCTAGGGGAGTGTTTGCTAGTGCTGTTGGGGAGAAGTTAAACTAATATGGCAGGGGGATGGGAACCAATGCAGGGAGACAGAGGGAGACAAAAAGGAGGCAAAAGCAAAAGACAGAAAGGAGATGAGGAAAAGTGGAGGGCAGAGAAACCCAAGGCAAAGAACAAAAAGGGCCACTGTACAGCAAAATTCTAAAAGGACAAAGGGTGTTAAAAAAACAAGCCTGAAGGCTTTGTGTCTTAATGCAAGGAGTATCCGCAATAAGGTGGATGAATTAACTGTGCAAATAGAAGTTAACAAATATGATGTGATTGGGATTACGGAGACGTGGCTCCAGGATGATCAGGGCTGGGAACTCAACATCCAGGGGTATTCAACATTCAGGAAGGATAGAATAAAAGGAAAAGGAGGTGGGGTAGCATTGCTGGTTAAAGAGGAGATTAATGCAATAGTTAGGAAAGACATTAGCTTGGATGGTGTGGAATCTATATGGGTAGAGCTGCAGAACACCAAAGGGCAAAAAACGTTAGTGGGAGTTGTGTACAGACCTCCAAACAGTAGTAGTGATGTTCAGGAGGGCATCAAACAGGAAATTAGGGGTGCATGCAATAAAGGTGCAGCAGTTATAATGGGTGACTTTAATATGCACATAGATTGGGCTAACCAAACTGGAAACAATACGGTGGAGGAGGATTTCCTGGAGTGCATAAGGGATGGTTTTCTAGACCAATATGTCGAGGAACCAACTAGGGGGGAGGCCATCTTAGACTGGGTGTTGTGTAATGAGAGAGGATTAATTAGCAATCTCATTGTGTGAGGCCCCTTGGGGAAGAGTGACCATAATATGGTGGAATTCTGCATTAGGATGGAGAATGAAACAGTTAATTCAGAGACCATGGTCCAGAACTTAAAGAAGGGTAACTTTGAAGGTATGAGGCGTGAATTGGCTGGGATAGATTGGCGAATGATACTTAAGGGGTTGACTGTGGATGGGCAATGGCAGACATTTAGAGACCGCATGGATGAATTACAACAATTGTACATTCCTGTCTGGCGTAAAAATAAAAAAGGGAAGGTGGCTCAACCGTGGCTATCTAGGGAAATCAGGGACAGTATTAAAGCCAAGGAAGTGGCATACAAATTGGCCAGAAATAGCAACGAACCTGGGGACTGAGAGAAATTTAGAACTCAGCAGAGGAGGACAAAGGGTTTGATTAGGGCAGGGAAAATTGAGTACGGGAAGAAGCTTGCAGGGAACATTAAGGCGGATTGCAAAAGTTTCTATAGGTATGTAAAGAGAAAAAGGTTAGTAAAGACAAACGTAGGTCCCCTGCAGTCAGAATCAGGGGAAGTCATAACGGGGAACAAAGAAATGGCAGACCAATTGAACAAGTACTTTGGTTCAGTATTCACTAAGGAGGACACAAACAACCTTCCGGATATAAAAGGGGTCAGAGGGTCTAGTAAGGAGGAGGAACTGAGGGAAATCTTTATTAGTCGGGAAATTGTGTTGGGGAAATTGATGGGATTGAAGGCCGATAAATCCCCAGGGCCTGATGGACTGCATCCCAGAGTACTTAAGGAGGTGGCCTTGGAAAAAGCGGATGCATTGACAGTCATTTTCCAACATTCCATTGACTCTGGATCAGTTCCTATCGAGTGGAGGGTAGCCAATGTAACCCCACTTTTTAAAAAAGGAGGGAGAGAGAAAGCAGGGAATTATAGACCGGTCAGCCTGACCTCAGTCGTGGGTAAAATGATGGAATCAATTATTAAGGATGTCATAGCAGCGCATTTGGAAAATGGTGACATGATAGGTCCAAGTCAGCATGGATTTGTGAAAGGGAAATCATGCTTGACAAACCTTCTGGAATTTTTTGAGGATGTTTGCAGTAAAGTGGACAAAGGAGAACCAGTTGATGTGGTATATTTGGACTTTCAGAAGGCTTTCAACAAGGTCCCACACAAGAGATTAATGTGCAAAGTTAAAGCACATGGGATTGGGGGTAGTGTGCTGACATGGATTGAGAACTGGTTGTCAGACAGGAAGCAAAAAGTAGGAGTAAATGGGTACTTTTCAGAATGGCAGGCAGTGACTAGTGGGGTACCGCAAGGTTCTGTGCTGGAGCCCCAGCTGTTTACATTGTACATTAATGATTTAGACGAGGGGATTAAATGTAGTATCTCCAAATTTGCGGATGACACTAAGTTGGGTGGCAGTGTGAGCTGCGAGGAGGATGCTATGAGGCTGCAGAGTGACTTGGATAGGCTAGGTGAGTGGGCAAATGCATGGCAGATGATTATCTGAATGGTGACAGATTAGGAAAAGGGAAGGTGCAACGAGATCTGGGTGTCATGGTACATCAGTCATTGAAGGTTGGCATGCAGGTACAGCAGGCGGTTAAGAAAGCAAATGGCATGTTGGCCTTCATAGCGAGGGGATTTGAGTACAGGGACAGCGAGGTGTTGCTACAGTTGTACAGGGCCTTGGTGAGGCCACACCTGGACTATTGTGTACAGTTTTGGTCTCCTAACTTGAGGAAGGACATTCTTGCCATTGAGGGAGTGCAGCGAAGATTCACCAGACTGATTCCCGGGATGGTGGGACTGACCTATCAAGAGAAACTGGATCAACTGGGCTTGTATTCACTGGAGTTCAGAAGAGTGAGAGGGGACCTCATAGAAACGTTTAAAATTCTGACGGGTTTGGACAGGTTGGATGCAGGAAGAATGTTCCCAATGTTGGGGAAGTCCAGAACCAGGGGTCACAGTCTAAGGATAAGGGGTAAGCCATTTAGGACCGAGATGAGGAGAAACTTCTTCACCCAGAGAATGGTGAACCTGTGGAATTCTCTACCACAGAAAGTAGTTGAGGCCAATTCACTAAATATATTCAAAAGGGAGTTAGATGAAGTCCTTACGACTCGGGGGATCAAGGGGTATGGCGAGAAAGCAGGAAGGGGATACTAAAGTTTCATGTTCAGCCATGAACTCATTGAATGGCGGTACAGGCTAGAAGGGCTGAATGTCCTGCTCCTGCACCTATTTTCTATGTTTCTATGTTTCTATGAGAAGAATGAGAAATTAAAGGGAGTATTGAGACAAGCAGAAGAGAGGTCCAGCGCAAGGGCCACAGTTGGAGAAAGGCTGTGGACAGAGGTGGGACAGTTAAAAGAAAGTAGAGAGCTCACAAAAGAAAGGTACAAAACCCAACTGGACCTTTTACAGTGTCAGATTATTGAAGCCAAGAATAGCGAACGGACATTGCGGGAAGAGAATTCCTGCCTCGCCAAGCAAGTTAAGGAGTACGGGGAGAGGGTGAGAGACATTCAAGTAGCCTATAAGGTAGCCAGTGCCAGGGAATTTGAGGCAGGAGACCACGGCCTCTGCCAGCAGCAGATCCAAAGCTTGAACCTTGCTCTATCCCGGGCTAAAGGCATGGTGTGCCTGTTAAACCCGGGTTTAGCCCAGGAACACCTGGTTGGGCAAGGAGAAACCCCTCAGTCACCGCCTGTAGCTCCCAGGAATGGCCCGGAGCAGCAGGGGTGTCAGCCAGAGTGCGGGGCAGGCAAGGATTGCAAACTACCAACACCAGCAGCCCCGAGTTTTAACTCGGCTTGGCAGCAGAGGGAAGAGGGCGAGCCAATACAAGGAGGGCCGGAACCAGGGCCAATGCACCCGGTCCAGCAGCAGAAGTTTGGCCCGCCTGACGCCAATGGGACAGCAGGACCCCTAGAAAGCAACTTCATAGTGCCCCATGACACCCAAAAACTGAGGGCTATGATAGGCCACCTAAGTAAGCTCACCCAACAGGGGGATCCCTCGGTACACTTCCTGGAAGTGGAACACACAGGGCATATTAACGGGTGCGATGATTCAGAGCAGGCTAAGCTGTTGCTTTTCTCGCTAGACACCAAGCTGTGCCACTCCTTCTCTGCAGACAGCAGAAAGGGGCGAAACACGTACGCTACGGTTAAGGAGGAGGTTCTAGAGGCCATGGGTATGAACGACGGGAGTCCTTTCTCCCGAGTGGAGAAGACAGTGCAGCTCGATGGGGAGACTCCACAGGCTTTCGCCGACAGGTTGTGGCTGGTCTACGAAAGGGCCTGTAGTGGGGTTCTTGACCGGGCCCACCTGAACCCTAATGAGCTGGCTCACTGGCTCCGCAGCCTGGTGGCAAACAGCCTACCTGGAGTAAAGGCAAAAGCTGAGGTCTGGTTCGATCCAAGAGATCCCAGAACCACCGAGGAGACAGTGGTCAGGCAGTTGACACTGGCTTACCGGAACAGTAGAGGGACAGAGGAGCCCTCCTCTAAAGGGAGGATCCATGAGATTAAACCCAGCCAAGGCAAGAGGGAGTGGCATCAGGAAGGTGGGAACCCTCCCCACAAAGGGGGCGAGTGTTTTGAGTGTGGGAAAAGTGGGCACTGGAGGAAGGATTGTAGGAACCCCTGGAAAGAGACTAAGGGAAAGGCCACTCCAGCCCCAGCCCGTAAGGCCTGGGCAGGCACCGGCTGCGGGGAAACCCTAGCATCCAGGCGGCTATCAGGCCGCACAAGGCATGGGCCTGACAGGGACTAACCAGGCCACCCGGAGACGGGTGGCGGTTGTACATAGCTCTCATTTTAGTTTAAGGATATTTTAAGGTTTAGTTTAGAATTGAGGGTAATATTGCAGTAATGTTTAGGTGATTATTTTGAGTTTGTCTTGTGTGTCAGCCAGCCTGAGAGCAGTTCTCAAGGGCAGGATCCAGACATTACCAGGAGACCAATTGATGTTGTTTAATTTTAATCTAGGTTTTTTTTCCTTCTGTAATGTGGTTGTAAGTTGCCTATATGCTGGTGAACATAATGTAACTGAAATGAAATGTAACTGTGCTGAAATGCAATTGTAGTGATTGAACCCCCTCCAAGCTGGGAGGGTATAAATGTAAAAAGTTTGTACTTGTAAAGGGAAAAGTGTGCATCTATGGTGATGTTGCATAAGTGTAATGCATTTTGGGTATTAGTTTAGCTAATTTATGGGGAAGGTTATCTCTTGGGAGTCAGGAACTTTGCTCACCTCGAAGAATGATACCATAAGTGATATGGTATCACGGGGGGAATGTAGAATTTACCAATATCTCGCAAAGATTCCAGGTACCTTTCCCCTACAGAGGAGAAGAATCCCTTTCTGGGCTTTTAAAATGAGTTTAAAGGGGCAGACGAAGCCTGCGGGGGATAAAAGGGGATGCATTCATGGAGACCCCCCCCCCCCCAGTGTTTGGACTCATAGGAAAGGGAATTCAAAATGGACCTAAATTACAGAAGCTTGAGATCCCCTAAACATCTATGGGAAGGAGCAGATCAATTTTAAGATTCTACAACATTTTGGCTGCAAAAAAAAAGAGTTACCAAATACAGGAGGTGGGGCCAAATTCGTGTATTAAAGACCCCAGACTGTCTGGGGAACTATTCACCCTCTGAGAGATAATCGAATTACCCAATCAAGCACAATGGAAATCATGGTCAAGAAAATGGACAATTCTAAAACAATGCAAAACCACTGATAGCACATTCTCACACCCTAATCGAGTTACTGCTGACAAAGGAGACATTTGAAAATCAGTGGACAGAACAGTTCAAACAGAGCCCAAGAGATTTGATGGGAGATAACGGAGCCTTTTTTTTGGAATATATCTATCCCCCAGTTTTTACAAGGAAAGACCAGCAAGGAGCAGCACGCAGAGGAGCAGAACACAGAAACTAGCAGAAGACAGGAGAGAAGCAGAGCACACAGACTGGAACACAGACACAGACACAAGCAGCCGGAGCTGGGGAGTGAAGAAATGGAGCAGTGAAGGAAACTACTAGAACTCATCAAGAACTGACTGAGCACGAGGTCCACGAAACGGAAGGTTGTCAGCAACCAAACTGACAACCCGGGCAACCACAACCAGCGAAAGGACCAACCGAAACCAACTCAGCAAAAACCGAAGAATCGACATTTATTTCCACTCTACAATCTACTTCGGAACGACCAACAGGTGAGAAATTACCAAAAGGGACTAACTAAACTATTCCTAACCAAATAAAGTGGGTACTTACCCCATACATCCAAAACGCAACTTACCGCATCAACGGACGCACCCCAACCGAAGACTACGCAGTCCGAAGTCCTCTCCTCCGACCGGGGTACGGCTCGCCTAGAAGGCCAAGTGCAGTGAACCCCGAAACCACGATTCACCGGCAACTGTCAAAAGGGATTGGTGAGCATAGCCCTTGAACCCCCCAGAGCTATAACTTCGTTAGTTAGGGGAATTGGGAGGAGGGAGGCTGGGATAACTTGTGTAAATGTATCTGCATTCGCCTTTTTACCCCATTTAGAGTTTAAGCTGTATTCTTTTCCCCACAGACTGTAATTGGACAAGTTATTCAATGTGTTGTACCCCTCAGTGTGTATTGGTCTGTGTGTGTTATTGAAGGTGTGCCTTTTACTTCTTTGTAAACATAATAAAGCCATACCTGCTTCCTACCTTGAAACCGATTGTCTGTCCAAGTCTGTCACAGTCCCTTCATAATTCCAGTGTCTAGAACCAAGGGTGTGGGAGCGATTCGGAACCACTCATATAAGGTCAGAAGGGAAAGCTGACCCCCTGAAAACCACCCCTTACAGGAAGGGGTTGTATCGGAGGAAGGGGCCGCCGACAGTGAGGAGCCTGTCGGGGATAGCCTAGCTTTTGGTGCAGACAGCCCAGAGCCTGCAGGAGAGAGGGTGGCGGCGGGTCCCAGTAGTGAGTGGTCCCTAGAAGAACAGAGGAAACGCTGTGAGAGTATCAGCTGCGAGTGGTTTCGGGTGGAACCCTTGTACAACCCAAAGCCCCCAGAGGATACGGGAGTCCCCGACAGTGAGGAGCCTGCCGGGGGAATTTTCGTTGCTCCCGAGGACAGTGAGCCATCGCTGGAGGGGGTGAGGGGCTGTACCAGCCCAGTAAGCACCACCCGAAGCTCGGGGGACACCTTGGCAGGGGAGACAGAGGGGCCGCGGAGGTCGGTCCGGCCCAAGAGGCCAAAGGAGCGGTGGTCTCCCCCCTACATTCCCCCGCATAAAAGGAAAACCAAGGAGCATCCCCGGGATTAGCACAGCCACCCGGGAAGGGTGGCAAGCAGGTTAAAAAGGAGAGCAGTAGGTGTGTACAGATATATATAAAGTTTTCTCTCGTGTAGTGGGGCTCAGGTGGCCTCTGCAATATAAGGAATATAACAGTGAGGTTTTTGAGCCAATAGGATGGGGGAGCCTGGAACCTCTTGACTCTTTCTCACTTCCTCTTTTGGTGTAAGGCTGCTTGTTTTTTCAAGGATTTATTAGGTGAAACCCCTTGACTTTCTGCTCACTTCCTCTTTTGTGTAAGGTTGTTTGTTTTTTTCAGGATTTATTTGGTGAAACCCCTTGACTTTTTTCTCACTTCCTCTTTTTGTGTAAGGTTGTTTGTTTGTTGCGATTTGCGGTTAGACCAATTAGTTGAAATGCCTTGACTTCCACAGCAAAAATAAGCACACACAGTTTAAACCCGTGCAGGGGCACTGTGAGGTGCAGATAGAGTGGAAAATGGGGGAGGGTATGAGCCAGGGGGCTCAGGGTCTTGAAACCAAATGAGATTTTGTCTTTCAGAAGAGGAACTGTAGATGAGGAAAATCCGGCTCCTGTGCACCTACATCAGAATGTGCATCGGCTGCCGGGGAGAGACTGAAGAAGCCATTATTTTTGGGTGCTCAGGGGGGCAGGCACCGACCATCACCCACAGGTGCAGGTGGCCAGGGTGGCTGGGGTCCAATTCCACTCGATACTCCAGCCACCCCGGGCTCACGTATGGGGAAGCATCAGTCTCCTGCCCCAGCATTGAGGTGACCGCATCCCGGGTTAGGGTATTGGTTGGAAAGAGGGTTCGCCTGACCTGTAAGGGGCACATCCCGGTGGGAAGGTAGTGGTGGCTCAGGAAGCTGAGCAAGGACATGGGAAACCCGACAGCAGATTGGGAGAGACTGGACAACAGCACCTACCGGACCATCACGGGCACCCGGAGGGGGTGGTAGTGAGTGTGTGTTGGGATAAATGGTGGGAGGTGGAGTTAGGAGTGTATGTGTGCAGGTGGGGATCAGAGAAGATGTGCCCGGCAGGCATCTCCATAGCGTTCTCCCGACAGTGTCGGGATGAAGGGGAGGGGATGGGATGGGACCGGAGCATGGTCGCATGCATAGTAAGCCACCCCAGCTCCATCCACGCCACCGAGTTAAGCGCACACCCCAGACAGCCCCGACCGAAACAACTGACACGGACAGATGCCCTACCACCACCCAGGGACCAGACAGCGGTTCGGTTTTGGTTCCCATGGACAAGCTGCTATACCGGGGGGTCCACTACGCCGTGGCCTCCGTCATCCTAAACCTTACCGAGGTGCACCTGCCTGAGTGGTGCCCAAAAGAGACAGAACGCCTCTACCAGGCTCTCCTTCGAGAAATGTTCAGGACATTCTACGAGCTTGATTTTGGCTATTTGAATAAGACTTTGCTGTACAGTCTACAACCCAGAGACAACATTAAACCGAAAAGACACAGAAGAGGGATCTGGAATGATGTTTTTACCGGTTTCAACACCGGGGCATCAATGATTAATAGCATGGACAATTATGTAACACATTTCGGATACCACATTCCATTTTTTTTTTACCAGAGCACCTGACAGATCTGTTCAAAGCAGTACAAAATCCCAGAAACATTACTTTACCCTACAACAACAAAAAACCAGTGTAATACTATGATGTGTGATATTATGTGCTATTATGATTTTGGTGAAGGGTATTGGTTGAGATTTTACATTTTCAGTATTGTATTGATTCCAAATGTATGAATACCATTGGTGTATTTCAATGTTTTATCGTGGGTTTCGGTAAGATTTGGAGAAGATTGGCTCTGTGAGAGGGAAAAGGTTTTGCTCCACATTCTAAAAACACCCTGAGACAGAGTGTTTTAACGGGGGAGTGTAAAGTTCGAAAATCCACGGCCGCATTTGAAACACCCTAAGGACAAGAAAACTAACATGGGATCGTTCCATACACTAAATGAACATTTTTGGCCAAGTTAAAAGCAGGCTGGGAAAATGTATGGGCGGATAGAGACATTGGATACAGACATTGTGGAGTCTGACTCACAAGCGAGACAGAGGCACTGGCCAATGGGGGAAAAGTGCATTCTGGCAGGCCAATCAGGGGTCGAGTCGGGCCTGAAGTGGGGAAATCCTCAACCAATAAGGACTCCCCGGCCCAGTTTGAAAATGACTTCCCCCCCCCACCCCCAAATCAAACTACGAATGTGGGCCATTATATACCTAATTAATATGGACAATAGCTCTGAATCAAAACTATGAATCACTGCAGGAATGGCCCACTGACTCCCAGGGCGAAAACAAAGGACCCACAGACTTTCAGGCACCTATGTACACTGAAACAATACCCTGGTCCTCACACCTGCGTGTACCTGTGACAGCTTCTGATTAAATATTCAAAGCTATCTCCCCGCCCAAACTTACACATTGGACCATCCACTGGGTTTGAGCACGAAAAGACCAGAACTGAATTGAATACAAATATAGGACACAGGACCACCAGAAAGACAGTTGTGGAGAAAAAGGAGTTGTGGAGAAAGGTGTGGAGAGGAAAAGACTTGCAGGAGTTGTGGAGAAAAACAGTTTGGGGTCAGTTCTTGAAAGGGCTGCTGGCTGCTGGGGGGGGGGGGGGGGGGAAGGAGCTGAGAGAGTTTTGTAAACTTTGATTTTGGTCAAGACTAAAAACCCACGAGCCAACCTCCTGGTTGGTAAGTGGCAGCAGGTGCTGCTGTTACCCTGAACACACTGGACAGGGTGAGAATAGCCGAAGCATCAGGCTGGGGCACGCAGAGCTGTACAGACCTGGACACCTGGTTCAATAACCTGGATTCACAGCTGTAGTCTGACGATAACCGAGAGGCAGATAGAAGAAACCGACTCAACATCGAAGAGGAAAACCGAACAATTACATAAAACCCACCCCAGAGGGACCCTGAGCTGAAATAAGTGCTACAGAACCCTGGAGTTGATAGGATTGTGAGGATAGCTCAAACCCCCTCACAGACTCAATTTAGGATAGGAATTGGTAGGAAGGGTGGGAGTGGGAGGTGTGGTTGTGTGTGAGTGGGATGTTTTAACCTCTTACTTTCCCCTTCCCTATTGTGAGATTTTTCAGGTTATTGAATGAGATTTTGCCATTACTGCTATTTTATGACCTCTTCCTATGCCCTCTATCTTTGTGTTTACTATTCTAAATAAACAACATTAGCCATTTTGTACTCTTACCCACTGTGTCTGGTGCCTCATTACTCACCCATCCTCATAAATCGCACGTACAGAACCCAAGGGGAGTGTGGATTCGAACCCACACCCCAAGTTCCCCTTACAATAGTATTAGATCCAAAGAGGAGTTATACAAAATTGCTAGAAAAAGTAGCAAGCCTGAGGATTGGGAGTAGTTTAGAATTCAGCAAAAAGGGACCAAGAGATTGATTAAGAGGGGAAAACTAGAGTATGAGAGTAAACTTACAAAGAACATAAAAAACGACTGCAAAAGTTTCTACAAGTACGTAAAAAGAAAAAGATTAGTGAAGACAAATGTAGGTTCTTTACAGCCAGAAACGAGAGAATTTATAATGGGGACAAGAAAATGGCAGAACAATTAAATAAATACTTTGGTTCTGTCTTCACTAAGAGGAAGAGGACACAAATAATGTCCCAGAAATGCTAGGGAGCCAAGGGTCTAGAGAGCAAGAGGAATTAAAGGAAATGATAATTAGTAAGAAAATAGTGCTGGAGAAACTAATGATACTGAAGGCAGATAAATCCCCAGGGCCTGATGATCTGCATCCCAGAGTACTAAAAGAGGTAGCCATGGAAATAGTGGATGCATTGGTTGTCATCTTCCAAAATTCTATAGATTATGGATCAGTTCCTGCAGATTGGAGGGTGGCAAATGTAACCCCAATATTTAAAAAAGGAGGGAGAGAGAAAACAGGGAACTACAGACTAGTTAGCCTAACATCAGTAGTAGGGAAAATGCTAGAATCTATTATAAAGGATGTGATAACGGGACACTTAGATAATATCAACAGGATTAGACAAAGTCAACATGGATTTATGAAAGGAAAATCATGTTTGACAAACCTACTGGATGTTTTTGAGGATGTAACTGATAGAATAGATAAGGGAGAACCAATGGATGTAGTGTATTTTTCAGAAGGCCTTTGATAAAGTCCCACATAAGAGGTTCGTGTACAAAATTAAAGCACATAGGATTGGGGGTAATATACTGGCATGGATTGAAAATTGGTTAATTGACACGAAACAGAGAGTAGGAATAAACGTGTCTTTTTCGGGGTGGCGGGCAGTGACTAGTGGGGTACTACAGGGATCAGTGCTTGGGCCCCAGATATCCACAATATATATATAAATGATTTGGATGAGGGAACCAAATGTAATATTTCCAAGTTTGCCGACGACACAAAACTAGGTGGGATTGTGAGTTGTGAGGAGGATGCAAAGATTCTGCAAGGCGATTTAGATAGGTTGAGTGAGTGGGCAAACACATGGCAGATGCAATATAATGAGAATAAATGTGAAGTAATCCACTTTGGTAGAAAAAACAGAAA
The DNA here is from genome assembly GCF_044704955.1 of Pristiophorus japonicus. Lineage (NCBI taxonomy): Eukaryota > Metazoa > Chordata > Chondrichthyes > Pristiophoridae > Pristiophorus > Pristiophorus japonicus. The sequence goes on along the minus strand of NC_091984.1, from coordinate 10,879,250 downwards.
GATGAAGTATTATTTAAATGGTGATAGCTTGGGAAATGTCGATGTACAAAGGGACCTGGGTGTCCTTGTACACCAGTCATTGAAAGAAAACATGCAGGTACAGCAAGCAGTTAGGAAGGCAAATGGTACGTTTGCCTTCATAGCAAGAGGATTTGAGTACAGGAGCAAGGATGTCTTACTGCAGTTATACAAAGTCTTGGTGAGACCGCACCTGGAGTATTGTATGCAGTTTTGGTCTCCTTACCTAAGAAAGGATATACTTGCCATATAGGGAGTGCAGTGAAGGTTCACCAGACTGATTTCTGGAGTGGCAGGACTGTCGTATGAGGAGCGATTGGGTCGACTAGGCCTGCATTCACTCGAGTTTAGAAAAATGAGAGGGGGTCTCATTGAAACGTAGAAAATTCTGACAGGGTTTGGATAGACTGAATGTGGGGAGGATGTTTCCCCTGGGCTGGGAAGTCTAGAACAAGGGGTCACAGACTCAGGATACGGGGTAGGAAATTTAGGACTGAGATGAGGAAAAGAATTTTCATTCAGAGGGTGGTGAAGGTGTGGAATTCTCTACCACAGAAGACTGTCGAGGCCAAGTCACTGAATATATTTAAGAAGTAGATAGATAGATTTCTAGACATAAAAGACTTCAAGGGGTATGGGGAGAAAGCAGGAATATGGTGTTGAGATGGAGGATCAGCCATGATCATATTGAATGGCGGTGCAGACTCGAAGGGCCGAATGGCCTACTACTGCTCCTATTTTCTATGTTTCTATGTGAATGGAACAAATGATGGAAATTATTCTTGTTTACTGCAAAAAGTTGTGTTAATAATTGAACAAATAATGTAAATGATCTAGTTATAATTTAAAATATATTTTATTCAAAAGTTCAACAAACATTTATTTGTACTTAACTTAACTTTAATAAACATTTTTATATCAAACGTTAAAGTTTTCACTTAAAATCATTTACAGACTCTAAGACACTTACTAACTTTTACTAATGTGTAAATTTACATAACTTACAAAAAAACTTTTAATTTGAGAACAGTAATTTGAGAATAATAATAACACAACAGCAGCAAAGAAAAGCTGCACCCATCTCTCCTCCACCTTATTCTAAGATCACCCACTGCCCTTGGTCTTGGCGACTCCACCACCCCTGCCCACAGGCAGTGGTGCAGTATTTCTCGGGTTGGTACGAAGCTTATTCTTTCTGACATCTCGGGTAATGCGCACTTCTTGATGGGGGAGGGGGTGGAGGGAGGCAACCGGTAATGTGGAAAGCCCGGCTTGGGGCTCTTCAGAGGCTGGTCTGTGGATTGGAGTGGGAGTGGCAGTTGATTCTGTCAATGGGCACGGAGTCTGGGCGTGTTCCCTTATTGCAGCAGCTAACTCCAACATTCACTCCCTCCTGTGCCCTGACAGTATCTCAACTGCCTCCAACATTCCCTCCCTCATGTTCGCCGACAGTGTCTCACCTACTTGTGACATGCCCTCCCTCATGTTGAGCAAAAGCGTGTCAACTACCTACAACATGCCATCCTTATGTGCAGCGACATTGTTTCTGCTGACTGAGATATTCCCTCTCTCATGTTCCCGGATAGCGTTCCCATTTCTCGTGAGAATGTTGTTACTTCTCCCGACAGTCCAGATACCTCTTCACCCACCCCACAGATGATGTCCAGGAGTGATCGGGTAAAGTCAATGCTCTCCCCTCTCATTGTCATCATGTGAACCACATCTGTTCGATTCTGCACCTCAGGAGAGCGCTGTCGAGCTCTCCTTCCCCTCCTCACCCTGGGTGTGGCTCAGATGGTGGGTCCCTGGGTGTGCCTCACTGCACCCCACTGGGATCCCGCAGCCTCAGACAGTGGGAAACCATAGAATGTCCCACCAACACTCAAACCACTACTCAGGGAAGGGGCTGGCATCTCAATGGTCATCACCTGCACCTCCTCCAATGTTAGTACAACAGTGGGGACTTCATCCATCCCCTCTCCCTCTCCCTCCCCCTCATACCCTCGGTCTGGAAGGTGGGATTGGAAGATGTTCTCTTCAGGCTAATCCTCGTCTGAATCTTCTTCTGCATCGTCAGGGTTGGCCTCAAGTTCTGCAAAGTATAACAGAACAGTCAAATGGTTAGCAGCAGAGGAGGGGGCAGGGTGGGTGGCATGAGTAGGCTCACCAATTGCAGGTCAAGAATTTTCAGGACTTACCCTCTCCCTCGAGTGTGGGCCAGGCTTGTGCAGTACTGATTGCTTTTTTCCAGGCAGGACCCATCAAAGCAACGACCCTCTCTTCCAAGGGTGTCAGTGGGTGCAGATTTGCCAGAAAACGGGCTTGGGGAAATTTGAGCCCTTAAAGTTAGGAAATAATTTCTTCCGCCAGTGCAGATGTAACAACATAAAAGAAGCCGGATTATTTTTCACTCTAATTGCACTGAAATACAATCTCAGGAAATCTACAGCCACAGATATAACTGTGTAGTTTCAAACAGCATCAATCACGCTACAAAACAAATCAGATTTTGATGAAGTTGTGAATTCCTCCAGCTACATTTAGTACTTTTCCCCTCCTGAAACTTTTGGAACATTTTGCAAGGTATGTGGTAGATGGAGCTTGTATCATTTAGTCTTGAGCCTAGTATATGTTTCTTGCGGCATTCACCCTATGTTTCTATAGCAGGAATGGGGTACTGAAGTTGCATGTTCAGCCATGAACTCATTGAATGGCGGTGCAGGCTCGAAGGGCCGAATGGCCTACTCCTGCACCTATTTTCTAAGTTTCTATGTTTCTAACCTTGCGTTCTAGAGAACAAGCTTGTTCGCAGTTGTATTGTCTTGAGGGAGGGCATGGTGACATGATTTCAAAGTTCAGTGATCTTTTTTTTTCTCCAAATGCCTATGAGCAGTGCGTAACTGATAACAGCATACAGGGCAGAAGGTCGCAGGATTGATTGCCGGTTACTGTGCTGTGTTAATTGATCTTGGCAGTACAGGCCTGCAATTCGCTTCAGCACCCTGAGCTCAAGAGAGGAAAATTCAGTCAGGGTTCCAGCTCCAGGTCACAGCTCAGTGTGTATGTGGCTGTCGGGGTGAGAACAAGATGGGGTTCTGCTATCACGTCCGCTCTTCCCCACATTAATGCTCAGTGTCTGGGCTCTTGTAAAAATAATGACCACATCAGAGTGGGACCAGTGCCTGTATAACTGCACACCACCAGCAGGTGGCTTCAGGCTGGGAGGAATTTGACAGCAAACAAAAGGGGAATACACTTGAAAAATTGCTTTGAATCTGGTAATTTTTTTTTGGTGTCGCTGTGGTGTTCCGGACGACTGCGGAGTGAAAGTGCCGTGGTGTCGGATGGGCCGCCGTTCTGACTCGTCAGCGCCGCGCTGATGACGTCAGTTAAAGGGGAGTTGCCGCTGCGAGCTCCGCGATTATTTTAGTTCGGTCCACTGGGCCACCAGGGAGGGTTTCGGCCGGGCCAGCGGCCCAGTACCCGAGAGGGGTTGCTGGGGTGCTGGGCTGCCTGTTGGCAGGCGGACCGAACCCGTGGCCACCATTGTCGGGCCGACCTTGGAGTTGGCCAGCAATTAAAATAAAACGGAGGCGTCGGCAGCGCCGGGGAAAGCTGGCAGTGGCTCCGACCGGCGGCAACTTCGCACGGGGGGCAATTTCCCGTGGGGGGGGGGGGGGTGGCGGAAAGGGGGTCACCGCCGGTCGGTGTGGGGTCGGCGCGTGCCCGACAGGTGGCAGCACGGGCGGTGTGGAAACCCATTCCCGCCTCTCCCAACCCAGGGGCAATTTAGGACGGCTCGGCCCATCCCCGTCGGTGAGGCCTCTCAGCTCCATTCTCGCCTCTTAGAGGCAGGAATGGAGCTTATAGAGGGGCGCAATTTCGGCCTCATAGAATCATAGAAAATTACGAGACAGAAGGTGGCCAGTTGGCCCATCGAGTCCGCGTTGGTCGAAAAAGAGCTACCCAGCCTAATCCCACCTTCCAGCGCTAGGTCCGTAGCCCTGTAGGTCATGGCTCTTTAAGTGTACATCCAGTAGCTTTTAAATGTGAGGAGGATTTCTGCCTCGACTACCCTTTCAGGCAGTGAGTTCCAGACCCTCACCACCCTCTGGGTGAAGAAATGATTCCTCATCTCCCCTCTAATCCTTCCACCAGCTACTTTAAATCTATACTCTCCCTCCGGTTATTGACCTCTTTACTAAGGGAAACAGGTCCTTCCTATCCATTCTATCGAGGCACCTCATAATTTTATACACCTCAATTAAATCTCCGCTCAGCCTCCTCTGTTTCAAAGAAAACAAACCCAGCCTATCCAATCGATCATCATAGCTACAATTTTCCAGTCCTGGCAACATCCTTGTAAATCTCCCCTGGACCCTCTCCAGTGCAATCACATCCATATGTTTATCACGATGCTCCTTACTAAATCAGAAAGAACTTTCAGTTATACAAAAAAGTCCCAAAGCCCTTCACGTACAAGTAATTTCTTGGGTGAGCCGGGACTGTTATTGTGCAGGTGATTGCAGCAACTAATTTGCATACAGCACCGACCCTAAACTTTTTCTTCTCAGGCGATCCCTCGTATCGAGGATGATTTGCTCCCACACCAAAAAGGGATGAGTTCACAGTGTTTCAATGAAAGACCTGATATTCCAGGTCCCGAACTACATGTCAAAGGGTGGAAGATGCCTGTGCGTGGATTTTTTTAACGTGTGGTGGCCATTGCACACCAGCCACCACACGGGCTTGACAGAGCTGGGTCTTGGTCCAGTGGCAAGGATTAACCAAGGCGACCGGGGACCAGCTCTGCTGCACGGACCTAGTGCGCACACATATCGCAGTGTGGGCTGGGCCCTCGCCTCTTCTGGGCCCCGAACTCGCGCCTCTCATGGGTCCCGATCACGTCGCTCTACAGTCTCTCGCCGCTCCTGCTGTGCCTGCCCATGCTCCAATCACCGACCTGAGTTATGGTGGCATCCAACCCAGTCACTCTACTGCACCAGCTCACACTGCTCCCTGAACTGGTATGCCACCACGCTGGCTCCAGGGCCCACAGCTCCACTCCTTTTATGGCCCCGACCTGTCCCTAATCTAGCAATGAGATGAATGACCAGTTGATGTCTCTGGTGGCATTGGATGAGAGGAATGTTGGTCAGGGCACCAGGAGAACTCTTTGCTCTTCTTTGAATGGTGTCATTGGGTCTTTAACATTGACAAGAACCATCTGAGCAGTTAAACAGGGCCTCGGTTTAACAGGACTTCACCAATCAGACCAAATTAAGTCATCGGTCTGGATTTTCGGATCCTTTGCGCTCTGGGTTTAGCTGGGTTTTGCCCCGTAGCGGCGGGAAATGGGGCAGTGAGGTCTTTTTGCGTCCGGTTGCGATCCTCGGGTCGGGTTTTGCGGCGGTGCTTAGCAGCACCGGCGGGACGAGCTGCGCCGAGTGGGCAATGCCTCTCGTTGCGACACCGTCAGTAGTTTGGACTCAGACCTGACCCGCACGCCCTGAAGCGCGCCCCGTGATGACCACCAGGTAAACCAGAGTGGTCCAACCCTGCCAGCGGCGGTGAGGTAGATAAAGTGCAGAAAAGGTCAGTTCCTGTGTTTATTCTTTTAATTTTTTTGTAGCGATTTGTGTTGTGGTGGTGTGGGCAATGTTTTTGGAATGTGTTTGTGATTTTGCGGGGGCGAGGTTCCCCTCCCAAGTCCTCTCTCGGAGCGCTCCCGGCCCCACACTTTAATTGGCGAGGTTCCCATTTTTGCGCCGCAGAAGTCGTACAACGCCTCCCTTTGCGCTGCGACCCTGGCGCAGGGCCCAGATGGCAAAAAGTTCTCCCTAGAGTGCAGACGTTACCCAGCCGGTAACTTTCCCGCCCCGATTACGTTTTCGCCCCAAAACCGGCAGAACCGAAAAGCCAGCCCCGCGAGTCCTGGAATGGCAACTTTCTGGAAATGACCCTTTCTTTGTTACAGGCACCCATTTTGTGCACAGCAAGTTTCCCAGGAGCTGGCTGTGGGTGAAGCAGCTTGCGAGCAAGGGGAGGTGAGGCTGCTTCAGAGAGGCTGGTCCTGCGGTACCAATGGGCCAGTAGTAACCCCAATGTGTGGCTGATAAACCAGGCGGAGGAATCCTTACCCTGATGGATTCAGCTGACAAACCAAATGATGCGTGGGACAGACTGATCCCTGCGGGCGATTCCTCAAGTTGGCCGCTTCATAAATTGCTGTTCAGCAAAGTTGTGCAGAAAATGTCAATTGAACACAAAAAAATATATCAATATAAGAGCGGCTGAATAACGAACAGCTTTGGCTCAGCCTCCATTTTTTTAATTGCATTTGCCTATCTTGAAGGCGATATAGCTAGATATATTTGGATAGATATACATCAGCAGAGAAGGAATCCATTCAGCCCATCGTGCCCATACTGGCTCTTTGACGGAGCTATCCAATTTGTCCCTCTCCCCCACTCTTTCCCCATTGCCCTCTAAATACTTGGTTTTCAAGTATATATACAAATCCTTTTCATTCATGGAATGTAGACATCGCAAGCAAGGTCAACATTTATTACCCATCCCTTACTGCCCTTGAGAAGGTGTTGGTAGCCACCTTCTTGAACCAAAGAAATGTTTTTATGGAGAGTTGGAATAATTGAGCCTATAGATGACAAGAGCATGCTATAAGGGTTTTAGCAGAAGAGGGCCTGAGGTAAGGCAAAGGCAGCCAACTTTATGCAGTTGAAAGCAGTGGATCTTGGTGATTGGTTGTGGGGTTTGAAGCCCAGTTCTGATTTGGTTTGGTTCTGCTGGGTCTTCCTGATCTTCACGTGGAAGAAATTGCGATTCATCCATTCTTTGGGCAGGTGGTCTGACAGCAAGGAGGTAGCTTCAAGGTCAAGTGAGATGCTGGAGAGGTAGAGCTAGTGCCATTAGCATTCAAACAGTAGGTGGCCCCAGTCTGCCAATGTTGTCCCCATGGAAGAGTATAAAAATGAGGAAGGAGACGTTCCAAGGATAGATTCTTGGGCACTCCAAAAGTGGCAGTTTGGGAGCAGGAAGAGAAGTCGTAGTTGGAGATGTGCTATCTACATTTGGACAGATAAGAGTGGAATCACATGAGTGTTTTCTCAGTTAATCACTGCACCCAAGGTACTGTTGAACATAAGAACATAAGAAATAGGAGCAGCAGAAGATCATTTGGCCCCTCGAGCCTGCTCCGCCATTTAATATCATGGCTGATCTGATCATGGACTCAGCTTAACTTCCCTGCCCGCTCCCCATAACCCTTTACTTCCTTATTGCTCAAAAATCTGTCTATCTCCGCCTTAAGTATATTCAACGAGCCTGTGTATCATCTCAAATAAGATTATTGATTTGTTTTCTGTTCAATCCGGGTGTCTATAACAGTTGAGATCAGCGAGATGATGAACCAGTTTAGAAGAGACCAGCCTGGAGCCCACAACAACTTCATTCGGTTGCTCCTGTACCTGTCAAGTTGCAAGTACCTTCCTTAGCACAGTAAAGATTATTCCTGCACCTCAAACATTTTAAAATGATCTACTGGCATTTATTTCCTGCCTTATTCCATGCAAACACCTTAAAGCACTTTACCCTGTCAGTGAGTTTTGAAATGCAGCTAGCTATTAGTTTGAGCCAGCAATGTCCCACATTCAACATTGAGGTGAACAATCAGTTGTTCAGGTTTGTGATGGTATTGTCTGAGGGTGCAGTGTTTCCAAGGGCACTAGGAGAATAATTACCTGCTCCTCAAATGGTGTCTTAGGATCTTTGATATTCATTTGGAACTATCAGAACAGGCAGATTACAGCTCAGTTTAACACCTCCCGCAGAAAATGCTCACTGGCACTTTAAACAGAGCTCATAATTCTAAAGAGAGTTCTAAATATGTAAAGTGCCACGACAGTTGTGCATGTAGTAACTAGCTGGTGTTACAGTCAACGGCACGCGATACATACTTTACAATGTTTGTGTTGAGGGATGTTTTCTGTGACTTGAATTAGCAACAGCCTAATGCTGCGAAGGTGGAGCCTTGATTCCATGAAGTGGTCAGCGAGAGTCCCTTTGAACTAGTTCACTATCTCTTTGGTCTCAGAGCCCTGAATTCAATGGCAGGTCTGTTCAATGCACAACCCCCATAAATACATACTTTTAGCAGGCAAGCATTATGTGCGTTCAAATGGGCTTTGCAGTAATAAAGAAACAGGTTATTTGAATCTTTACAACATTACACAGCATAGTGTGTTAAAGTCTCCCTTATTTTAGCCAGTTGCCCCTGATTTTCACATTACCAGGGTGCAGGCGCTGCCCTGTATTCTTGTTCGCCCCCAAGACTACTATCAAGCGTCTGATTTCCTGAGTAGTTAGGCGAGACAGTCTCACACAAAAGCCTTTATAGTAGAACACCATTTTTGATATGCTGACTTACAGTTTGATTCTGATAAAATTACTTTTCTTTTTAAAGCAGACTAGCTTAGTAAACTAGCTTACAACTTGCTATAACGTTTAAAATAACTCCTGATTTACTAAATCCACACTTACATTAGTTATTCTTTTCCTGTATAGATTGTAAAGCCGGACGTCAGGGGTTTCTGGTTGATTTATTTCGGGATTCTTACGGCAGCCAAGAATTGGGGATGTTTGTTTGTCGTCACTGAGCAAAATAAGCAGAATCCACAATGATTAAAATGTTGTTGTTGCAGTGCCATCTCCTGGTGATGCTCCGCCAGTGCTATAGGTGCCTGTTTAAATGAAACAGTGGGGCTGGAATTTTCCAGGGTGGCAGCGGGCGTGATCGGTGGCGGGTTAAGTGGGGCAGTTGTTATTTTTTGACAAAGGGTCGGGAACCCGCTGCCATCCCGCCCCATGCGTCTTCAGGGCTGCTGACCGAGGGCCGTATGGCTCTTTGTCGGTCGGCGTGGACACGATGGACCGAAATGGTCTGCTTCTGGGCGAAAGGTTTCTATGTTTCTAAGTTTTTTTTAAACTTACTTTTAAAATGTAACTGTACAGTCACGGGAACGACGCTGCTCGGGAACCACGTCTGTCAACCTGAGGCAGGAGTTGAGGCGGGCGTTCTGGTCAGCATATTACAGGAAAGATGTGATTGCACTGGAGAGGGTACAGAAGAGATTTATGGGGATGTTGCCTAGACTGGGAAATTTAAATGAGGGGAAGTTTCTTCACACAGAGGGTGGTGGGGGTCTGGAACTCACTGCCTGAAGGGGTGGTAGAGGCACAAACCCTCACCACATTTAAAACTTGGCTGTGCACTTAAAGTGGCATAAACTACAGGGATACAGACCAAGAGCTGGAAGGTGGGATTAGGCTGGATAGCTCTTTGTCAGCCGGCACGGACACGATGGGCCGAAATAGCCTCCTTCCATGCTGAAACTTTCTATGATTCTGTGATTCCGTGGCCATTGCTCCAGCTGATTACTTGGCAGCTTCAAATATACAGTAAAAGCTCCCATCTGACAGATGGTTACTTTCCTCAGGCAGAAGCTGCTTCTCAGTCCATTTCCAGCGCAGATTCTGCAGGCTGCAACTCTTTCCAGTGAAGAGTCCATCCAGTCTCACCTCGTTGGAAGAACTCTCTCACCATTGACAGACTGCTTCTGTCATCTGTACTTCACCTGCCATCTATTCCATCAACATGGGTGCCCGGTTATACTGTCTTACCTTGGTCCTCGGATCCGGATCACAATGAGCCCCAACACCAGCAGCACCAACAACAACATCAACCTTCTCCGCAATCACCGCATGCTGCACAGGTCAGAGGGCATCGGCATTTTTCTGCCCAGGAGGCCAGGGATGGCGTCATCATGGCCAAATTTTGTTAACTTGACACTGTACACCCTGGCTGCCCCATGATGCACCAGGCTGGCACCACCCCACACCAGCACGGTTAAGCATCCCTGCAAGGCCCAGGCCATTCCTTTCACACTCATCACCATTGCAGGGGTACCATTATGTCTCACCATTCACTGCAATTCACTAAGCCACTTCCGAAGGTGCACACAAATCTAACCAAGGCCGGAAAGTGTTGAAAATAAAGATTTTTGTGTTTGACACCACATTAACAGAAACCTTACATAAACATTGGATAAAACACCCTTGTGTGTTGTTAGTTGGTATGTTTGTACTATGATGAGGGTGAGTGTGAGGGGTGGGTGGCTAGTGAGATGGGGATGTGATAATATAGTTAGAGAGGGATGGGTGGAGGTGCAAGGTATGTTGGTGTGAGTAAGAATGTGCAGGAGTAAGGTATGGAAGGCAGAGTGATGGGGATGTGATGAGAGGCACAGCAGGATGAAGTTGAGTGTGGATTTGTACTAACGTATTGTGATCTAATGAGATCATTGAAAGGTTTACAGCACGGCACCCAGGTTGTCCTGAACACATCGCTGCTTGTGACCTCCTGTGCAATGTGCAACCAGGCTGCGTTGGTGCCCTGGGGAGGTCTCTTCCACCCTGCGTACATATGGAGGGTGTCAGCGGAGAACCTGGGTGCAGTCCTCTGCCTCTGTGCAGTCATTGTCAGTGTTTACAGATCTCCCCAGGACACCAACACAGCCTGGCTGCACATTGCACAGGAGGTCACAAGCAGTAATGTGTTCAGGACAACCTGGGTGCAGTGCTGCAAACCTTTCAATTATCTCATTAGATCACGATACGTTAGTACAAATCCACACTCAACTTCATGACGTGCGAGAACTCTTCACCGCAATTAAGATTACCCATGGCCCAAGCACCCAAGGCCCCACCCCACTGCTGGCCAAGAACAGAGAGGCACTCATTAAGGATACCGAGGCAGTCAGGGCCCGCTGGAAGGAGCATTTCGAAGATCTCCTTAACCGAGATTCTGCCTTCGACACGGGTGTCCGCGACTCCATCCCACAGCATGCTACCTGCCACCATCTCAGCAAAACCCCAGCCCTGCACAAGGTAGAAAAGGCCACCCATCAGCTCAAGAACAACAAGGCATCAGAAGCAAATGGAATCCTCACTGAGGCACTAAAGTATGGCGGTGAAGCACTATTGGCACGAATACATGACCTTATCTCTCTTATCTGGAAGGAAGAGAGCATGCTGGGAGATCTCAGAGATGCCATAATCATGACCATCTTCAAAAAAGGGGACAAGTCCGACTGCAGCAACTACAGATGAATCTCCCTGCTATTGGCCACTGGGAAAGTCATCGCAAGAATCCTCCTCAACCGCCTTCTCCCTGTGGCTGGAGAGTTCCTCTCGGAGTCACAATGCGGATTCTGTCCACTAAGTGATCTTCACCGCGCGACAACTGCAAGAGAAATACAGGGAACAGCACCAACCCTTGTACATGGCCTTCTTTGACCTCACAAAGGCTTTTGACACTGTCAGCCACAAGGGACTATGGAGCGTCTTCCTCCATTTCGGCTGCCCCCAAAAGTTTGTCACCATCCTCCGCCTGCTCCACGACGACATGCAGGCCGTGATCCTGACCAACGGATCCACCGCAGACCCAGTCCACATCCGGACCACGGTCAAGCAGGGCTGCATCATCGCTCCAACGCTCTTCTCGATTTTCCTTGCTGCAATGCCCCATCTCACTCTCAACAAGTACCCTGCTGGATTGGAACTAAACTATAGAACCAATGGGAACCTGTTCGTCGCCTCCAGGCTTGATCCAAGGTCGTTCCATCCTTTGTCATCGAACTACAGTACGTGAATGACGCTTTCGTCTGCGCACATTCAGAGGTCGAACTCCAAGCCATCATTAACATCTTGACCGAGGCATGCGAAAGCATGGGCCTTACACTAAACATCCGTAAGACAAAGGTCCTCCACCAACCTGACCCCACCACACAGCACTGCCCCCCCCATCATCAAAATCCACAGCGCAGCCTTGGACAACGTGGATCAGTTTCCATACCTCGGGAACCTACTATCAGCAAGGGCAGACATCGATGATGAGGTCCAACACCACCTCCAGTGTGCCAGCGCATCCTTCGGTCGACTGAGAAAGAGAGTGTTTGAAGACCAGGATCTCAAATCTGGCACCAACCTTATGGTCTACAGGGCAGTAGTGATACCTGCCCTCCTATCTGGCTCAGAGATGTGAACCATATACAGTAGATGCCTCAAAGTACTGGAGAAGTACCACCAGCGCTGTGTCTGCAAGATCCTGCAAATCCACTGGGAGGATAGATGCACCGTCAGTGTTCTCGCTCAGGTCAACATCCCCAGCATCGAAGCACTGACCTCGCTCGACCAGCTCAGTTGGGCGGGCCATATTGTCCACATGCCCGAGACTCCCTAAGCAAGTGCTCTACTCGGAACTCCTACACGGCAAGCGAGCCCCAGGTGGGCAGAGGAAATGTTTCAAGGACACCCTCAAAGCCTCCTTGATAAAGTGCAACACCCCCACCGGCACCTGGGAATCTCTGGCCTAAGACCGCTCGAAGTGAAGGAAGAGCATCTGGGAGGGTTTTGAGCACCTCAAGTCTCATCGCCGAGAGCGTGCAGAAACCAAGCGCAGACAGCAGAAGGAGTGTGCGGCAAATCAGACTCCCCACCCACCCTTTCCTTCAACCACTGTCTGTCCCACCTGTGACAGAGACTGTAATTCCCGTATTGGACTGTACAGTCACCTGAGAACTCACTTTTAGAGTGGACTGCCGATGATGATTACGGCAGCACTATGCTAGATTAAATGTCAAATCTAATGTGGCAATGGCCCCTTTAAACTTCCCGGCTGTAAACGCGTCATGAATGTCACCAGACCAGCTCCATTTAATTGGGCTGGGTAACGCACAGGGCGGGCTTAATAGGCCCTATTAATGTAAGTTTGTTTTCAGCTACGGGATGGAGCCAGCAACAGGGTCGTGACCCACCATGGCCACCGCCTGCACCAGACCCGCTGAGGTAGGCAAAGTTCTGGCCCAGGTTGCAGCTCTGAAAAGAAAAAAGAAAATCCTGCATTTATAAAGCGCCTTTCAGTACCTCAGAATGTTGCAAAGCGCTTTACAGCCAATGATGTACTTTTGAAGTGTGACCACTGTTGTAATGTAGGAAACGTGGCAGCCAATTTGCACGCAGCAAGCTCCCACAAGCATCAACGTGATAATAACCAGATAATCTGTTTTAGTGATGTTGATAGAGGGATAAATATTGGCCAGGACACCAGGGATAACTCCCCTGCTCTTCTTCGAAATAGTGCCACGGGATCTTTTACATCCACCTGAAAGATGTCACCTCGGACAGTATAGCGCTCCCTCAGTACTGGACTGGAGTGTCAGCTTAGATTAATGTGCTCAAGTCTCTCGATTGGGACTTGAACCCACAACCTTCTGACTCAGAGGTGAGAGTGCTGCCCAATGAGCCACGGCTGCCACACACTGGGATGTATCCCAAATGGAAAAAATGATGTGTGGTTTCCACCTGGAAATAGAGTAATGTATGATTGGGGCTTATTTTTTGAGACTCGACCAATACCCAACACCCAAAGCACTTCCGAGAAAAAGTGACGGAACGATGCGGGGGGGGAAGGGGTGGCGGGGGGGAAGGGGTGGCAGGGGGGGGAGGGGTGGCGGGGGGGGAGGAAGACAACACTGTCAGACAAGGACACTGACTCCAGCCAACATTTGCTAACATAGGTAGGATGAATTAGTATTAATTAAGTATAAGAGCATAAGAACTAGGAGCAGGAGTAGGCCATAGCGAGGGTCTAGCGAGAAGGAGCAACTGAGGGAACTGAGGGAAATCCTTATTAGTCAGGAAATGGTATTAGGGAAATTGATGGGATTGAAGGCCGATAAATCCCCAGGTAGTCTGCATCCCAGAGTACTTAAGGAAGTGGTCCTAGAAATAGTAGATGCATTGGCGGTCATTTTCCAACATTCCATGGACTCTGGATCTGTTCCTATGGACTGGAGGGTAGCTAATGTAACACCACTTTTTAAAAAAGGAGGAAGAGAGAAAACAGGTAATTATAGACTGGTTAGCCTGACATCAGTAGTGGGGAAAATGCTGCAATCAATTATTAAAATGCAATAGCAGCGCATTTGGAAAGCAGTGACAGGATCGGTCCAAGTCAGCATGGATTTATGAAAGGGAAATCATGCTTGACAAATCTTCTAGAATTTTTTGAGGATGTAACTAGTAGAGTGGATAAGGGAGAACCAGTGGATGTGGTGTATTTGGATTTTCAAAAGGCTTTTGACAAAGTCCCACACAAGAGATTAGTGTGCAACATTAAAGCACATGGGATTGGGGGTAACATATTGACGTGGATAGAGAACTGGTTGGCAGACAGGAAGCAAAGAGTGGGAATAAACGGGTCCTTTTCAGAATGGCAGGCAGTGACTAGTGGGGTACCGCAAGGTTCAATGCAGGGACCCCAGCTATTTACAACATATATTAATGTTTTAGATGAAGGAATTGAATGTAATATCTCCAAGTTTGCAGATGACACTAAGCTGGGTGGCAGTGTGAGCTGTGAGGAGGATGCTAAGAGGCTGCAGGGTGACTTGGACAGGTTAGGTGAGTGGGCAAATGCATGGAAGATGCAGTATAATGTGGATAAATGTGAGGTTATCCACTTTGGTGGCAAAAACAGGAAGGCAGATTATTATCTGAATGGTGACAGATTAGTAAAAGGGGGGGGGTGCAATGAGACCTGGGTGTCATGGTACATCAGTCATTGAAAGTAGGCATGCAGATACAGCAGGCAGTAAAGAAAGCAAATGGCATGTTGGCCTTCATAGCGAGAGGATTTGAGTATAGGAGCAGGGAGGTCTTGCTGCAGTTGTACAGGTCCTTGGTAAGACCACACCTTGAGTATTGTGTGCAGTTTTGGTCTCCTAATCTGAGGAAGGACATTCTTGCTATTGAGGGAGTACAGCGAAGGTTCACCAGACTGATTCCAGGGATGGCAGGACTGACATATGAAGAAAGACTGGATCGACTAGGCTTATATGCACTGGAATTTAGAAGAATGAGAGGGGATCTCATAGAAACATATAAAATTCTGACGGGATTGGATAAGTTAGATGCAGGAAGAATGTTCCTGATGTTGGGGAAGTCCAGAACCTGGGGTCACAGTCTAAGGATGAGAGGTAAGCCATCTAGAACCAAGATGAGGAGAAACTTTTTCACCCAGAGAATTGTGAACCTGTGGAATTCTCTACCACAGAAAGTTGTTGAGTCCAGTTTGTTGGATATATTCAAAAGGGAGTTAGATGTGGCCCTTATGGCTAAAGGGATCAGAGGGTATGGAGAGAAAGCAGGAGTGGGATACTGAAGTTGCATTATCAGCCATGATCATATTGAATGGTGGTGCAGGCTCAAAGGGCCGAGTGGCCGCTCCTGCACCTATTTTCTGTGTTTCTATACAGCCCCTCGAACCTGCTCTGCAATTCAATAAGATCATCGCTGATCTTTGACCTCAACTTCACTTACCCGCTCGATCCCCATATTCCTTGATTCCCCGAGAATCAAATATCTATCGATCTCAGCCTTGAATGTACTCAATGATTCAGCATCTACAGCCCTTTGGGGTAGAGAATTCCAAAGATTCACAACCCTCTGAGTGAAGAAATTCTTCCTCATCTCAGTCTTAAATGGCCGTCCCTTTATCTTGACATTATTCCCCTTAGTTCTAGACTCTCCAGCCAGGGTAAACAACCTTTCGGTATGTACCCTGTCAATCCCCTCAGAATCTTATACGTTTTAATGAGATCACCTCTCATTCTTCTAAACTCCAGAGAGTGTAGACCCATTCTACTCAATCGTTCCTTATAGAACAACCTATACTGGTTAGTGTACTGTTGGCTCAAAACAGGGAAATAATTGTCATTTTTTGACATGTCTACATAGTGTAACAATAAATAGAGTATACTTCACACAGCAGAAGGGAGGGAGCTTTAAAAAACTGTATTGTAATAGGTTCCAGTTGGAATGAAGCAATCTAGGCTCCACTGATGGCTCAGTGAGATTATTCAAAGAGTAACAGCAGTATAGACAAGGAGGTACCAAGTTCCATCACTAGTCTGTACTAGGTTAGCTAACCTCAGCCAGAGCAATGGTACTGTTGATCTCCATGCTCTAGGGCTGGAGAGCAGAAAAATCAAGTAAGCTTTTTTGCTGCTAATTACTATCCCGTAACCCTTGCTGGACAGTGCAATTTAAAAATATTTATTTTTGGATGTGGGTGATACAGGCAAGGTGGTGTCAGTTGCCTTGGGAAGGTGGGGTGAGCCTTCGCCTTGAATCGCTGTAGTCCTTGTAGTGATGATGCTCCCACAGTGTTGTTGAGTAAGGAATTCCAGGATATTAATGTAAGAATTATGAGCAGGAGTAGGCCAGATGGCAACTCGAGTATCTCCATCACTCAATAAGATCATGGCTGATCTTTGATCGCAACTCCACTTTCCTACCCAATCTCCATATCCCTTGATTCCCCAAGAGTCCAAAAGTGTATCTATCTCAGCTTGAATATACTCAACAATTCAGCATCCACAGGCAATGCTGAAGGATCGACGATATAGGTCGAAGAGTCATAGCTGTACTGGAATTGCTTGGCGAGGGCAATGGCTCACCCTGGTCGCAAGGCCTTCAGTTCTACCGCTGGGATTTTGTCAGGGCCTTTGCAATGTCAGCTGCTTCTTAATGTCACATGGAGTGAACTGAATTGACTGGACACCTTGGTGGGTGGGATCCAGGTAGGATTGTCCACTTGGCAAACTCTTTAACAAGTCTCTTGCACTCAAGCGCTGAGCTCCACCATGATTAAGGATAGGACTGTCCATGGCGTCTTCTTCTATTGTGTGTAGATGTAGGTATCGGACTGGGCTGTGATGCTCTTCATCGTTTAATAGCCTGCCAACGTTCACTGTCCAAGTTCACACATGAAGAACAGTAACTTGGGATGAGCTAATGGAGGATGACTGGAACCCATAGAGAAAATATCAAGCTGAATTCTATAAGTATGTACTGCTTGTTCCATGGTACTTTTATTTAATGTCTTTATTACTAAAATGTATTTAATTTACACCTCCCAACAGCAAGCAACTATTTTATTTTCCTGTACTGGCGCTAATGATTTTCGTGTCCATTATTATAGCATCTGCCATTTTGATCTTTGTTTAGTTTTAGGCTGATGCAGCAATTTCTTCCCTTATCCCAGACGTGGATGCAGCTGGAGTAACTGTCGTTTTAATAACCTGTACTTCAGGTATTGATAAATTAATTCCCTTATTTACTTCAAAGGCCTATAAAATGAAGAAAGGGTTTGATGGGGAATAGTCATAGAGACAATGTTTCCACTTGTGGAGGAGACCAGAACTAGGAAAAGAAAGACGTGCATTTATATAGCGCCTTTCATGACCACCGGACGTCTCAAAGCAATTTACAGCCAATGAAGTACTTTTTGGAGTGTAGTCACTGTCGTAATGTAGGAAATGCGGCAGCCAATTTGCGCACAGCAAGCCCCCACAAACAGCAATGTGATAATGACCAGATAATCTGTTTTAGTGATGTTGATTGAGGGATAAATATTGGCCAGGACACCAGGGATAACTATCATGCTCTTCTTCGAAATAGTGCCATGGGATCTTTTACATCCACCTGAGAGAGCAGTTTAACGTCTCATCTGAAAGACGGCACCTCCGACAGTGCAGAACTCCCTCAGAACTGCACTGGAGTTTCAGTCTAGATTTTGTGCTCAATTCTCTGTTGTGAGACATTAACCAAAAAAACCTTTTGCTCAGAGGTGAGGGTGCTACCAACTGAGCCATGGCTGACATATATTTAAGATGGTCACTAATGAATCCAATTCAGGATAAACTTCTTTACCTGGAGAGTGGGTAGAATGTGGACTCGCTACCACAAGGTGTAATTGAGGCGAACAGCATTTAAGGGGGAGCTAGATAAACACATGAGGAAGAATTGAATAGAAGGATATGTTTAGTGGGTTAAATGAAGAAGCGTGGGAGGAGGCTCGTGTGGAGCATAAACACCAGCACGGACTTGTTGGGCCGAATGACCTGCTTCTGTGCCGTTAATACTATGTATGTATGTATGTAAGAAAATAATTGTTTTATAAAATGTTGACATTGGATCTCATTGGTTGCAGGAGAGATTTACTAGAATGGTACCAGGGATGAAGGACTTCAGTTAGGTGGAGAGATCGGAGAAGCTGCTGTTGTTCTCCTCAGAGCAGGGAAGATTAAAGGGAGATTTAATAGAGGTGTTCAAAATCATGAAGGGTTTTGATTGAGTAAATAAGGAGAAAGAGTTTCCAGTGGCTGAAGGGCTTGTAACCAGAGTACACAGATTTAAGCTGATTGGCAAAAGAACCTGAGGTGACATGAGAAATTTTTTAACGCAGTAAGTAGTTACGATCTGGAATGCACTGCCTGAAAAGCTGATAGAAGCAGATTCAATAATAACATTCAGAAAAGGAATTGGATAAATACTTGAAGGGGAGTAATTTGCAGGGCATGGGAGTGGGACTAATTGGATAATTCTTTCACAGAGCTAGCACAGGCACGATGAGCCGAATGGCCTCCTGTGCCGTGAGATTCTATGATTAAGTGAATTGCAGCTATGCGTTTTGTAACATTGATGTACGAACATATGAACAATGACGGACAGGTAAGGACCATCTGGTCCATCGAGTCTGGCCCACACAATTGCGATACCGTGTGTATCACAACATATACACTCCATATGACACCTGGGACTCCCTGGCCCAAGACCGCCGTAAGTGGAGGAAGTGCATCCGGGAGGGCGCTGAGCACCTCGAATCTCAACGCCGAGAGCGTGCAGAAAACAAGCGCAGGCAGCAGGAAGAGCGTGCGGCAAACCAGTCCCACCCACCCCTTCCCTCGCCTGTGACAGAGTCTGTGGCTCTCGTATTGGACTGTTCAGACACCAAAGAACTCACTTCAGGAGTGGAAGCAAATCTTCCTCGATTCCGAGGGACTGCCTATGATTGATTGACACTCCACCCCACCCGAAACCATGTGATCTCCTGGGAGAGGCAAAAAAACAGATTTAAAAAACCAAGGCCAATTTGGGATAAAAGATCTTGGAAATTCCTCTTCGACCCACCTGGCGATTGAAACTAGTCCAGGAGATCACTCTGGCCTTGAATTCCCTGCAGTACCTATCTTCTGTAAGAGGTGATCTCCGCCGCAGCCAGAAACAGGTCTAGCTCTCGCTTGAAGGAATTCAGCGAGTCTGCATCCACCACGTGAAATGGCGGCTTGTTCCAGAGGCCTACTATTCTCTGGGAAAAGAATCACTTCCTGACGTCTAACCTAGATCTGTAATGACCTTGATTTCAATGTTCTTTTGACTCGGCAGGGCTGTCCAACTTGCAACTCCCAAGGTTTAGCAAGTGAGCCCTCAAAGCTCAGGCCTGTGCAATTTGTGTTTATATGTCTTATTTGCTGATTAGTCCTGTTTGAAGCGAGTGGGCCTGGAGATTTGGGAAAAGCACTGTTTCCTCATTCATGGATAAGTCCACGGCCAGATCAGCCATGATCTTTTTGAATGGCGGAGCAGACTCGAGGGGCTAGATGGCCTACTCCTCTTGCTAATTCTTATGTTCTTATGTTCTTATGTAAGTCCTAACTCAGAACACCGAGGTCTGTTAGGATCAGCAACTTGAGATAGATTACTAGGAGCATGGATTTAAATGTTAAATGCCCCCCACACCTACCCATGTGGCTCTGTAAGACAAAAGCTCGGACTGTCCTGGAAAGACTATTGAAAGTTTCCATTGCATTGTATTCAGATTCCCTGCGATCGTAAATAGTCAATAATTTGGGTGTTTCAGACTGTTTCCATAGACTTGAGGTGAATGCTATATTTTGAATAATATTGTAGAAATTACGGTCGGAGGCCTAGGCCTGCATAGAGGCCCACTTATCCCAGGGTGCAGGAATTTCAAAAGTGTCCCTGGGATCATGTGGGCCGGCCGAACCAATCAAAGTAGGGGTACAGGGGTATTCCCATTGATACTTGTGGTGAGTTCCGTATGTAGGGAAGCACCACATGTAGGAATGGGAACATCCCCCAAAATACACAACTACTTAAAATATATATTTTTAAACATCACACATTTAAAATGAATCAAACTGGAAATTGATTAATTATTTAAAACAAAAATTTAATTTTTTGAAAAATAAATTTACATATTTTAAAAGGTCTAAAAATAAATTTCACAGATTTTTAAATGTTTAAATTATTGAAAAAAATGTTTTTTTCTGTCCTTTTCTGCTTTTATCAGGCGTAAGAATTTCACGGGCAGTTGCTGGGCAGAAGTTGGGCAAATAGCGGATGCCCATTTACTTCAGGTTCGTTCGATCTGTCACGATGGTTCTTGACAGATCACAAGTTCCAGGTTTCGACGCATGTGCAATGCATGCCTGAACCCCGAACTTGCTGGGCCCCTACAGGCACGTGCGCATCTCATACGCACATGTCGGGGCCGCAAATATTTAACTGTTCATATCAACTGGGATGACAGTAGTGAGAAAAGAAACGAATCTGAAAACATGAATCTAATATTCATCCATTCTTTCCACAAGTACACCGCCTTCAGCTGCCTTCAATCAAAGGAATGACTGTGTCAGCAAGGTCACTAAATGTCATGGACGCTTACATAAAGAAAATAAAGACTTGTATTTATGTAGCGCCTTTCACGACCATCAGAAGTCTCAAAGCGCTTTACAGCCAATGAATTACTTTTGAGGCCCAAGTTTCGGGTGGAGTTGCTCCTAGTTTTTTGGAGCAACTAGTTTAGTTTGGAGTATGTTAGAAATTGCAATTCTCGGATATTAGTTTGCTCCAGTTCTAGTGAGTTAGTTTAGGTTGGCTTTAGGTAAGGTACTTTTTTTTTAAAAGGGGGTGTGTCCAGCCACTCAGGCCTGTTTTGCAAGTTTCGGCAGTGAAAACTTACTACAAACTAACGTAGGATGGAGTAAGTGTCCACTTTTGTCAGTTCTGAAAAACCTTACCTAGAGTTAAGTTTAGTGCAGGCACAGCCAGAGACGGGGGTGGGAAGCATTAAACACAAAGGACACATCAAAATCACAACGCGGAGGGGAGCGGGGGCGGGGGGGAAGTTAGAGAATTTTCCATAAACACCTTCACAACAACATTAAAGAAGCAAAATACATTTAAAGCAGTAAGCAGAAAACAAAGCAGTTCATTTACGAAGCACAAAAAGTAATAAGCAATTAATTAATAAAAAATAGAAGGAACCATGCACCTAAAGCACCAAGACCAAAGTAATAAGCAATCAATAAATAAAAATTAAAAAAATAGAAGTCCCAACTTTATGTGAAGGGAAGTTGTTTCTGTCAGTGTCTCTGTCAGTGTCTCTCTCTCTCTCTCTCTGTATCTGACAGTGAGGGGTGCGGGGGGGGGGGGAGCGTGGAGGCATTGGGGGGGAGGGGTAGGGTGTGTGTGGGGGGGTGTGGGGATGTGTGTGTGTGTGGGGGGGCCGGTGGGGGTGTGTGGGGGTGTGTGGATGTGTGTGTGGGGGGGGGGGGGGGTGTGGTGGGTGTGTATGTGGGGGTGTGGGGGGGGTGTGGGGGGGTGTGGTGTGTGGGGTGAGGGCCGAACGTGGGGGGGGGGGTGGGTGAGGCTGGACGGAGGCATCCCTGCTCTCTCCTCCGGCCCTTCGATCATTTCGAGTGCCCCCCAACCCACGCTCCTCCATCCCTTGCCTCGCTCCTCCATCCCTTGCCATGTTTCTCCATCCCTCCCTATGTTTCTCCCCCACCGATCACCTGTCCAGTGCCCCCTTTCCATGCTCCTCCATCCCTCCCCAGTACCCACACCATTCTGAAACAGACTGCGGAAAAACGCCTGCTGAGCCATTGTGCATGCGCGTACGTTGCAATGCGCACGCGCAAGGAAGCCGGCTGTGAAAGACATGCAGGGGCTTTGCCCCGCCCCCCTGCAGACTGTGATAGGCTTGCTCCGCCCCAGGGAGACTACACTGCGCCACACCACGCCACGCCACCCTCCAGGAGGACCGGAGAATTGCTTGGGAAGATTCCGGCGCACCTTCGAGCCCAGTCAGGTCATGTAAGTCTCGGAGGTGCGCCGTTTTTGCCAGAACCGGAAACTTGGGCCCTTGGAGTTTAGTCACTGTTGTAGTATGGGAAACGCAGCAGCCAATTTGCGCACAGCAAACTCCCACCAACAGCAATGTGATAATTACCAGATAATCTGTTTTTGTTATGTTGATTGAGGGATAAATATTGGCGAGGACACTGAGGATAACTCCCCTGCTCATATTCAAAATAGTGCCATGGGATTTTTTACGTCCACCTGAAAGGGCAGATGAGGCCTTGGTTTAACGTCTCATCTGAAAGACGGCACCTCTGACACTGCAGCCCTCCCTCAGCACTGCACTGGAGTGTCATCCTGGATTTATGTGCTCAAGTTCCTGGAGTGGGACTCAAAACCACAATCTTCTGACTCAGAGGTGAGTGCGCGACCCACTGAGCCACAGTTGACATGCATTTGTCACAGAAAAAAATTTAGACACTGCAACAACAACTTGTACTTACATAGGGCCTTTAACGTAGTAAAATATCCCAAGGTGCTTAACAGGAGTGTTACAAGACAAAACAAATAAATTTGACACCGAACCACATAAGAAGAAATTGCGTCAGATGACCAAAAGCTTGGTCAAAGAGCTAGGTTGGATTAAGCAGTGAGAGCTGAGATATTTTTCTATTGCCACTTATTTTCCCTCCATCTGGAAAGAGCCAGTGCCTTGGATTTGTTTCTTATCCACCAACCCAACCCGCCTCTTCCCTCCGACTCCCACCAGGTGGTGTCTGCCCCAAACGGGGGCGGAAGGGCAATTTCCAACTCTACTCTTCTGGCTAAGAATTCAGTGTCATGGGAACCGCTAGATAATACTGATGGTTCTGTTGAATTATCTGTGTTCATAAAATATTAACCTATACCCTTTATTAAAAAAAAATCATACTGGCAAAGATAATAAAAATGTTATTGCAAAGAATGGGAATGCCAAAAAGAGCAGCTAAATAACTACTATAAGGTACTAACGGCAGTTGTTTTGAGTTTAAATAATTTGTTTTTAATTTTATAAGTTTGTACAGTGCTTTCTGCATTTAGACACTTTTTTAACTTGCTACTAAATGTAATGCAGTGACATCTGTTTCCTGGTGTGACTTCTCTGCCAAGAATATAGGTTCAAAATAGAATCCTAAGATCCTGCAATGAATTTCCTAGCTCTCTACACTCAAAGACACTGACTCATGCAGGGCTATGGTTCCTTGCCCAAGAGATTATTTTTCTTGTGCGTCTAGTCTGCTTGACTGCAGAGGGCGTCAAAGCCAAGCTCGATCTGTCATCACCCAATTTCCAGCAGGAGATCCTATAGCTATCAGCAGTTGGAGCCCGGCTCATTATTCTTTGCTCCTTCCTAGCCTCGGAGCATTGAGATCAAATGTTTCAGCCCGATTGCTACATCAGCTGAGATTAGGTTACTGAAGGAAAATCTATTTTAAACATACCTGGCAAGAAGAACTTTAATGCAAAAGAGAATTTTTAATGATGGCTAAACCACATTGAAATGGGAATATGCAGGAACATTTTTACACAACATTACTCAGACAAAAGGCAGTTGTAATCAGGGACAAATCTGGAGTTGCTATGGAATCAGCGGAACTGACCCACGCTGTCTTGAGATAAGACCCTCGTTAAACTGCAACAAGTGACAAGTGACACACATGATGAAGTAACCTCACTAAACTTTGAGCCAACCATGAACAACAAGAGGAAAATCCATGCCTGAAGGAACCAATCGTTGAGCTGTGCATCTAGAAGCCACGAGAGGAATATGAACACAAAAAATATAAGAACTTTCACAATAACTAGTTTTTTTTACTGCAGTCAGCTGGGACAAATGTGTCCTGGTCTAATGAAGAGACGATGTCTATCGATTTCAACAGACTTCAAGTAATCATCGGTTTGGCCACAGGGCACTTGAAGACTCCAGGACAGGTTCAGTTGGGTTCTTACTTAATCCACGTGTTAGTGGTTAAATAAAAGATCTGTGTGAGATATAGTTTATTCTGCTAAGGTGCATTCAGGTCTATGAACCCCACTCTAACACGTAATATGGGAGGTATGAAAGTCATAGAATCCTACAATGGTTACAGCACAGAAGGAGGCCATTCAGCTGGTCGAGCCCTTGCTGGCTCTCTTCAAGAGCACTTCAGCTAGTCCCACTCCCTTGCCCTTTTCCTGTAGCCCTGAAAAAAAAATTCCTTCAGGAACTTATCCAATCCCCTTTTGAAAGCTGCAATTGAATCTGCCTCCACCACCCTTTCAGGCAGTGCATTCCATAAATAATTCCTACATTACTCAGCGCAGATGAGGAATCTGAAATGACTTCCCATGGTCCATATTTCTGCATTAGTAAAACTCAGCATTCATTTGGAGTTTTAAAATCTCATAATGAGGGAGAACCGCATGTCCTTTGATATTAGTCCAGAGACTTACTGTAAAAACTGCCGCAACTCCCATAGCATTGCTCAAGCAAGTCATCGTTTATGTTCTTACAAGGGATGCTGTGGAAAGGATTTGGAAAAAAGTTTGTAGACAAAGCGTTTAGTGAAGTAAATGTTTTGCATAGTTCTTGGAAAATAAAAGCATTTTGTCTTTACCTATTTCCAGGTTGGTAGATGGGTTTATTCCACTCATACCTTAAATAAATAAACCTGTTCTGATGTTGCAAAGGGAAAATACACTTTTCACTATGAAGCCTGCCACATAACTACTGCTGTATTCCTGTAGGACGTTGCATGCATACACATGATTAAACACAGGGGTCATCCAGGTGTGGTTACGAATGATTTTTTTAAAATTTGTCACTGGCATTTATTGCCTATCCATAATTGCCCTTGAGAAGGTGGTGGTGAGCCTCCCTCTTGAACTGCTGCAGTCCTTGTGCTGATGGTACTCCCACAGTGCTCTTAGGGAGGGAGTTCCAGGACTTTAACCCAGCGACAATAAAGGAATGGCAATATATTTTCAAGTCAGGATGGTGTATAACTTAGAAGGGAACTTGCAGGTGATGGTGCTCCATTGCGCCTGCTGCCCTTATCCTTCTAGGTGGTAAAGGTCGCGGGTTTGGGAGGTGCTGCCGAAGAAGTCTTGACAAGTATGCACTGCAGCCACGGTGCACTGGTGGTGGAGGGAGTGAATGTTGAAAGTGGTGGATGGGTACCAATCAAGCAGGCTGCTTTGTCCTGGATGGTGTCAAGTGTCTTCAGCGTTATTGGAACTGCACTCATCCAGGCAAGTGGAGACTATTCCATCACACTCCTGACTTGTGCCTTGTAATGTTGGAAACATTTTGGGGAGTCAGAGACACTCGCCACAGAATACCCAGCCTGTGACCTGCTCTTGTTGCCACAGTATTTATGTGGCTGGTCCAGTTAAGTTTCTGGTCAATGGTAACCGCAAGGATATTGATGGTGGGGGACTCGGCGATGGTAATGCCGTTGAATATGAAGGGGAGGTGGTTAGACTCTCACTTGTTGGAGATGGTCATTCCCTGGCACTTGTGCGGTGCGAATGTTGTGCAGGTACAAAGGTAGTTTCATTAGGTGTCTATTAAATATTGCCATCAGCAATATCAAATGGAGAGGGTACCTGGGGTTTGGCAAAACTGCAGAGGGCGATCCTGAGGTTTGCGGAAGAGGGTGAAATTTTGGGATTTAGCTCACTGGTAGATTTCTGTGTGTCAATAGGGTGAAGGGGAGTAACACACTCGGCAGCAGGAGGCCCGGAGGTCGCGAGGAGAGGAAAGGAAAGCCCAGAGGTTGACGAGCAGTTGATTGATAAGTATCTCTCTTTCTCTTATATAACTGATAAGTCTAATTAGAGGGATGGCAGGTCAGCTCAGTCCTGTGGAGTGCATATTCTGTGGGATGTGGGAAGTCCTTAAGTGCAAGAGGATAACTAAAGAAAGGGTAGGGCCTGTTAGAGACCATGATGGTATTCTGTGTGTGGAGGCGGAAGATGTGGCTATGGTTCTTAATGAATACTTTGAGTCTGTTTTCACAAAGGAAAGGGGCAATGCAGATACTGTTATCAAGGAGGAGTCTGAAATTCTGGATGAAATAAACAGAGTGAGAGAGGAGGTATTAAGGGGTTTAGCAGCTTTGAAAGTGGATAAGTCCCCAGGTCCAGATGAAATGCATCTCAGCCTGCTGAGTGAAGCAAAAGAGGAAATAGTAGAGGCTTGACCATTATTTTCCAGTCCTCTATGGATTCAGGTAAGGTGCCGGAGGATTGGAGGACTGATAATGTAGTACCCTTGTTTAAGAAGGGAGAAAGGGATAGGCTGAGTAATTACAGGCCTGCCAGCCTAATCTCAGTGGTGGGAAAATTATTGGAAAAAATCCTGAAAGACAGGATAAATCTAAATTTAGAAAGGCAAGGATTAACCAGGGACAGTCAGCACAGATTTGTGAAGAGAAGATCGTGTTTGACTAACCTTATTGAATTTTTCGAGGAGGAACCAGGAGGGTTGATGAGGGTAGTGCGTGCGATGTAGTGTATATGGACTTTAGCAAAGCTTTTGATCAGGTCCCGCATGGCAGACTGTTCATGAAGGTAAAAGCACATGGTATCCAGAGCAAAGTGGCAAGTTGAATCCAAAATTGGTTCAGATGTAGGAAGCAAAGGGTAATGGTTGATGGATGCTTATGTGACTGGAAGGATGTTTCCAGTGCTGTTCCGCAGGGCTCAGTACTGGGTCCCTTGCTTTTTGTGGTATACATCAATGATCTAGATTTGAATATAAGGGGTATGATTCAGAAGGTGGCAGACAACAGTAAAATTGGCTGTGGGGTTGATAATGAAGAGGAAAGTCATGGACTGCAGGAGGATAGCAATCTATTGGTCAGGTGGGCAGAGCAGTGGCAAATGGAATTTAATTCAGCGAAGTCTGAGATAATGCACTTTGGGAGGGCTAATAAAGAGAGGTTATACACATTAAACGGTAGGTCACTTAGAAATGTAGATGAACAAAGGGACCTTGGAGTGCTTGTCCACAGATCCCTGAAAGTAGCAGGTCAGGTGGATAGGTGTTTAAGAAGGCATACGGAATGCTTGCCTTTATTGGCCGAGACATAGAAAAAAAGAGCAGGGAGGTTATGCTTAAATTGTATAATACACTGATTAGGCCATGGCTGGAATACTGCGTGCAGTTCTGGTCGCCGTATTATAGGAAGGACGTGATTTCACTGGAGAGGGTGCAGAGGAGATTTACAAGGATGCTGCCTGGAATGGAGAATCTTAGCTATGAGGACAGATTGGATAGGACTGGTTTGTTCTCCTTGGAACAGAGGAGATTTCATTGAGGTGTATAAAATTTTGAGGGGCCTGGATATTTCCCTTAGTGGAGGGGTCAATTACATAAGAGCATAAGAAATAGGAGCAGGAGTAGGCCATATGGCCCCTCGAGCCTGCTCCGCCATTTAATACTATCATGGCTGATCCGATCATGGACTCAGGTCCACTTTCCTGCCTGCTCCTCATAACCTCTTATCTGTTAAGAAACTGTCTTATCTCTGTCTTAAATTTATTCAATGATCCAGCTTCCACAGCTCTGAGGCAGCGAATTCACAGATTTACCACCCTCTGAGAGAAGAAATTTCTCTTCATCTCAGTTTTAAGTGGGCGGCCCCTTATTCTAACATTATGCCCCCTAGTTCTAGTCTCCCCTATCACTGGAAACATCCTCTCTGCATCCATCTTGTCCAGCTCCTTCATAATCTTATACGTTTCGATAAGATCACCTCTCATTTTTCTGAATTCCAATGAGTAGAGTCCCAAACGACTCAACCTTTCCCATAAGTCAACCCCCTCATCGCCGGAATCAACCAAGTGAACCTTCTCTGAACTGCCTCCAAAGCAAGTATATCCTTTCGTAAATATGGAAACCAAAACTATACGCAGAATTCCAGGTGTGGCCTCACCAATACCCTATATAACTGTAGCAAGGCTTCCCTGCTTTTATACTCCACCCTCTTTGCAATAAAGGCCAAGATTCCATTGGCCTTCCTGAACACTTGCTGTACCTGCATACTAACCTTTTGTGTTTCATGCACAAGTACCCTCAGGTCCCGCTGTAGTGAAGCACTTTGCAATTTTTCTCCATTTAAATAATAACTTGCTCTTTGATTTTTCTGCCAAAGTGCATGACCTCACACTTTCCAACATTATACTCCATCTGCCAAACTTTTGCCCACTCACCTAGCCTGTCTATGTCCTTTTGCAGGTTTTTTGTGTCCTCTTCACACATTCCTTTTCCTCCTATCTTTGTAACGTCAGCAAACTTGGCTACGTTACACTCAGTCCCTTCATCCAAGTCGTTAATATAGATCGTAAATAGTTGGGGTCCCAGCACTGATCCCTGTGGCACCCCACTAGTTACTAATTGCCAATCCGAGAATGAACCATTTATCCCGACTCTCTGTTTTCTGTGAGTTAGCCAATCTTCTATCCATGCTAATATATTACCCCCAACCCCGTGAACTTTTATCTTGTGCGGTAACCTTTTATGTGGCACCTTATCAAATGCCTTCTGGAAGTCCAAATACACCACATCCACTGGCTCCCCTTTAACCACCCTGTTGATTACATCCTCAAAGAATTCCAGCAAAACTTTCAAACATGACCTCCCCTTCATAAATTCATGCTGACTCTGCCTGACTGCATTATGCTTTTCCAAATGTCCTGCTACTGCTTCTTTAATAATGGATTCCAACATTTTGCCAATGACAGATGTTAGGCTAACTGGTCTATAGTTTCCTGCTTTTTGTCTGCCTCGTTTTTTAAATAGGGGCGTTACATTTGCGGTTTTCCAATCTTACAAGTGGGCATAGGTTTAAGGTGGTTGGTGTCAGGTTTAGAGGGGATTTGAGGGTAAGCTTCTTCACGCAGAGAGTTGTGGGGTTCTGGAACTCACTGCCTGGAAAGGTGGTAGAGGCAGAAACCCTCATCCCCTTTAAAAGGTGCTTGGATGGGCACTTGAAGTGCCGTAACCTGCAGGGTTACGGACCTAGAGCTGGTAAGTGGGATTAGACTGGATAACCTCTTGTTGGCTGGTGCAGATACTTCAGGGAATCTAATACGGCCAGTGTGATCTCCTGGACTGGTTTCGATCACCTGGATGGGTCGGAGAGGAATTTTCCCAGATTTTTTTCCCCAATTGACCTGGGTTTTTATCTGCTTTTTTGCCTCTCCCAGGAGATCACTTGGCTCTGGTTGGGGGGGGGGCGGGGGGGAGTTTAAAATGTTGCGGTGCAGGGAGTGTCGCGGTTGTGTCGCAGACTGGTTGGGTCGGATTCACTTTATTTACCTGTCTGCCATTGTTCATGTTCATAGGTTTATATGTAACCTACAGGGCTGCTGACCGAGGGCCGTGCGGCTCTTTGTCGGCCAGCACGGACACGACGGGCCGAAATGGCTTCTTTCTGCGCTGTAAGTTTCTACATTTCTATAACTGAAGTCCCAAATCCCCGGTTCCATTCTAGTAAATCTCCTCTGTACCCTCTCTAAGGCATTGACATTCCTCCTAAAGTGTGGTGCATAGAATTGGTCACAACACTCCATCTGGGGCCTAACCAGTGATTTATAGAGGTTTAGCATAACTGCCTCTGTATATATATATATATAAGCCAATGATTCTGTATGCTTTTTTAAATAGCCTTCTCAACATGCCTGCCCCCTTCAAAGATTTCTATTTGTATTTGTTTCTCTCTCCCTGCACCTCCTTTAAAATTGTACTATTTAGTTTATATTGCCTCTCCTCATCTTCCTACCAAAATTGATCACTTCTCTGCGTTAAATTTAATCTGCCATATATCTGCCTATTTCACCAGTCTGTCTGTGTCCTCCTGAAATCTGTTACTAGCCTCTACACTGTTTACTACATTTCCAAGTTTGTGTTATCTGCAAATTATGCCTTGTATACCCAAGTCAAGGTCATTGATATATGTCAAAAAGAGCAATCCCAACACTGACCCCTGGGGGACACCACCACATACTTCCTCCCAGTCCGAAAAAAGTTATTTGATGAAGTAACATGGAGAGTTGATGAAGGTAGTGTGGTTGATATGTATATGGAATTTCAAAAGGCATTTGATAAAGTACCACATGACAGACAAAATTGAAGCCCAGGGGATTAAAGAAACAATGGCAGCGTGGATACAAAATTGGCTAAGGGACAAAAAGCAGAGTCACCACTGCTGGTGAGAGGGTGTAATTACAATGTGACATGTTTACATAGGCAGTTTCCATTATAAATGTAAACACTGAAATTTGAAATAGAATGCATGCAGATGGAAGATTTTTAAAATATATTTATATTCCGATGCTACTGAAGAAATGGTACCTCAGTTTAAGATCATTGAAATGTTCTCTACCATGAAGAGATACTTCTCACTCAAGAAAATAGCTGATAACTAAAGTAATACAGTGTATTATAAAATAAAATAGAAATTGATCATCTAAGAATGATATTCCATTTAAATCTGTTGTACTTCTCTTAATGGAATACCTACAAAGTATTAATAAATGATTTTTTTTTAAACCCAGATTATAAATGGTGTCGGTGATTTTTTTTAAAATTAGAATATATCTAAATTCCAAAATTGCCACCTGTTTAGTGCTGTTGGTAACTTGATTGAGTTTCTAACTCTTGGTCCCGATCATCTGTTGTCTTCCATAGTGTCTAATTATAAGGTAATCAGATGAGGTGTGGGAGGGGGCGATGGCTTGGCCAAAATATGCTGCGATTGGGAATAGGGAAGCAACTTAATCCAGTTCAAATCCTTTTTTCTGTGTATCAATTAAACTAGGACTATGTTGCATCTTTCTTTCTTCGAGTTATGTATGGTTTTAATTTTATGAGGGACTTGTACCTTTTATTAACAACATTTTTCATATAGAAAACTTAATAAAGGATCAGTATATCGTACTCTTCAGGACCACTTTGAGAACACTGAAGGGCCATACCTACAGTCTGTTGTAGATAATCAAATCAGCAAGAAACTAAGTCCATTTTGACTAGGATGGAATCAGAACATCCTTTGAACAAAAAGGGGTCTGAATTTACTACCCCTACGGCTGTGTACGAGGTGCACGTGCATCAGTAAGGGCCCTGCAAGTTCCGGGTTTAGGCATGCACTGCGCATGCGCTGAAACCATTATACATTAAAAACCCCGTCCAAAAGGTAAGTTTATTTTTAGCCTCATTAAAACATATTTTTTTTAAATCAGTCATTTAATTTTTTGTTTAAAATAAGTAATGAATTGTTATTATAATTAATGTTAAATATGTAATGTTTTCGTTTTAATTTATTTCATGCGTTCATGTATTTTTTAAGTGATTCCCATTCATGCTGATGGTGACAAACGGAACCACCATAATTATGAATGGGGATCCCTCTTCTTTTATTGGTTGGGCAAGCCCACATGATCCCGTGGGCGCTTGAGAACCGGCTGCACCCCTGGGATATGTAGGCCTCTGCCCACGCATACCCGCAGAGGCCCAGGAGCACGAATCTACAGACCACTAGGTAAATTCGTAGAGTTTTTTGCAGGTCGGAGGCACCCACCTGCGGGAAGCATTCCGACGGCAATTTCGACCCCGAAGTGAACGTGAGGCCGAGGGGAGGGGAGGGCAGGTGGAGGAACAGGCTTCCCTGTAAGAAAGTAATATATTTGAACAGATGAATTGCAGCAACTTCATTCCAAGTGATCTACCCTCAATCCCACACACTCAGTTTGTATTCTTGGTTGTAAGGATTCTCTAATTCCCATCCTAGTGAATTAGAACTTAAGGGCCCAAATTTCGGCTCAAGTTTTTTTGGTGCAACTGGTTTAGCATGGAGTATCTTAGAAATCGCAATCCTCGGCATTTAGTTTGCTCCAGTTCTAGTTAGTTAGAATAGTTTCGTTTTAGTACAGTTTTTTTTTCAGAAGGGGACCTTACCAGCCACTTACACCTGTTTTTCAAGTTTAGGCAGCGAAAAGTTGCTCCAAACTAACTTAGAACGGAGTAAGAAAAACCTTTATAAATTAGGCACAGGTAGCGAGAGATAAACATAGAAACATAGAGAATAGGAGCAGGAGTAGGCCATTCGGCCCTTCGAGCATGCACCGCCATTCAATAAGATCATGGCTGATCATTCCTTCAGTACCCCTTTTTCTGATTTCTCTCCATATCCCTTGATCCCCTTAACCGTAAGGGCCATATCGAACTCCCTCTTGAATATATCCAATGAACTGGCATCAACAATTCTCTGCAACAGGGAATTCCACAGGTTAACAACTCTCTGAGTGAAGAAGTTTCTCCTCATCTCAGTCCTAAATGGCTTACCCCTTATCCTTAGACTATGTCCCCTGGTTCTGGACTTCCCCAACATCGGGAACATTCTTCCCGCATCTAACCTGTCCAGTCCCGTCAGAATCTTATATGTTTCGATGAGATTCTCTCTCATCCTAAACTCCAGTGAATAAAGGTCCAGTTGATCCAGTCTCTCCTCATATGACAGCCCAGCCATCCCTGCAATCAGTCTGGTGAACCTTCACTGCACTCCCTCAATAGCAAGAACGTCCTTCCTCAGATTAGGAGACCAAAACTGAACACAATATTCCAGGTGAGGCCTCACCAAGGCCCTGTACAACTGCAGTAAGACCTCCCTGCTCCTATATTCAAATCCCCTAGCTATGAAGGCCAACATACCATTTGCCTTCTTTACCGCCTGCTGTACCTGCGTGCCCACTTTCAGTGACTGATGAACCATGACACCAGGTCTCGTTGCACCTCCCTTTTTCTATTCTGCCGCCATTCAGATAATATCTGCCTTCGTGTTTTTGCCCCCAAAATGGATAACCTCACATTTATCCACATTATACTGCATCTGCCATGTATTTGCCCACTCACCTAATCTGTCCAAGTCACCCTGCAGCCTCCTAGTGTCCTCCTCACAGCTCACACCGCCACCCAGTTTAGTGTCATCTGCAAACTTGGAGATATTACACTATTCCTTCATCCAAATCGTTAATATATATATTGTAAAGTGCTGGGGTCCCAGCACTGAGCCCTGCCGCACCCCACTAGTAACTGCCTGCCATTCTGAAAAGGACCCATTTATCCCGACTCTCTGCTTCCTGTCTGCCAACCAGTTCTCTATCCACGTCAGTACATTGCCACCAATAGCATGCGCTTTGATTTTGTACACCAATCTCTTGTGCGGGACCTTGTCAAAAGCCTTTTGAAAGTCCAAATACACCACATCCACTGGTTCTCTCTTGTCCACTCTACTAGTTACATCCTCAAAAAATTCCAGAAGATTCGTCAAGCATGATTTCCCTTTCATAAATCCATGCTGACTTAGTCCGATCCTGTCACTGCTTTCCAAATGGGCTGCTATTTCATCCTTAATGATTGATTCCAACATTTTCCCCGCTATTGATGTCAGGCTAACTGATCTATAATTACCCGCTTTCTCTCTCCCTCCTTTTTTTAAAAGTGGCGTTGCATTAGCTACCCTCCAGTCCATAGGAACTGATCCAGAGTCGATAGATTGTTGGAAAATGATCACCAATGCATCCACTATTTCGAGGGCCACTTCCTTAAGTACTCTGGGATGCAGACTATCAGGACCCGGAGATTTATCGACCTTTAATCCCATCAGTTTCCCTTACACAATTTCCCGCCTAATAAGGATATCTTCAGTTCCTCATTCTCACTAGACCCACTGTCCCCTAGTACATTCGTAAGGTGATTTGTATCTTCCTTTGTGAAGACAGAGCCGAAGTATTGGTTCAATTGATCTGCCATTTCTTTGTTCCCCATTATAAATTCACCTAAATCCAACTGCAAGGGACCTACGTTTGTCTTTACTAATCTTTTTCACTTCACATATTTATAGAAGCTTTTGCAGTCAGTTTTTATGTTCCCTACAAACTTCCTCTTGTACTCTATTTTCCCCCTCTTAATTAAACCCTTAGTCCTCCTCTGTTGAATTCTAAATTTCTCCCAGTCCTCAGGTTTGTTGCTTTTTCTAGCCAATTTATATACCTCTTCCTTGGTTTTAACACTATCCTTAATTTCCCTTGTTAGCCATGGTTGAGCCACCTTCCCAGTTTTATTTTTATTCCAGACAGGGATGTACACTTGCTGAAGTTCATCCATGTGATCTTTAAATGTTTGCCATTGCTTATCCACTGTCAACCCTTCAAGTATCCTCTGCCAGTCTATTCTAGCCAATTCACACCTCATACCGTCGAAGTTACCTTTCCTTAAGTTCAGGACCCTAGTTTCCGAATTAACTTTGTCACTCTCCATCTTAATAAGGAATTCTATCATATTATGGTCACTTTTCCCCAAAGGGCCTTGCACAACAAGATTGCTAATTAGTCCCTTCTCATTACACATCACCCAGTCTAGGATGGCCAGTTCCCTGGTTGGTTCCTCGACATATTGGTCTAGAAAACCATCCCTAATACACTCCAGGAAATCCTCCTCTCCACCGCATTGCTACCAGTTAGGTGAGCCCAATCTATATGTAGATTAAAGGCGCCCATGATTACTGCTGTACCTTTATTGCACACATCCCTTATTTCTTGTTTGATGCTGTCCCCAACCTCATTACTACTGTTTGGTGGCCTGTACACAACTCCCACTAGCGTTTTCTGCCCTTTGGAATTCCGCAGCTCCACCCATACCGATTCCACAACATCCAGGCTAATGCCCTTCCTTACTATTGCATTAATTTCCTCTTAAACCAACAATGCCACCCCGCCTCCTTTTCCTTTCTGTCTATCCTTCCTAAATGCTGAATACCCCTGGATGTTGAGTTCCTAGCCTTGGTCAACCTGGAGCCATGTCTCCATGATGCTAATCACATCGTATCCATTAACTGCTATCTGCGCAGTTAATTCATCCACCTTATTCCGAATACTCCTCGCATTGAGGCACAAAGCCTTCAGGCTTGTCTTTTTAACACACTTTGGCCCTTTTGAATCTTACTATAATGTGGCCCTTTTTGCTTTTTGCTTTGGGTTTCTCTGCCCTCCACTTTTACGATTCTCCTTTCTATCTTTGGCTTCTGCCCCCCCTTCTATTTCCCTCTGTCTCCCTGCATAGATTCCCATCCCCCTGCCATGTTAGTTTAACTCCTCCCCAACAGCACGAGCAAACACTCCCCCTAGGATATTGGTTCTGATCCTGCCCAGATGCAGACCGTCCGGTTTGTACTGGTCCCACCTCCCCCAGAACCTGTTCCAATGGCCCAGGAATTTGAATCCCTCCCTTCTGCACCATTTCTCAAGCCACGTATTCACCTGAGCTATCCTGCGATTCCTACTCTGACTAGCACGTGGCACTGGTAGCAGTCCTGAGATTACTACTTTTGAGGTCCTACGTTTTAATTTAACTCCTTGCTCCCTAAATTCGTCTCGTAAGACCTCATCCCGTTTTGTACCAATATCGTTGGTACCTATATGCATCATGACAACTGGCTGTTCACCCTCCCTTTTCAGAATGTCCTGCACCCGCTCCGAGACATCCTTGACCCTTGCACCAGGGAGGCAACATACCATCCTGGAGTCTCGATTGCGGCCGCAGAAACGTCTATCTATTCACCTTACAATTGAATCCACTATCACTATCGCTCTCCCATTCTTTTTCCTGCCCTCCTGTGCAGCAGAGCCAGCCACGGTGCCATGAGCTTGGCTGCTGCCCTCCCCTGATGGGTCATCCCCCTCAACAGTACCCAAAGCGGTGTATCTGTTTTGCAGGGGGATGGCCTCAGGGGACCCCTGCACTACCTTCCTTGCACTGCTCTTCCTGTTGGTCTTCCATTCCCTATCTGGCTGTGGATCCTTCACCTGCGGTAAGACCAACTCACTAAACGTGCTATTCACGTCATTCTCAGCATCGTGGATGCTCCAGAGTGAATCCACCTTCAGCTCCAATTCTGCAACGCGGTCCGCCAGGAGCTGGAGGCGGATACACTTCCCGCACACGTAGTCATCAGGGACACCGGAAGTGTTCCTGACTTCCCACATAGTACAGGAGGAGTATAACACGTGTCCGAGCTCTCCTGCCATGACTTAACCCTTAGATACACTTAAATTGGCAACAACAATATTAAATGTTAATTACTGATATATATAAGGGCGGAAGAGTGGAGAGCACCAGTTCCAACTGTCGAAGGAGAGAGATGTGGGGGAAGGGAAGTTAGACGGAAGTTAGGGGATTTTACAAAGCATTAAACACTTCACTTTTACCAATAAAGAGCCATCATCAATAATAAATGATAAATAAATCAATAAATCAACCAATAAATAAATCAAAAAAATATTTTAAAATTAAAAATTCAAAAAATAATTAAAAAATCAATCAATAAATAAAAATGTGAAGTTTCTACTCACCTACTGCAGCACCGGGAGCCCTTGAACAGCCTGCTGAAGAGTTGGTCGGACGGGCCCTGTCACTGACGAGGTGCTGCTCGGGCGGGCCCCGCCACCGAAGAGCTGCTGGTCGGTTGGGCCCTGCCGCTGAGGAGGTAAGGGCAGGCAGGCCACTCGGCCTGGGATAGGGGCGACGTCACTACGGCCAGGGATAGGGTCGCCTGGAGATAGGACACGCTGGAAGGGCCAGGAGCTACTGCGCACGCGCACAGCTGCCGGCACTCTTTTTGGCGCAGGGCTGTAGCTCCGCCCCCAGCTGCTTGTGTTGCGCTGCGTCGACTGTGAAACAGGCCTGCTGGACTCGGAGAATCGCGAGGTAAGCTTTAGCCGCTTTTTTTATTCTTAAAAAATAGGCGGGCCTCTCGGAGTGCGCCATTCTGGGAGGACATCTGAAACTTGGGCCGATTGTCTCTTATTGGTACCTCTTGGAACTAAATAAGACCCTGAGAATTGATGTTTTGAAATGGTGCATAGTTCAAGAAGAAGACATTCCCATGGTTCCAGTCGAAATGTTTATTTTAGGCCAGTGGCTGTTCTGGTTGATTACTGCACCTCTCAGAAATAAATCTAGATGTCACTGAGGAAATGTAATTGAGCTATTGGCATACATCTACATGATTCTTGGCAACGATTGATTTCCTACAGTAATGAGCCTTATTTAATTCCATTTCTAAGCAATGCATCGCTACAGTGTTGACGGGAAGTCAGGTGGAACCTTTCATCCAGAGTAGAGTTGTGGATTAAATGAGCAAGGAAGGCCATTGGTGGGCAATGTAAATGGGCCCTAACGAAGAAGTAGAAGTTTTTCTAGAGAGGAGTGTCAGAGTGAGAAGATGGGTAGATAGGATTCATTGATTAATAGAGCGCAGGCTTGTTAGCCTCAATTTCCTCTTTCTTAAATGGGTAGAATACATTTGGTATAAAAACAACAAATGCTGGAAATACTCAGCAGGTCAGGCAACATCTGTGGAGCGAGAAACAGAGTTAACGTTTCAGGTCGATGACCTTTTGTCACAACTGGAGGAAGTTAGAGATGTAACAGGTTTTAAGCAAGTACAGAGGCAGGGAAAGGGAGAAGGAAGGAAAGAACAAAAGGGAAGGTCCGTGATAGGATGGAAGACAGGAGAAATTAAATGACAAAAGGTGTCAGGCAAAAGGAAATGGTAATGGGGCAAGTAAAGAAACAAATAAATGGGTCTAGAGGAGCTGTAAATGGAAATACCAGAATCATCAGAAACAACTGCCATCTGAAAAAATGGAGGCGGACGTTATGATCTAAAATCTCAATGTTGAGTCCTGAAGGCTTTAAAGTGCCTAATCGAAAGATGAGGTGCTATTTCTCGGGCTCACATTAAGCTTCATTGGAACAGGATAGGAGGCCGAGGACAGAGAGGTCAGAGTGGAAGAGATCCAGAGAATTAAAGTGACAGACGACCGGAAGCTTGGGGTCACGTTTGTGGACTGAACGGAAGTGTTCCGTAAAGCGGTCACCCAATCTGTGTTTGGTCTCCCCAATGTAGAGGAGACCAAAGCGTGAGCAGCGAATACAGTATACTAAATTGCAAGAAGTACAAATAATTCGCTGTTTCACCTGGAAGGAGTATCTGGGGCCTGGGACAGGATGGGAAGGTGCTGTGGGAAGGGGAGAGGGTGCTGGGGGTGATTCCATTTGGTCATGTTTCCATTTGGAGCAGGTCAACATGAATTATATCTGGGACCTGATGACCACAACCGCAGTCCAAGAACTTTCCTGCCAGTCTGCAGATAAAGTAATTCCTACACTTTTATTCAACATTACTGTAAGTTTGTCTTCTGAAGAAGACTAGCAAATCTACTACATTTCACACAGAGGGTTGTTAAGATCTGGAAAGCACTACCTGAAATTGTGCAGGAATCAGATTCCATAGGAACTTTCAAAAGGCAATTGGACATGTACTTGAAGAGGACTTATTTGCAGCGTTATGGGGGAAAAGCTGGTGTGTGGCAGCTCTTACAAAGAGCCAACACAGATACGACAGGCTGAATGGCCTCCTTCTGTGCTGTAAGATTCTGTGATTCTAAGAAAAGATTTTTGGTCCATTGATAGAATTTTAGCACATTATAAATATTATGTACAGTTCTGGGCACTGCATCTTAGAAAGGATATATATCTTTGGAAGGAGTGTTCAATTTTGAGGAGAGATTACATAAACCAGGCTTGTATTCCCTAGATTTTAAAGGTTAACAGGTGATTTGATTAAGGTTATTAGCATTTTGAAAGAAATTGATAGGGTAGATAGAGACTTTTTCCCCTGATAGGAGAGATGAGATGAAGGGGTTGTCTTATGAAGAAAGGTTGTCTTATGAAGGTTGAGCAGGTTGAGCCTGTACTCATTGGAAGTTAGAAGAATGAGAAAGGATCTTAATGAAACATATAAGATTCTGAAGGGGCTTGACAGGATATAATGCAGAGAGGATGTTTCCCCTTGTGGGGGAATCTAGAACTAGGGGGCATAATTTCAAAATAAGAGGTCGGCCATTTAAAATGGAAATGAGCAAGAATTTCTTCTCTCAGAGGGTTGTGAATTTTTGGAATTCTCTTCCCCAGAGAGCTGTGGAGGCTGGGTCATTGAATATATTTAAGGTGGAGATAGACAGATTTTTGAATGATAAGGGAGTGGGCAGGGAAGTGGAGTTGAGGCCAAGATCAGATTAGCCATGATCTTATTGAATGGCGAAGCAGGCTCGAGAGGCCAAGTGGCCTACTCCTGCTCCTATTTCTTATGTTCTTATGAGAGTTTAGGTCAAGGGGGCATAACCTTAAAATCGGAGCCAGGCCATTCAGGAGAGAAGTTAGGAAACAATTCTTCATGCAAGGGGTAGTAGTGCTGTGGAACTCTTTGTCATGTATGTAGACTCTGCATACTAACTGTATAGTCACATAAGGTGCGCCACCAGAGGGCACTGCGGTGGGAGACCTGAGGGTCACCTGCATAGGTGTGCAGGGCCCAGTATAAAAGGCTGCCCACCATGCTTGTGCCTCACTCTGGAGTTACAATAAATGGGACAAAGGTCACAACAGCTCAAGTACAATACTAGACCTCGTGGAGTCATTCATAAGA
The DNA here is from genome assembly GCF_044704955.1 of Pristiophorus japonicus. Taxonomy (NCBI): domain Eukaryota; kingdom Metazoa; phylum Chordata; class Chondrichthyes; family Pristiophoridae; genus Pristiophorus; species Pristiophorus japonicus. The sequence continues at coordinate 10,839,570 of NC_091984.1, read as the reverse complement.
GTATTAAAGACATAACACTCTCACCCACAGGAAGACAGTACATGCTAGCTCAATTAATAAATTTAAATCTGAGATCTATAGATTTTGCTGGCCAAGGGTATTAAGGGATATGGGGCCAAGGTGGGTGCATGGAGTTTGGATACAGATCAGCCATGATCTTATTGAATGGCAGAACAAGCTCAAGGGGCTGAATGGCATACTCCTGTTCCTATAAGTCTCCCATTTCCATTTTTTTCTATTATTTAATAATAACCTGGAGGTGTGTGAGGTGAAAAAAATGAGGAAGAAAAAAAACCTGCCTCTGGTATAATGTTCCACATCTGTTGGTTTGTTCTTCACGTACCTAATTCTTCTAATGTACAGGGCCTTGGTGAGGCCTCACCTGGAATATTGTGTTCAGTTTTGGTCTCCTAATCTGAGGAAGGACGTTCTTGCTATTGAGGGAGTGCAGTGAAGGTTCACCAGACTGATTCCCCGGATGGTAAGACTGACATATGAGGAGAGACTGGATCGACTGGGCCTGTATTCACTGGAGTTTAGAAGGATCTCATAGAAACATATAAAATTCTGACGGGGCTAGACAGGTTAAATGCAGGAAGAATGTTCCCGATGTTGGGGAAGTCCAGAACCAGGGACACAGTCTAAGGATAAGGGGTAAGCCATTTAGGACCGAAGATGAGGAGAAACTTCTTCACCCAGAGAGTTGTTAACCTGTGGAATTCTCTATCGCGGAGAGTTGTTGATGCCAGTTCATTGGATATATTCAAGAGGGAGTTAGATATGGCCCTTACAGATAAATGGATCAAGGGGTATGGAGAGAAAGCAGGAAAGGGGTACTCAGCTCAATGATCAGCCATGAGCTTATTGAATGGTGGTGCAGGCTCAAAGGTCCGAATGTCCTACTCCTGCACCTATTTTCTATGTTCCGATGTTTCTAGCCCAAACACCATCTCATCCCCACCCAGCTCTCTCTTATTTGGAATGCTGGAAAAAGATTCTGTTTAAAAACTATTCCCTGGTGTAGATGGATATTTTTAACTCTTCAGCTGTTTCTGCAGTAAAAAACACCCTGAAGATTGATATGTAATCTTAATGCTTATAGCATAGGGGAGAATTGTGTAGCTTTTGCAAAGTTATTGTTAGAAAACCCTCAAGAGATACAATGGGGTGGAAATTCGGCATTAACCCGGGCGGAGGGTTAATTTTGTGCCGGGAAATAGTTTTGATCTCCAGCCGTAAAATTCACCAGCTGAGCCCTCAGTGTGGAGCGGAGCGCTACGGGAGGCATTCCACACCTTTTTTTCGGGCGATAGGCCGGCGGAGCAAATGAAAATCCTGAGGTAAACAGCCTCAGAGCGCCCTAAGAGAGGCTTCCGTGAAAAAAAAACAGGACAAAAACCACAAAAAACATTCCCATACTTTACTAAAGCTACAGCCACATGAATCGCAAAAGTTAAAAAAAAAATTAAAAAAACAATCACACCGACCTTCCCTCACTGCGGCCTCTGCAGCTGGAACCGCCAGCTTTCACAGATGGTCCCACTAGAGGGCGCTACGGAGCGCTACGGATCAGGCGCGTTTCAAATTTCGAGCCAGTGTCGCAACCAGGGGTGTTGCACACCGGCTCGCCTCTTCCGGGTGGCAATGTTCCGCACCCTGCAAACCCGGCTCCGAGTGTCCCGCTCCTCTGCACTACCGGTTGACATTCTCGTGGGTTGTGAGTTCCTGTTTCTCGTCGCCAATGTAAAGTCCTTACTCTACAGCATGAAACCACACGAGGCACATTCTGGGTACAAGGTCACTGTGTGACCTCAACTCTTTATTCACAGCACTCCACAAGTGATGACCCTGCGTGGGACCTCCCTTTATATACCTGGGAGATCAGGTAAGGAGTGTCTCCCATAAATTCACCCCTTGTGGTCAAGGTGTGCATCTGGGTTGAGTGTATACAGTAATACAGTGGTGTTACATTGTGGTTACATACATGACATCACCTTCCCCCCGCTCCCCCCAAAGTCTTGTTAGGATCATAGGTTTAGTCTTTCAGGTGGTCTACGCTCCCTCGTGGAGCGCCGCAGTTGGGGCTCTGGTTGTTGGACACTGACGTGAGTGTCTGTCACCTGTGGTGATTCCGGCCTGTCCGGGCTGACCGCAGGGACTGTGCATTCTTCTGATTGCTCTTGTTGCTCGTTCACTGGCGGTGTTGTGAGCTCCATCTCATGGTCTTCTTCAGGTTCCTCCGTGTCGATGCTGAACCTTTTTTTTTTACTTGGTCCAGCTGCTTACGGCATATCTGGCCATTGTTGAGTTTTACCATAAGGACCCTATTCCCCTCTTTGTCAATGACAGTACCCTCAAGCCATTTGGGCCCCATGGCGTGATTGAGGACGAATACAGGATCATTTATTTCTATACATCTCCCCCTCGAATTGCGGTCATGGTACTCGTTTTGTGACTTGCGCTTGCCCTCAACTATGTTGGTTAGGATTGGATGAATGAGGAACAACTAGGTTTTGAGTGTCCATTTCATTTGTAGCTCTGCGGGCGGGACCCCCATGAGCGAGTGCGGTCGGGATCTATAGGCCAGCAGGAGATAGGTGGCATTGTAGGGAGGGTCCTTGAATCCTGAGCATACCTTGCTTAATGATTTGGACCGCACGTTCCGCCTGGCCATTGGAGGCTGGCTTGAATGGCGCAGTCCTGACGTGGTTGATGCCATTGCCCGACATAAATTCCCAGAATTCGTAGCTTGTGAAACATGGGCCATTATCACTAACCAGGATGTCTGGCAAGCCATGGGTTGCAATGATCGCACATAGGCTTTCCACGGTGGTGGATGACGTGCATGAATTCAGAATGATGCACTCGATCCATTTTGAGTACGCATCTACCACAATAAGAAACATCTTTCTCATGAATGGGCCCGCGTAGTCAACATGAATGCGTGACCATGGCCTGGTGGGCCAGGGCCACGGGCAGAGCGGGGCCTCCCTGGGGGCATTACCCAGCTGGATACAGTGTTCCAGGTCTGAATCAATTCCAGGCCATCAAACATGTGACCGGGCAATGGCCTTCATCAGCACAATGCCTGGGTGCTCGCTGTGGAGTTCCCTGATGAATGCCTGCCTGCCCTTCTGGGGCATAACTACCCGTCTGCCCCATAGTAGGCAGTCGGCTTGGATGGAGAGCTCATCCATCCGTCTGCGGAACGGTCTGACCTCCTCAGGGCATGCTCCATGTGCAGGTGCCCAATCCCCAGTCAGGACATTTCTTAATCAGGGATAGGAGGGTATCTCTGTTTGTCCAGATTTTGATCTGTCGGGCTATGATGGGGGAGCCTGCGCTGTCAAAGGCATCGACAGCTATGACCATCTCGGCGCTTTGCTCCACTGCACCCTCAGTGGTGGCCAGTGGAAGCCTGCTGAGCGCATCAGCGCAATTTTCAGTGCCGGGCCGGTGCCGGATGGAGTAGTCATAAGCAGCCAGCATGAGAGCCCATCGCTGTATGCGAGCTGATGCGTTGGCATTGACAGCCTTGCTGTCTGACGACAGGGATGTTAATGGTTTGTGGTCCGTCTCTAATTCAAACTTCCTACCTAAGAGGTACTGATGCATTTTTTTTGCACCATAGACACATTCAAGCGCTTTCTTCTCGACCATCCCATATCCCCGTACTGCTTGAGAGAGCGATTTTGAGGCATAAGCCACAGGTTGTAGTTGACCCTCAGCATTGCCCTGCTGCAACACGCACCCAACCCCATAGGACGATGCATCACATGTCAGAACCAATTTTTTACAGGGGGGGGTCGTACATGGTCAACAACTTGTTTGAACAAAGTAGGTTTCGCGCCCGATCAAAAGCCCGTTCCTGACAATCCCCCCAAAACCAATCGCAACCCTTACGCAGGAGCATGTGTAGTGGCTCCAACAACGTGCTCAAGTTTGGCAGAAAGTTCCCGAAATAGTTCAACAGTCCCAGGAATGAACGCAACTCCGATGTGTTGCAGGGCCTGGGTGCGCGTCGAATCGCCTCTGTTTTGGATTCGGTGGACCGAATCCCATCTGCAGCAACCCTCATGCCCAGAAACTCAACCTCAGGAGCTAAGAATACACATTTAGACTTCTTGAGTCGCAGGCCTACCCGGTCCAATCGGCGTAGCACCTCCTCCAGGTTGTGGAGGTGTTCCTCGGTGTCTCAACCTGTGATGAGGATGTCGTCCTGGAATACGATCATTCCAGGAATTGATTTAAGCAGGCTTTCCATGTTTCGTTGAAAAATCGCGGCTGCTGATCGAATGCCAAATGGGCACCTGTTATAAACAAACAGTCCCTTGTGCGTGGTGATGGTGGTCAGTAGTTTAGATTCGTCGGCCAGTTCCTGGGTCATATAGGCTGAAGTGAGGTCCAACTTGGTGAACAGCTTGCCGCCTGTCAGCGTGGCGAAAAGGTCCTCCGCTCTCGGAAGCGGGTATTGATCTTGTAGAAACACCCGATTGATGGTGGCCTTGTAGTCGCCACAGATCCTGACAGAGCCATCCGCTTTTAGGACGGGAACGATGGGGCTCGCCCAGTCGCTGAATTCAACAGGCGAGACGATGCCCTCTCTCAACAGTCGGTCCAATTCGCTCTCGATTGTTTCCCACATCACATACGGCACCGCTCTGGCTTTGTGGTGCACTGGCCTGGCGTCCGGGGTGATGTGTATTACTACTTTTGTGCCTTTGAAAGTCCTGACGCCAGGTTTGATTAGTGAATCAAATTGTTGTAGGACCTGTGAGCATGAACTTCGCTCCACAGATGGCATTGCGTGAACATCCACCCATTTCCAGTTCATCTCGGCTAACCAGCTCCTCCCCAACAGTGCGGGACCATTGCCCGGGACAATCCAGAGCGGCAGCCGATTCATAACCCGTTGTGTGTGACAGCCAACATTGCACTGCCGAGCACCGGAATGATTTCTTTAGTGTAAGTCCGTAATTGTGTCTCAATACGTGCTAATTTGGGTCTACTGGCTTTAAGTGGCCATAGCTTCTCAAATTGCTGAACGCCCATGAGTGACTGGCTGGCCCCAGTGTCCAGCTCCATGCGTACTGGGATGCCATTTAATAAAACCCTCATCATCATTGGTGGCGTTTTGGTGTATGAACTGTGAATATTCGTCGCATGGACCCACTGAACCTCGGCGTCCATCAATTTGCCCCAAAAGTCATCCTGCCTCAAAGGACCCTCTTCTGGTCCCTCTGCCTCATATATTAGTCTGGTTGCAGACTTCCTGCACATTCGAGCTAAGTGACCACTGAGATTGCAGTTTCTGCAGTCAAACTGTTGAAATCTGCAAGATCTGGCTGAGTGTTTTGTCCCACACCTCCAGCATGAGTTAAAGTTTCCATTGTTTGGGACAAAGGGACTATGACCAGGCATTCCGCGCTGACTGTCCCTTTGACTACTCTTAAGTACCCTATTAGTGGGTGTCAATGGCCCCATCCCGGGTCGCATTGTCCGCTGTGATGGCGTGAATGTCTGTTCAGCCTGCCATTGTCTCTGTTGGAGTCCTACTCTGGGGTCTATTGTTGCCTGGGGAATGTCGGACTGCCCCTGCCAGCCTGCGGGGCTCTGAGTCGCATTGATGATGTTGACTCCCTGACCCATCGCCACGCTAGAGGCAGAATTGCACGCGTATATTATTTTCGTCTCTTCCTTCCCCGCCATGAAAGTTTGAGCTAACAACGCCGCCGCTTCCAAGGTCAAATCCTTGGTCTCAATTAATTTGCGGAAAATTCCCGCATGACCAATGCCCTCAATAAAGAAGTCCCTTAGCATCTTCCCCCTGCAGGCATCTGTGAACTTACAGAGGTTGGCCAAACGCCGGAGGTCCGCTACGAAGTCCGGTATGCTCTGTCCTTCACGACGTCGGAGGGTGTAGAATCTGTGTCGGTTTGTTAAGTTCTTCAAAAGTTTTGTCCAACGGCTTTTCAGGTGCGAGTAAGTCCTTCATTCGCGCGTAAGTCTTTGGTCCGCAGCTGGTCAAAAGATGAGCCCTTCGCTTGTCGGCCGCTGCAGCCCTCAGCCATTCTTTCGTAATGAATCTTTGCTGAAGCCTCTCGCCAAAATCGTCCCAGTCTTCCCCAAAACATGTACCGTTCCTCTGCACTACCGGTGGCCATTCTCGTGGGTCGTGAATTCCCGTTTCTCGTCGCCAATGTAAAGTCCTTACTCTACAGCATGAAACCACACGAGGCACATTCTGTGGACAAGGTCACTGTGTGACCTCAACTCTTTATTCACAGCACTTCACAAGTGATGACCCTGCGTGGGACCTCCCTTTATATACCTGGGAGATCAGATAAGGAGTGTCTCCCACAAGTTCACCCCTTGTGGTCAAGATGTGCATCTGGGTTGTGTGCATACAGTAATACAGTGGTATTACATTGTGGTTACACACATGACACTGGCGGGGCGCTGGAAGCTGGTCACCCACCATGCATGAATGGGAATGATTTCCGCCTCAATTACCGGCCCTCCGGGACGCAAACAGAGGTGGCAATGAATCAAAATTCTGTCCCATTGTCCCTTACCATTCCTCCTCCTCCTTCTATGACAGACGTGTGCTTATGTTTGAGCAAAAGAAGAAAAAATCTTGCATTTACAACAACAACAATTTTCATTTAACGTAGTATAACATCCCAAGGCGCTTCACAGGAGAATTATCAAACAATATCTGACACCGGACCACATAAGCAGTGTTGTGTATGCATGCCTGTTTACTGGGTGATGTCTGTGACACTGTTATGCAACAGTGAATGTACCCTTACACTGTACACACCTTACCTGTACACCAGAGGGTGCTGCTGCTGGACACCTAAGGGTTCAGGTAACCCAGTATAAAAAGGAACTCACAACTCATTCGAGGAGCTGAAAATAAAGGACTACAGGCCTACACAGTTTAAGTATCACACCCTGCCTCGTGGAGTCATTACTAAAGGTGCCTAAATACACCACAAGGAGATATTAGGACAGGTGATCAAAAGCTTAGTTAAAGAGGTAGGTTTCAAGGAGTTTCTTAAAGGAGGAGAGAGAGAGGTAGAGAAGCAAAGAGGTTTAGAGAGGGAATTCCAGAGCTTAGGCAGCTGAAGGCACGGCCGCCAATGGTGGAGTGATATGTATCTCCTTATCATGCGCTCAAATGTCCCATAGCACATCACATAATGACAGTTACTTTGAAGGCAAAGCAGCAGCTACTTGTGCACAGCCAGATCCCATAAACAGCAATTTGATGAAAGACCAATTAATCTGTTCTGTTGGTATTTATAAGAACATAAAAACATAAGAAATAAGAGCAGCAGTAGGCCATACGGCCCCTCGAGCCTGCTCCACCATTGAATAAGATCATGGCTGATCTGATCATGGACTCAGCTCCACTTCTCCGCCGGCTCCCCATAACCCCTTATCCCCTTATTATTTAAGAAAGTGTCTATTTCTGTCTTAAATTTATTCAATGTCCCAGCTTCCACAGCTCTCTGAGGCAGTGAATTCCACAGATTTACAACCCTCTGAGAGAAGAAATTTCTCCTCATCTCTGTTTTAAATGGGCGGCCCCTTATTCTAAGATTATGCCCTCTAGTTCCAGTCTCCACCATCCTCTCTGCATCCACCTTGTCAAGCCCGCTCATAATCTTATACATTTCGATAATATCACCTCTCATTCTTCTGAATTCCAATGAGTAGAGGCCCAACCTACTCAAACTTTCCTCATAAGTCAACCCCCTCATCCCCGGAATCAACTTTGTGAACCTTCTCTGAACTGCCTCCAAAGCAAGTATATCCTTTCGTAAATATGGAAACCAAAACTGCACTCAGTATTCCAGGTGTGGCATCACCAATACCCTGTACAGATGTAGCAAGACTTCCCTGCTTTTATACTCCATCCCCTTTACAATAAAGGCCAAGATACTATTGGCCTTCCTGATCACCTGCTGTACCTACGTACTATCCTTTTGTGTTTCATGCACAAGTACCCCCAGGTCTCGCTGTATTGCGGCACTTTGCAATCTTTCTCCATTTAAATAATAACTTGCTCTTTGATTCTTTCTGCCAAAGTGCATGACCTCACACTTTCCAACATTATACTCCATCTGACAAATTTTTGCCCACTCACTTAGCCTGTCTATGACCTTTTGCAGATTTTTTGCATCCTCCTCACACATTGCTTTTTCTCCCATCTTTGTATCGTCAGCAAACTTGGCTACGTTACACTCAGTCCCTTCTTCCAAGTCGTTAATATAGATTATAAATAGTTGGGGTCCCAGCACTGATCTCTGCGGCACCCACTAGTTACTGGTTGCCAACCGGAGAATGAACCATTTAATACGAAGGCAGAATATTATCTGAATGGCAGCAGATTAGGAAAAGGGGAGGTGCAACGAGACCTGGGTGTCATGGTACATCAGTCATTGAAAGTTGGCATGCAGGTACAGCAGGTGGTGAAGAAGGCAAATGGTATGTTGGCCTTCATAGCTAGGGGATTTGAATAGAGGAGCAGCGAGGTCTTACTGCAGTTGTACAAGGCATTGGTGAGGCCTCACCTGGAATATTGTGTTCAGTTTTGGTCTCCTAATCTGAGGAAGGACGTGCTTGCTATTGAGGGAGTGCAGCAAAGGTTCACCAGACTGATTCCCGGGATGGCAGGACTGACATATGAGGAGAGACTGGATCGACTGGGCCTGTATTTGCTGGAGTTTAGAAAGATGAGAGGGGATCTCATAGAAACATATAAAATTCTGATGGGACTGGACAGGTTAGATGCAGGAAGAATGTTCCCGATGTTGGGGAAGTCCAGAACCAGGGGACATAGTCTTAGGATAAGGGGTAAGCCATATAGGACTGAGATGAGGAGAAACTTTTTCACTCAGAGAGTTGTTAACCTGTGGAATTCCCTGCTGCAGAGAGTTGTTGATGCCAGTTCATTGGATATATTCAAGAGAGAGTTAGTATGGCCCTTACAACTAAAGGGATCAAGGTGTATGGAGAGAAAGCAGGAAAGGGTACTGAGGTGAATGATCAGCCATGATCTTATTGAATGGTGGTGTAGGCTCGAAGGACCGAATGGCCTACTCCTGCACCTATTTTCTATGTTTCTATGTTTCTATCCCGACTCTCTATTCTCTGTTAGTTAGCCAGTCCTCTATCCATGCTAATATATTGCCCCCAATCCCGTGAACTTTTATCTTGTGCAGTAACCTTTTATGTGGCACCTTGTCAAACGCCTTCTGGAAGTCCAAATACACCACATCCACTGGTACCCCTTTATCCATCCTGTTTGTTACATTCTCAAAAAACTCCAGCAAATTTGTCAAACATGACTTCCCCTTCATAAATCCATACTCACTCTGCCTGACTGAATTTTGCTTTTCCAAATGTCCTGCTGCTGCTTTTTTAATAATGGACTCCAACATTTTCCCAACCACAGACGTTAGGCTAACTGGTCTGTAGTTTCTTGCTTTTTGTCTGACTCCTTTTTTAAATAGGGGCGTTATATTTGCAGTTTTCCAATCTGCTGGGACCTCCCCAGAATCCAGGGAATGTTGGTAAATTACAACCAATGCATCCACAATCCCTGCCGCTACTTCTCTTAAGACCCTAGGATGCAAGCCATCAAGTCCAGGGGATTTATCTGCCTTTAGTCCCATTATCTTTCTGAGTACCACCTCCTTAGTTATTGTGATTGTATAACGTTCTCCCCCCGCTATAGCTACTAGACTATCCACTGTCGGAATATTGTTAGTGTCCTCTACCCTAAAGAGATACGTTTTGGCCAGGGCCTTGTGAGAACTTGTAGATTTTTTTTCAGAAAGTAACAAATAGGCAGATGGGACCTTTGCTCAATGTCTCCTCTAATAGATAAACTGCAGTAGGTAATCTAACTTTTTGTTTGGTCAGTTTTCTTCTCTTCGCCTCTCTGTTCCTGGAGACACTGACTGAGTGGTTTCATGGATGCCAGCAATCCTCCAGTATGTTACCTAAGATGTTATCACCATCTGTTAGACTAGACAATCAATGGCTATCTCAACACTAACAGAGTAACAACAGAACCCAATCCTATCCTCACCTGACATGCATATAAATGCACATTCCAGTGCACTTATGCTGAATGATTTCCCCCACCGACTGAGTGCTGAGGCTAATGATATCATTGGTTTGGCAGTCCTAACTAATATCAGCAAATTCATCACAGACTTGAGATCAAATCATTGGAGAAGAATAGTGTGCAGCAGAACGCCAAAAATATTCTCGCAAAAGAAGAGCCTCAGGAAGGACTGAAGTAAAACGTAAGAATTTTAATATTTTGGAAAGTGAGAGCACTTCAAAAATAGAATTATAAAAAACTGCCAAGAGTTTTGAGGTCCAGCACATTTGCACATCCTGCAGTGAGTATGAATTGCACTCCAATTCTCATCGTATCAAAATGACTGTTTGTTACTGTGCTGTGATTATGCAATTCAGCAACATCGTGCATGAGCCGGAACATTAATCTTTTTAATCAACTCATGAATCTCACGTGGCTTTACTTATAGAGTGTGTCTTTTAGTTATATTTCTTGTCACAGTCTAGGAGAGGTCACAGTGCCACCTCTGAACTGAGTAAGAATAACAAGAATTACTGTTATAGCATTACCCACAGGAACAGGAGTGGGCCATTCAGCCCCTCGAGCCTGTTCCACCATTCAATAAGATCATGGCTCTTTTGTATCAGAACTCAATCTACCTGCCTTGGCTCCATATCCCTTTATATCCTTGGTGGGCATAAATCTATTGATCTCAGATTTAAAATTATCAATTCAGCTACTATTTTTTTTGTGGGAGAATTCCACAGTTCTGCTACGCTTTGTGTTAAAAACAGTTTTATAACTTCTCCCCTGAACAGCCGGGCTACGATTTCCCCTTGTCCTAGGCTCTCCCACCAGTGGAAAAGGTTTCTCTTATATATCCGATCAATTTGTTTCAAAGTCCTATCCGATCAATTTGTTTCAAAGTCCTAAAAACCTAATTCAAACCAGCTGTTAACCTTTCATATTCCAGGGAATACAGGCCTAATTTATGTCATCTCTCCTCATAATTGAACCCTTGGAGGCCTGGTAATATTCTGGTGAATCTGCGCTTCACTCCTTCCAAGGCCAATATATCATTTCTAAGGAGTGGTGCCCAGAACTGTACACAGCATTCTGGTTGCGGTCTAACCAGGGCTTTGTATATCTGTCGCAAAACTTCCTCCCTGTGATATTCTAGCCCTCCAGTTATAAAGGCTAAAATTCCAATAGCCTTTTTGATTATTTTTTGTACTTGACTACTACATTTTAGTGATCTGTGTACATGGACCCCTAAATCTCTTTAGATCTCCACTGTTCCGATCTGCTCACTGTTTAAATAACTGATTTCAATGGAGTAAGGAGCTTGCAATGTTACCAAGTTAAGGATTTTAATGTATACTAGATGGATGACTAAGGCAACCCTCCCTCCTCAGTGATTAAGCCGGTTAAGGCAATAAAACAGCTGAGCCCTGCAGACCAGAACGGGTCCATGTGAAATCCATGGTGTCAAGCTGAATTACATGATCTCAACTGACGTGGCAGTCGGGTGCTATAATTGAGCCTCACCATCCTTGGGTTAAAAAGTGGTGGGTGCGGGGGGGGAAACACAAATAAGCCAGGGATCACGATCAAATTATCACTGGTACGCTTTTATCAACACCAACACCTTGGCTGCCCATGCTTGCAAAGATCGCACCATCACATCTCCGCAGCCAATATGCAGTCTCCAGAGAATACAGCCGCTACACCATGCCGATCCAGGCCGAATTGAACAACCTACCACCAAACCGTCTCAAATCTAGAAGGCCATTTTGGACTTTGGCCGAAGCCCTTCATTAATCTCCCCTCAGCCTTGATGACCGTTGGCTAAATGCTTGGAAGAACTGCGACATATGGAATGAATTCCTTATAGAGCACCCCACAGTACAACCTGAAGGATCAAACCTTCCTCGCAAACAGTGGACAACCATCGACCACCTCAGAACCGGTCATGGTCGATGCTGCCACCTTCTCCATCGATGGAAGATTAAAGCAGTCCCATCATGTGACTGTGGAGCTCCTGATCAGACCCTGGAGCACATCATTGAGCACTTCCCTCAGAGGGAATTTGCAGGCAGCCTACAGGACATCTATGCTTTGGCCGGAAGCTTTGGCCCTGGATATCTGACTTAGATATTGACATTTGATTTGCTTTGCTACTACTATATCATAGATTCCCCCCACATCTAATGGAAATTGGGTGTGTTCACAGGGTAAGCAACCTCGACTGCAATACCCCTGCGGTTGATTTTACCTGTTGACACTCATTGTCTGGGCTCACACATTGAGAATGGCCATGTGGGCGAGGTACCAGAGAGTGCTTGTAGAGCCATACCCCAGCAAGCATTTACTTGGTCCTTTCTGGAAAAAAAGAGAATAAAATTGGCAGGAAAAGGAAGGAAACATAATTAAAGAAAAAAGGCTTTGTGTAAAAAAAAGAATCCATAGTCTCCAAAGCAGTGGAGAAACTAATTCTACTCCCATTATGTAAGGTCTTTACTCTCTGAACCCTTCAGGGTAATCAGAGGCGAGAGCAACCACGGCTTTAAACTTTTCTAACTAATGGTTTTATTAACATTAAAACAGTACAGGTTTACAGACAGAGATGCAGACAACTGTTAAATCAGTAGCACAATCCAAAACTCAGAAAGGCTGATTCTTATGCTTCGTGAACACTGAAAGGTTAATTCTGCGCTGAACGCCTGCGTGATAAAAGGTTCATAATCCACGACTTCCTGCGTCACGTTCTTCTGGTCTGACATGCACTGCGCCCTGGTCGGTCTCTTGGCCTCTCTCTTATACCATTCTTGCTGACAAAAGAACCTTTTTCAGACATTTTCCATTCTCTCTTTCCCATGGTTACACGGATTGATGCTACCAAACAGCACCGAGTGTTAACAATGGTTTCCCACAGTCTCTCAATGCCTGTTGATCTGTGGACCTCCAGACAGTTGACGTAACACTCATCAAATTTACCAATGGATCCATGACAGACCCAATCCACATCTGGACCGGGGTCAAACAGGGCTGCGTCATCACCCCAACCCTCTTCTCAATCTTCCTCGCCGCCATGCTCCACCTCACAGTCAAAAAGCTCCCCGCTGGAGTGGAACTAAACTACAGAACCAGTGGGAACCTATTCAACCTTGCCATCTCTAGGCCAGGTCCAAGACCATCCCAACCTCTGTCATCGAGCTACAGTACACGGACGACGCCTGCGTCTGCGCACATACAGAGGCTGAACTCCAAGTCATAGTCAACGTATTTACTGAGGCGTGCAATAAGGGGCCGCCCATTTCAAACAGAGATGAGGAGAAATTTCTTCTCTCAGAGGGTTGTAAATCTGTGGAATTCGCTGCCTCAGAGAGTTGTGGAAGCTGGGACATTGCATAAATTTAAGACAGAAACAGACAGTTTCTTAAACGATAATGGGATTAGGGGTTATGGGGAGCGGGCAGGGAAGTGGAGCTGAGTCCATGATCAGATCAGCCATGATCGTATTGAATGGCGGAGCAGGCTCGAGGAGCTGCATAGCTTACTCTTGTTCCTATTTCTTATGTTCTTATGTTCTTAAAGCATGGGCCTTACGCTAAACATCCGTAAGACAAAGGTCCTCCACCAGCCTGCCAACGCCGCTCAGCACTGCCCTCCAGTCATCAAGATCCACGGTGTGGCCCTGGACAACGTAGACCACTTCCCATACCTCGGGAGCCTCTTATCAACAAGAGCAGACATTGACGACGAGATTCAACACCGCCTCCAGTGCACCAGTGCAGCCTTCGGCCGCCTGAGGAAAAGAGTGGTTGAAGACCAGGCCCTCAAATCTGCCACCAAGCTCATGGTCTACAGAGCTGTAGTAATACCCGCCCTCCTGTATGGCTCAGAGACATGGACCACGTATAGTAGACACCTCAAGTCCCTGGAGAAATACCACCAACGATGTCTCCGCAAGATCCTACAAATCCCCTGGGAGGACAGATGCACCAACGTTAGTGTCCTCAATCAGGCCAACATCCCCAGCATTGAAGCACTGACCACACTTGATGAGCTCCATAGTTCGCATGCCAGACACGAGACTCCCAAAGCAAGCGTTCTACTCGGAACTCCTTCACGGCAAACAAGCCAAAGGTGGGCAGAGGAAGTGTTACAAGGACACCCTCAAAGCCTCCCTGATAAAGTGCAACATCCACACTGACATCTGGGAGTCGCTGGCCAAAGACCGCCCTAAGTGGAGGAAGTGCATCCGGGAGGGCGCTGAGCACCTCGAGTATCGTCACCAAGAGCATGCAGAAACCAAGCGCAGGCAACGGAAGGAGCGTGCGGCAAACCAGGCTCCCTGCCCACCCTTTCCCTCAACGACTATCTGTCCCACCTGTGACAGGGACCGTGGTTCTCGTATTGGACTGCTCAGCCACCTAAGGACTTATTTTTAGAGTCTTCCTCAATTCCGAGGGACTGTTTATGATGATCTAATTTGTTCACCCTTTCCAGAATGCACTCTCGAACAGTTAGTTTAACAGTTCTTTTAACCAAACTCCACTCCTTTAACAGGTCATTTATCCAGGTAAAGTCCAAGATGCTTGAACTTTGTTTCTAAACAATTTTCTCACCTCTGAGTCCAAAGGTCATGGGTTCGAGCACCAACCCAGAATGCATCGTTACGGGACTGAGAGAGTGCTGTATTGTCAGAGGTGTCATCTTCCTGGTAAAACATCAAACCGAGGCCTTGTCTGCGTGCTCAGGTGGATGTAATATATCCCATTACACCATTTGAAGAGTAGTGAGTTCTCCTGGTGTCCTGGCCAACATTTATCTTTCATCCAACAACACGAAAACAGATGAATTGGTCATTCATTCCATTACTGTGTGTGGGACCTTGGTCACAAATTGGCTGCTGCATGTACTGTACATGATTGTGCCTAAACTTCAAAAGTAATCATTGGCTGTGAAGCACCCTGGGATGTTCTGATGAAAGGCACTATTTATATGCAAATTCACTCTTTCTTTCCTTTGTACTTACTAAATTCTAAAATGGTGTTGTTAAATGGAGGGAATTTAGATAAATTACAGTTTGCAATGATTTTTTTCATTCTTGACCTGGGTAACAGAAAACCAACCATAAACTACTTGATTTATCCAATTTGCATTGTCCCTAAATAAACCGGCAACACTTCCATTGGTAATTATGAAGCCCATTCTGAGTGCACAGTAATAAATCTTTTTTTTTAAATGTAACTAGTTTTGCATGCAATGTATGGCTAATACTTAAAATGATGGCCAATTATTTTCTGTTCAAGAATGTTATTGTCATCCTGTAAATTGAACCATTAAATACTTCTTTGTTTTTCTCTTCCAGTGTTTATTGCCGAAGTAAATTTTATGAATTCATCTATTTTATTAGATATCTATACTCTTGGAATGTAAATTTAAATTCTGCACATACAAACGTACAAATATATAATAAAGAAGGACAAGAAAAGACCAACTGGTCCATTCAGCCTATCCCATGCAGCAGCCCACATGCGTCATCAACTCACAACCCTTCCCAGTCATTCAATCTTCTGGGAAAGACCTAAAAAAAGCCAGGAAAACCTTAGGCCATTTTCGGAAAAAAAGCTCTCCAATTCCCGAAGGTTATCAAATAATCTCCAGAAAACTACAGTAACGGCTCGCCCCTTGGTGTCTTTCACTTGCAGGAACTATAGCATAGAAATATAGAAAATAGGTATAGGAGTAGGCCATTCAGCCCTTCGAGCCTGCACCACCATTCAATAAGATCATGGCTGATCATTCACCTCAGTATCTCCTTCCTGCTTTCTCACCATACCTCTTGATCCCTTTAGCCGTAAGGGCCATATCTAACTCCCTTTTGAATATATCCAATGGACTAGCATCAACAACTCTCTGCAGTAGGGAATTCCACAGGTTAACAACTCTCTGAGTGAAGAAGTTTCTCCTCATCTCAGTCCTAAATAGCTTACCCCTTATCCTTAGACTGTATTCCCTGGTTCTGGACTTACCCAACATCGGAAACCTTCTTCCTGCATCTAACCTGTACAGTCCCGTCAGAAGTTTATATGTTTCTATGAGATCCCCTCTCATCCTTCTAAATTCCAGTGAATACAGGCCCAGTCGATCCAGTCTCTTCTCATGTGTCAGTCCTGCCATCCCGGGAATCAATCTGGTGAACCTTCGCTGCACTCCCTCAATAGCAAGAACGTCCTTCCTCAGATTAGGAGACTAAAACTAAATACAATATTCCAGGTGAGGCCTCACCAAGGCCCTGTACAACTGCAGTAAGACCTCCCTGCTCCTATACTCAAATCCCCTAGCTATGAAGGCCAATATGCTATTTGCCTTCTTCACCGCCTGCTGTACCTGCATGCCAAATTTCAATGACTTTCAAGGGCGGTAAGAGAAGGGATAACCAGCCGTGGATAACCAAGGAAATAAAGGAGAGTATCAAATTAAAAGCCAATGCATATAAGGTGGCCAAGGTTAGTGGGAAACTAGAAGATTGGGAACATTTTAAACGACAGCAAAGAATGACTAAGAAAGCAATAAAGAAAGGAAAGATAGATTACGAAAGTAAACTTGCGCAAAACATAAAAACAGATAGTAAAAGCTTTTACAGATATATAATACGTAAAAGAGTGACAAAAGTAAATGTTGGTCCCTTCGAAGATGAGAAGGGGGATTTAATAATGGGAAATGTGGAAATGGCTGAGACATTAAACAATTATTTTGCTTCGGTCTTCACAGTGGAAGATACAAAAACTATGCCAAAAATTGTTGGTTACAGGAATGTGGGAAGGGAGGACCTTGAGACAATCACTATCACTAGGGGGGTGGTGCTGGACAGGCTAATGGGACTCAAGGTAGACAAGTCCCCTGGTCCTGATGAAATGTATCCCAGGGTATTAAAAGAGACAGCGGAAGTTATAGCAGATACATTCGTTATAATCTACCAAAATTCTCTGGACTCTGGGGAGGTACCAGTGGATCGGAAAGCAGCTAATGTAATGCCTCTGTTTAAAAAAGGGGGCAGACAAAAGGCAGGTAACTATAGGCCGGTTAGTTTAACATCTGTAGTGGGGAAAATGCTTGAAACTATCATTAAGGAAGAAATAGCGGGACATCTAGATAGGAATAGTGCAATCAATCAGATGCAACATGGATTCATGAAGGGGAAATCATGACTAATTGACTGGAATTCTTTGAGGATATAACGAGCATGGTGGATAGAGGTGTACCGATGGATGTGGTGTATTTAGATTTCCAAAAGGCATTCGATAAGGTGCCACACAAAAGATTACTGCAGAAGATAAAGACACACGGAGTCAGAGGAAATGTATTAGCATGGATAGAGAATTGGCTGGCTGACAGAAAGCAGAGAGTCGGGATAAATGGGTCCTTTTCGGGTTGGAAATCGGTGGTTAGTGGTGTGCCACAGGGATCAGTGCTGGGACCACAACTGTTTACAATATACATAGATGACCTGGAAGAGGGGGCAGAGTGTAGTGTAACAAAATTTGCAGATGACACAAAGATTAGTGGGAAAGCGGGCTGTGTAGAGGACACAGAGAGGCTGCAAAGAGATTTAGATAGGTTAAGCGAATGGGCTAAGGTTTGGCAGATGGAAAGTGTGAGGTTATCCACCTTGGAAAAAAAAACAGTAAAAGGGAATATTATTTGAATGGGGAGAAATTACAACATGCTGTGGTGCAGAGGGACCTGGGGGTCCTTGTGCATGAATCCCAAAAAGTTAGTTTGCAGGTGCAGCAGGTAATCAGGAAGGCGAATGGAATGTTGGCCTTCATTGCGAGAGGGATGGAGTACAAAAGCAGGGAGGTCCTGCTGCAACTGTACAGGGTATTGGTGAGGCCGCACCTGGAGTACTGCGTGCAGTTTTGGTCACCTTACTTAAGGAAGGATATACTGACTTTGGAGGGGGTACAGAGACGATTCACTAGGCTGATTCCGGAGATGAGGGTTACCTTATGATGATAGATTGAGTAGACTGGGTCTTTACTCGTTGGAGTTCAGAAGGATGAGAGGTGATCTTATAGAAACATTTAAAATAATGAAAGGGATAGACAAGATAGAGGCAGAGAGGTTGTTTACACTGGTCGGGGAGACTAGAACTAGGGGGCACAGGCTCAAAATACGGAGGAGCCAATTTAAAACCGAGTTGAGAAGGAATTTCTTCTCCCAGAGGGTTGTGAATCTGGAATTCTCTGTCCAGGGAAGCAGTTGAGGCTAGCTCATTGAATGTATTCAAATCACAGATAGATAGATTTTTAACCAATAAGGGAATTAAGGGTTATGGAGAGCGGGCGGGTAAGTGGAGCTGAGTCCACGGCCAGATCAGCCATGATCTTGTTGAGTGGCGGAGCAGGCTCGAGATGGCCTACTCCTGTTCCTAATTCTTATGTACCATGACACCCAAGTCTCGTTGCACCTCCCCTTTTCCTAATCTGCCGCCATTCAGATAATATTCTGCCTTTGTGTTTTTGCCACCAAATTGGATAACCTCACATTTATCCTCATTATACTGCATCTGCCATGCATTTGCCCACTCACCTAACCTGTCCAAGTCACCCTGCAGCCTCTTAGCGTCCTCCTCACAGCTCACACCGCCATCCAGCTTAGTGTTATCTGCAAACTTGGAGGTATTACACTCAATTCCTTCATCTAAATCATTGATGTATATTGTAAAGAGCTGGGGTCCCAGAACTGAGCCCTGCGCACCCCACTAGTCACCGCCTGCTATTCTGAAAAGGACCCGTTTATCACGACTCTCTGCTTCCTGTCTGCCAACCAGTTCTCTATCCACATCAGTACATTACCCCCAATACCATGTGCTTTAATTTTGCATACCAATCTCTTGTGTGGGACCTTGTCAAAAGCCTTTTGAAAGTCCAAATACACCACATCCACTGGTTCTCCCTTGTCCACTCTACTAGTTATATCCTCAAAAAATTCTAGAAGATTTGTCAAGCATGATTTCCCTTTCACAAATCCATGCTGACTTGGACCAATCTTGTCGTTGCTTTCCAATGAGCTGTTATTTCATCCTTAATGATTGATTCCAACATTTTCTCCACTACTGATGTCAGGCTAACTGGTCTATAATTACCCGTTTTCTCTCTCCCTCCTTTTTTAAAAAGTGGTGTTACATTAGCTACCCTCCAGTCCATAGGAACTGATCCAGAGTCGATAGATGGTTGGAAAATGATCACCAATGCATCCACTATTTTTAGGGTCACTTCTTTAAGTACTCTGGGATGAAGACTATCAGACCCTGGGGATTTATCGGCCTTCAATCCCATCAATTTCCCGAACATAATTTCCCGCTGAATGAGGATTTTCTTCAGTTTCTCCATGCGAATCCATGCTCACACTTTCTGGCAATCTATTCCAACTCTATGCTTTCTTATTTTGTACTGGTGCCCTGTAGTCCTCCCCTCCTCCATACAACTGAAATAACCTGGCCACATGAACAGAATCTATTCCCTTCATCATTTTAAAGACCTCAATCATATCTCCTGGATGTGTACGTGTCTCCAATGGGAAAATACCCAGTTCCCTAAGCCTGTCCTGATGACTAGGAACCCCATAGCCTTGGTATTATATAGAATTACATAGAAGTTATAACATGGAAAGAAGTTGTTTGGCTAAACTAGTCTGTGTTGGTCTTGAGCCACCACATGAGCTGCAGTTCTAGCCAAATGTCGTTGCTCTGTTGCCATTTCCCTTTATCTTCCTTTCCTTCAACAACAACACGTTGCATTGATATAGCACCTTTAACACAATATAATGTTCCAAGGTGAATCACAGGAGCGTTATCAAACAAAAATTTAACACTGAGCCACATAAGGTGATATTAGGATTGGTGACCAAAAGCTTGGTCAAAGAGATAGGTTTTGAGGAATGTCTTAAAGTAGAGAGAGGCAGAGAGGCAGAAAGGTTTAGCGAAGGGAATTTCAGAGTTTAGGGCCTAGGCAAGGCTGACAATGGTGGAGCGCCAAAGATCGGAGCTACGAAAGTCCCCAGAATTAAAGGAATGTCGAGTTCTTGGAGGGTTGTAGAGCTGGAGGAGCTTACAGACATAGGGAGGGTCGATGCCATGGAGGGATTTAAATGTAAGGATGAGAATTTTAAATTTGAAGCGGTGCTGGACTGGAAGCCAATGCATGTTCATCAATCTATTGAATAGATTGGGCCTATACTCTCTGGAGTTTAGAAGAGAGATGATCTCATTGAAACATATAAGATTCTGAGGGGGATTGACAGGGTAGATGCTGAGAGGTTGTTTCCCCTGGCTGGAGAGTCTAGAACTAGGGGGCATAGTCTCAGGATAAGGGGTCGGCCATTTAAGACTGAGATGAGGAGGAATTTCTTCACTAGGAGGGTTGTGAATCTTTGGAATTCTCTACCCAAAAAGACTGTGGATGCTCAGTCATTGAGTATATTCAAGGCTGAGATAGATTTTGGACTCTGGGAGAATCAAGGGATATGAAGATCAGTTGACAAAATGGAGTTGAGGTCGAAAGTCAACCATGATCCTATTGAATGGCGGAGCAGGCTCAAATTGTTGTATGGCCTACTCCTGCTCCTAAATCTTGTTCTTATGAGCACAGGGATGATGAGTGAACGGGACTTGGTGCGAGTTAGGATATGGTCAGCAGAGTTTTGGATGAGCTGAAGTTTATGGAGGGAGGAAGAGAGTATTAGAATATTCAAGTCTGGAGGGTTTCAGCAGCAGATGGGCTGAGGTAGGGGCAGAGATGGGTGATATTACAAAGGTAGAAGTAGAGGCGGTGTTGGTGATGGAGAGGATATGGGGTCAGAAGCTCAGTTTAGGTACACATAAGAACCACCTATCTGGCCTATTCCTAAATATTAACACAGTCTCTGCTTCAATCACTAACTCTGATAGTGTACTCCATAGCCTTATAAAAAAGCTTGTTGCTCTCTGGCCTAAACCTATATCTGTGTCCCCTCATTCTAGAACCATTAATCACAGTCTGTTTCTATCTACTCTACCCAAATTCATCATCATTTTAAATTTCAAATCACCCTGTAATATCCAATGCTGTAATGAAAGACCTCTGGATTTTTCAATTTCATCATTCTGTTAACTCTTTTCTGGAACTTCCCCCAGCCCTCAATTCCCCCCGCGCCCCCTGCCCTCCCCTCCCCCGCACCCTCCGCAGCCCCCGAATCATGTGAGAGGACTAAAACTGAACACGGTGTTTTATTTGCAGTTGTAGCAAGGTCTGCTGATGGTTTAGTATCGTATTTCTAGTTTTGTATTTAAATGTCCAAGCTATACACCATAGACTGTAAAATAATGATTAGTTCCAGCTGCAATGGTCCCAGTTGTTGAGCTCTCAGTCAGGGAGTACTTTCCACAGACTGCTTGCTGGTTAACTGCACTGCATTTTAGCCCATGAGAGATGGCCATTCCATTCATAACCCACTAGGTGGTGCTTTTGCATTCACAACTATATTATGGCAGCCAGTTACACTCACTTCTACACTGAGTATATTCCTGAAGATTATCTATCTAATGCTTCGATAGCATGAATTATTTTTGGCAACCAGCCTCTCTTACTATGGTATTTTACATTGATGAATCCCACATGACATAGGCTTCTTTACAGCCTTAGTAGGTTCCGATTCAATTATCAGCAATTCCTTAACATAATGGCCCGGAATTTGCCGTAAGTGGTCAGCGAATGGCACTCACCGTTAGTTAGTCTTGCCCTTGCCCGTTTAACCTCCATGATGTTTTGTGCTGCAAGTTGCTGGAAGCGTGAGATGGGAACAGGACATCAGGGAGCTGAGTGAACAGGGAAAGCAACTGTGTATCTCCTTAACCAATCAGATTGAAGAAATTAACAGCGCAAAGACTGAGAAAGTGGTGTTCCCCAGGGGTCGGTACTAGGGCCACTGCTTTTCTTGATACATATTAATGACTTGGACTTGGGTGTACAGGGCATAATTTCAAAATTTGCAGATGACACAAAACTTAGAAGTATAGTGGAAGTGAGGAGGATAGTGATAGACTTCAAGAAGATATAGATAGGGCGGTGAAATGGGTGGATATGTAGCAGATGAAATTTAACGCAGAAAAGTGTGAAGTGATACATTTTGGTAGGAAGAATGAGAAGAGGCCACGTAAACCAAAAGGTACAATTCTAAAGAGACTTGGAGGTATAGGGGCACAAATCGTTGAAGGTGACAGGTCAGGTTTGGAAAGCGGTTAAAAAAGCAGACAGCATAATGGGCTTCATAAATAGCGGCACAGAGTACAAAAGCAATGAAGTTATGAAAAACCTTTATAAAACATTGGTTTGGCCTCAACTCGAGTATTGTGTCCAATTCTGGTCACCGCACTTTAGGAAGGATGTGAAGGCCTTAGAGAGGGCGCAAAAAAGATTGACAAGAATGATTCCAGGGACGAGGGTACTTCAGTGACGTGGATAGACTGGAGAAGCTGGGGTTGTTCTCCTGGGAGCAGAGAAGGTTGAGAGGAGATTTGACAGAGGTGTTCAAATCATGAGGCGTCTGAACAGAGTAGATAGAGAGAACCTGTTCCCATTGGTGGAACGGTCGAGAACCAAAGGACACAGATTTAAAGTGATTGGCAAAAGAACCAAAGGTGACATGAGGAAAAACATTTTTACGCAGCGAGTGATTAGGATCTGGAATGCACGGTCTGAAAGAGAGGTGGAGGCAGGCTCAATTGTGACTTTCAAAGGGAAATTGGATAAGGACCTGAAAGAAAAAAATTTGCAGAGCTACAAGGAAAGGATGGGAGAGTGAGACTTGCAGAGAGCCATCACAGGCTCGACGGGTCCAAAGGCCTCCTTCTATGCTGTAACGATTCTATGATTCTAAGAAACTATCAATTAGGAGTGGGTGAATTCAATATCAAGGCAGGTACAGAAAGAGAAACAAAGAGAGGGAAAGAAAGATTGGATTAAGAGATAGAAAAAAAAGACAGATAAAGTAAAAAAATAAATTTTTAAAATTTATTTTAAAAAATTTCCAATAACAATTAAAATCTGAAGGAATGAAACTCCACACTTGCAACAGTTCATTTTCAGTGTCAGAGAGGTTGACTGGCAGTAATTAACACTTATCACGTTTGTAGTGTATGAAATGATACAATGAACTCCGTACTGTGAGCCAGTGACTAGGCGTAACCTGGTCAGTCTTCAATGGCTTCCAGAAGTGAAGATACAAAGGTGTAGTTCAGGTTATATACCGGGTCCAGCACGAGTGTACCTATGGTCCTAGGGCCTCCGACGGTAGTGCCACCTGTTGATGGGCAGACCTTATGTACATACATTACATCATTCCCCCACCGCCACCGTCCCCCCTCCCCAGTTCTTGGCACAAGTCCATATTACAAGTTCAGACGGTCCGGAGCCCTTCGCTCCCTGGTTGACCGTCTCAGCACAATCCCAATGCTTTCTGAGTCTCTCATGACTTGGGGCTGGGCGTTGACCACAATGGGTTCTTCTGATGGCTGGACGTGAGTTGGTTGGTCGTCTAAGCTTGTGGTGTCTTCTTCCAACTGTTCCGGTTCGTCAGTGTGTCTTAGCTTGATTTGATCAATTTGTTTCCTGCACATCTGCCCATTCTTGAGCTTAACCAGATACACTCGGTTACCCTCCTTAGCCGTAACATTGCCCGAGAGCCACTTGGGCCCTTGACCATGGTTAAGTACATACACTGGGTAATTTACAGATAGGTCGCGTGACACTGTGGCGTGGTCGTGATATCACTGCTGGCGTTGATGTTGGGTTTCGACATGATCGTTAAGGTCAGGAATGGACTTGAGAGCCTGGTTTTGAGGCCTCTCTTCATCAATAGTTCTGCAGGCGGGACCCTGGTGAGCGTGTGTGGCCTTGTCCTGTAACTGAGCAGTATGCATGACAGGCGTGTGTGCAAGGACCCGTGAGTTACGCGTTTCAGGCTCTGCTTGATGGTTTGAACTGCCTGCTCCGCTTGACCATTGGACGCGGGTTTGAATGGGGCTGACCTCACGTTGTGTTGCGTTGCGTTTCGTGAATTCTTGAAACTCCAGGCTTGTGAAACGCGGTCCGTTGTCGCTGACAACGATGTCTGGCAGACCATGTGTGGCAAACATGGCTCTCAGTTTCTCAATGGTGGCAGTGGAAGTGCTGCATGACATGATCACACATTCTATCTGTTGTGTATCTGTAAAGCATGCACTCCCATGTTCTGCATCCCCTGAAGTCCCAAGGGATCCCAGCATCTCTTGGGAGCATTGTATATAAGCCGGCCCCTAAGGCCTGTTCCTCACTCTGGAGTGTCTTATTAAAGACTGAGGTCACTGTTACTTTAACCTCCCTGTGTGCAGCCTCATCTGTGTTAGGAACACAATAACTGGCGACGAGAATACGAATCCAACGCAAAGCTGTGGCAAACTGTGGGCATCCTGGAGAAGTTCTCGGAGGGTGAGGACTGGGAAGCCTATGTCGAATGGCTAGACCAGTACTTTGTAGCCAACAAGCTGGACGGAGAAGGAAGAGCTGCAAAAAGGAGAACGGTGTTCCTCACGGTCTGTGGGGCACCGACCTACAGCCTTATGAAGAATCTTCTGGCTCCAGTGAAACCCATAGATAAGTCATATGAGGAGCTGTGTACACTGGTTCGGGAGCATCTTAACCCGAGGGAGAGCGTGCTGATGGCGAGGTATCGGTTCTACACGTGCCAGCGATCTGAAGGTCAGGAAGTGGCGAGCTACGTCGCCGAGCTAAAGCGACTTGCAGGACAATGTGAGTTTGATCGCTACCTGGAGCAAATGCTCAGAGACTTTTTTGTACTGGGCATTGGCCACGAGACCATCCTACGAAAACTTTTGACTGTAGAGACACCGACCCCCTGCAAGACCATTGCGATAGCACAGGCATTTGTGTCCACCAGTGATAACACCAAACAAATCTCTCAGCACACAAGTGCTAGCAATGTTCATAAATTAACTGGAACTGTATTTGCGAGCAGAACCCACGAGTCTGCAACTGCCAGCAGGCCTCAGGTGACCCAGATGACTCAGAGTCCCCAACAAAGGATGAATGCAAGGCAATTCACACCTTGTTGGCGTTGTGGAGGCTTCCATTCAACCTATTCATGCCGCTTCAAAATCCGCTGGAACTGGGATGACATCCGAGCGCTATCACATGTCGATGAGGCCTCATGTACCCAGGTTCTGAACAAATTTCCTTCCCTTTTTGAGCCAGGCATTGGAAACTTTTCCAGGGCAAAGGTGCGGATCCACTTGGTCCCAGAGGCACGACCCATTCACCACAAGGCGCGAGCGGTACCTCACACGATGTGGGAGAGAGTGGAAATCGAGCTGGACAGGCTGCAACGCAATGGCATCAACTCCCCAGTGGAATTCAGCGAGTGGGCCAGCCCGATTATTCCAGTACTCAAAAGTGATGGCATGGTCAGGATTTGCAACGATTATAAAGTAACTATTAATCGTTTCTCGCTACAGGACCAATACCTGCTACCTAAGGCAGACGACCTATTTGCGACACTGGCAGGAGGCAAGACGTTCACCAAGCTCGACCTGACTTCGGCCTACATGACGCACGAGCTGGAGGAGTCTTCGAAGGGCCTCACCTGCATCAACACGCACAACGGACTGTTCATCTACAACAGATGCCCGTTTGAAATTCGGTCGGCTGCAGCGATCTTCCAGAGAAACATGGAGAGCCTACTCAAGTCGGTACCATACACGGTGGTCTTTCAGGACAACATATTGGTCACGGGTCCGGACACCGTCGAGCACCTACAAAACCTGGAGGAAGTCCTCCAGCGACTGGATCGCGTAGGGCTGCGGCTGAAGAGCTCAAAATGCATCTTCATGGCAACAGAAGTGGAGTTTTTGAGGAGAAAGATCGCGGCAGACGGCATTCGTCCCACAGACGCCAAGACAGAGGCTATCAGGAACGCGCTCAGGCCACAGAACGTCACGGAGCTGCGGTCGTTCCTGGGACTCCTCAACTATTTTGGTAACTTCCTACCGGGGTTAAGCACCCTCTTAGAGCCCCTACATGTTTATTGCACAAAGGTGAGAACTGGGAATGGAGAAAAAAACAAGTAATTGCTTTTCAGAAAGCCAGAAACATTTTATGCTCCAACAAGCTGCTTGTATTGTATAACCCGTGTAAAAGACTTGTGCTAGCATGTGACGCGTCGTAGTACGGAGTCGGGTGTGTATTACAACAAGCTAATGTTGCGGGGAAGTTGCAACCTGTCGCCTATGCTTCCAGGAGCTTGTCTAAGGCCGAGAGGGCCTACAGCATGATTGAGAAAGAGGCATTAGCATGTATGTTCGGGGTAAAGAAAATGCATCAGTGCCTGTTTGGCCTCAAATTTGAGCTGGAAACCGATCACAAGCCCCTCACATCGCTGAAAACAAGGGGATAAATACTAATGTCTCAGCCCACATACAAAGGTGGGCACTCGCGCTATCAGAGTATAACTATACCATCCGCCACAGGCCAGGTACCGAGAACTATGCGGATGCTCTCAGTCGGCTACCATTGCCCACCACGGGGGTGGAAATGGTGCAGCCTGCAAACTTATTGATGGTGGCGCAGCCCGCAGACTTGTTGATGGTCATGGAAGCATTTAAAAATGATAAATCACCTGTCACGGCCCGCCAGTTTAGGACTTGGACCAGCCAAGATCCTCTGCTGTCCCTAGTAAAAAACTGTGTACTGCATGGGAGCTGGGCCAGCATCCCCGTTGAAATGCAAGAGCTAATCAAGCCATTCCAGCGGCGAAAGGATGAGCTGTCCACTTGGGCAGAGTGCCTGTTGTGGGGTAACCGCGTAGTGCTACCAAAAAAGGGCAGGGAGACGTTCATCTCGGATCTCCACAGCACACACCTGGGTATAATAATGATGAAAGCGATAGCCAGATTCCCACATGTGGTGGCCCGGTATCGACTCTGACTTCGAGTCCTGTATACGGCAATGCAGCATATGTGCTCAGTTGAGCAACGCGCCCAGAAAGGCACCACTAAGCTTGAGGTCCTGGCCCTCCAGACCATGGTCGAGGATCCATGTCGTCTATGTGGGCCCGTTTCTTGGTAAAATGTTCCTGGTGGTGGTGGATGCTTTTTCAAAATGGATTGAATGTGAAATAATGTCGGGAAGCACCGCCACCGCCATCATTGAAAGCCTGAGGGCTATGTTTGCCACCCATGGCCTGCCTGACATACTGGTCAGTGACAACGGGCCATGTTTCACCAGTGCCGAATTTAAAGAATTCATGATCTGCAATGGGATCAAACATGTCACCTCGGCCCTGTTTAAACTAGCCTCCAATGGGCAGGCAGAGCGGGCAGTACAAACCATCAAACAGAGCCTTAAACGAGTCACAGAAGGCTCACTCCAAACCCGCCTGTCCCGAGTACTGCTCAGCTACCGCACGAGACCCCACTCACTCACAGGGGTGCCCTCGGCTGAGCTACTCATGAAAAGGACACTTAAAACCAGACTATCGCTGGTTCACCCCAACCTGCATGATCAGGTAGAGAGCAGGTGGCAGCAACAAAATGTAAACGATGGTCGCGCCATTGTGTCATGGGAAATTGATCTAAATGTCCCCGTGTATGTGCTAAACTATGGACATGGTCCCAAGTGGATCGCAGGCACGGTGATAGCTAAAGAAGGGAATAGGGTGTTTGTAGTCAAATTAGACAATGGACAAAGTTGCAGAAAGCACCTGGACCAAACGAGGCTGCGGTTCACAGACTGCCCTGAACAACCCACAGCAGACACCACCTTTTTCGAGCCCACAACACACACCCAAAGGATCAACAACACCACACCGGACCAGGAAATCGAACCCATCATGCCCAACAGCCCAGCAAGGCCAGGCTCACCCAGCAGCCCTGCAGGGCCAACAACACACCAGCCCAGCGAGGGCACAGCCAACACACCAGAACAGACATTTGTACCGAGGCAGTCCACCAAGCAAAGAAAAGCTTCCGACCGCCTCACCGTGTAAATAGTTTTCACTTTGACTTTGGGGGGAGGAGTGATGTTGTGTATCTGTAAAGCATGCACTCCCATGTTCCGCCACCAGGGAACTCATCCCCTGAAGTCCCAAGGGATCCCAGCATCTCTTGTGAGCACTGTATATAAGCCGTCCCCTAAGGCCTGTTCCTCACTCTCGAGTGTCTTATTAAAGACTGAGGTCACTGTTACTTTAACCTCATTGTGTGCAGCCTCATCTGTGTTAGGAACACAATGCGCTCCATTTGGAGTATGCATCCACCACAACAAGAAACATTTTACCGAGGAAGGGGCCCACAAAGTTGATGTGGAGTCTAGACCACGGTTTGGATAGCCATGACCACAAACTGAGCGGAGCTTCCTTTGGGGCATTGCTGAACTGCATGCAAGTGCCGCACTGATGCACGCATGACTCTAAGTCTGAGTCAATGCCAGACCACCAAACATGGAACCTGCCAATGGCTTTCACCATGACAATACCGGGATGCGTACTATGTAACTCCCGTACAAATCTCGCCCTGCCTTTCTTGGGCATTACAACACAATTACCCCACAGTAAACAGTCAGACTTGATGGAAAGCTCATCTTTGCGACAGCTGTACGGTATGGTTTCAGCACCCATTTCCTTGGGGATGGTCGACCAGTCCCCGTTAAGAATGCAATGTTTTACAACCGACAGGGTCGGATCCTGGCTGGTCCAGGGCTTAACTTGTTGAGCAGTGACAGGCGACCCTTCACTCTCAAAGGCATCCATGACTATGAGTAGTTCTGCCGGCATTGGCGTTTCCACCTCCGGTGTGGGCAACGGTAACCGGCTCAATGCATCAGCGCAGTTGTCGCTGCCTGGTCTATGGCGAATGACATAATCATAGGCAGATAATGTCAGTGCCCACCTCTGGATGTGGGACGACGCGTTGGTATTGATACCTTTATGTTCCGAGAATAACGATATAAGCGGCTTGTGATCGGTTTCCAACTTGAAGCGAAGCCCACACAGGTACTGGTGCATTTTTTTTAACCCCATAAACACATGCTAAAACCTCTTTCTCTACCATGCCGTAGGCTCATTCCGCCTTGGACAGAGTTCGAGACGCTTTTGCAACTGGTGTAGTTTGCCTGACTCATTGGCTTGCTGAAATACTCAGCCGACCCCATAGGACGATGCATCACAGGTCAAAACTAGACGCTTGCATGGGTCATACAGTACCAGTAGCTTGTGGGAACACAACAGATTTTTAGCCTTCTCAGATGATGACCTTGCTGAAGTCCGGCATCTTCACAGCCAACAGCTTACTTAAAAATCACCTCGTGGTTGACCCCGATCATGAAAAAGTCACACAGCATATCTTCCAACGCAGGCCCAAATTTGCAAGGCCCTGCAAGACGTCTCAGGTCGGCAACATATGCCGCTACGTCCTGGCCTTCTGGACAAACGTGCATATAGAAGCGATATCCAGATATGAGGATTCCTTCCATGGGTTCCCAGACTAGAGCACACAGTTCTTTGTAATCCTTTTCTGTGTGAAGAGTGGGTGAGAGCAGACTCTTGATGAGTGCATAGATCGCGGGGCCATAGACGGTGAGAAGAACTGCCCTGTCCATCTCTGCATCCTTGTCTTTGTTTAGGTCGTTTGTCACGAAATACTGGTCAAGACGATCCGTGAAATCTTTTCAATCCTCTCCCTCATTGAATCGCTCGAGAATTCCAACAGTACTCGATCGTGCTGTGCTCGCCATACTTTTGCGTGGGTTCGTATTTGCCTCATCACCAGTTGTGGTGTATGAAATGATACAATGAACTCCGTACTGTGAGCCTGTGACTAGGTGTAACCTGGTCAGTCTTTAATGGCTTCCAGGAGTGAAGATACAAAGGTGAAGTTCAGGTGATATACCGGGCCCAGCCCGAATGTACCTATGACCCTAGGACCTTCGATGGTAGGGCCCCCTGTTGGTGGGAAGACCTTATGTACATACATTATAACGTTGAAAGTGTACTTGGACTGAAATGGACAAAACTTAACTCTCTATGGCGAGTTTGGTTTCTATCAAAGTGCAAGTACAGAAACTTCATGCGGTTCAATGCACTTGAATGAGGAGCCAGACAGCGAGATGCCGTTTTCACGAAGCTAAGGGCTGAGTGACACATCTCCGACAGCAACTTTTCAATTTCCCATTTAATCGCACATCTGCCGCTCACCTGACATTGCTGTGACATTTGCACTTAAAACACAGTGAGCACCATTAGCCTCACCATTATGTTAACAGCAAGTTTTGGGCCATGCATGTATCTGATACTTGTCAGATGTAACTAGAGTGGTTGCCTGTGCAAATATAAACATAAAGATTGGTTCTCATAGATTCCCCTTTGGGTTGCTTCTTAAAGGCACTGTCTAACTGAGCCAGCCAGATTTGATTCCCAGTCTGTGCTGAGCTAAGTAATCTCAGCCAGGGCAGAGGTGGTCAAGCTACAATCAGCCTCAATGTCCCGGAGCTGGGAAGAGTAAAATCAGCTAGTGTTCCTGCTGCTGATCACTATCATAGTATCATACAGCACAGAAAGAAGCCATTTGGCTCATCGTGCCCTTGTTGGCACTCTGAAAGAGCTATCCAATTAATCCTACTGCTCCTTTCCCATAGCCTTGCATTTTTTTCATTCAATTATTTAAATTATTCCCTTTTGAAAGCTACTATTGAATCTGTTTTCACCACCCTTGCAGGCAGTACATTCCAGATCATAACAGCTTGCTGGGTTAAAAAAGTGTTTCCTCATCTCACCTCCAGTTCTTTTGCCAATTGCCGACCAATGATCTCTACCGGGTAGTGTAGATACGAGGATGTCAGGTGAAGACAGGGTTCAGCTTAGCCGTGATGCAGCTGCCCTCCTCCCAAGTAAAGAGTGAACACCTTCAGGAGACGTAAAAACTGGCACAAGAGCAGGAGTAAGCT
This sequence comes from Pristiophorus japonicus, assembly GCF_044704955.1. Lineage (NCBI taxonomy): Eukaryota > Metazoa > Chordata > Chondrichthyes > Pristiophoridae > Pristiophorus > Pristiophorus japonicus. The sequence goes on along the minus strand of NC_091984.1, from coordinate 10,808,424 downwards.
GATCACCCCATTGAGACTGCTCTTTCTTTTTCTCAGCAGTGACAGCTGTTTTTTAATTTGTTCTTGGTATATGGGCAAGGCAGGAAAGGCCACATTTTATTGCCATCCTTAGTTGCCGTGAGAAGATGGTGGTGGGACTTCTAGCTGAACCACTGCAGTCCTTGTGTTGATGGTACTCTCATATTGGTGTTAGCTAGGGAATTCTAGCATTCTGGCCCAGCGATGATGAAGAAACGGTGATATATTTCCAAGGGTGGGCGTGTGACTTTGAGGAGAACTTGGAGGTGATGGTGTTCCCACATGATGCTTCCGGTACATTGGAAATCTCCCCACGGGTGCTCATGATCAACCACCATAACTGTCATGTATTCAACTATCATTGTAACCCATGTATAAGCTGACCTAAGTTGTACACCTTGAGAACATTGACCACAAGGGGGCGAACTTGTGGGACACACTCCTAACCTGGACTTTCAGGTATAAAAGGGAAGCTCCACGCACCTTCATCACTGAGGTCTTGGTAATAAAGGTAACTGGTCACAGAGTGACCTTCTCTCAAGTATGGGCCTTGTGTGCATTTATACTGTATAGTAAGGACATATCATTGGCGACGAGAAACTGGGATTTAAACCACGAGAGCATGGCCACTAGCAGCACAGAAGAGAGGTACTGTGTTATTGATGATTGGGATGACTTTATTGAGAGACTACAGCAAAGTTTTGTGACTAAGGAATGGTTGGGACAGGATTCGGCCGACAAACGCAGGGCTCATCTCCAGACGATTTGTGGATCCAGAACATATTCCCTGATGAAGGACCTTCTAGCGCCAGAGAAGCCGGCGCACAAGACGTTCGAAGAGCTCAGTAAGTTGATCGGGGAACACCTTAAACCGGCGAGCAGCATGCACATGGCGAGACACCGGTTTTACACGCAGCGACGGAGAGAAGGGCAAAGCGTTCCAGACTTCATGGCAGATCTCCGGCGACTGGCGAGCCTATGTAAGTTCCCAGATGCATGCAGAGCGGAGATGCTGCGAGACTTTTTTATAGAGGGCAACGGGCACGCTGGGGTTTTCAGGAAACTGATTGAGACCAAAGACTTGACCTTGGAAGCGGCGGCTCTGATAGCCCAGACATTTATCTCAGAGGAGGAAGAGACCAGAATGATGTATGACAAAAATCTTGGCTCAAATGCAGCAAACGACCAGGGAGTCAACATTGTTAATGCGGCACATAGTTCTCTAGGCAGACAGGGGCAATCGGACATGCCCCAGCATGTAGTCGAACCCAAAGGTGGAATTCAACAGAGACAATGGCTAGCTGAACGGCGATTCATGCCATAGCAATGGACAATGCGGCCAGTAATGGGGCCATCAACACCTGTTAATGGTGCGTTTAAGGACAGTCAGAGACGATCGACTGGTAATGGACCTTTTGTTTCCAACAATGGGGCCTCCAGCTCATGCTGGAGGTGTGGAGGCAAACACCCAGTCAGAGCTTGCAGGTATCAGCAATATACCTGCAGAAACTGCAACGTCAGCGGTCACTTGGCGTGTATGTGCAGGAAGCCTGCAGCCAGGTTGATGTACGAGGAGGACGGGCCCAATGTAAGCCCTACGAGGCCAAATGAATACTGGGGGAAATCGCTGGAAGCTGAAGTTCAGCGAGTTCATGTGGAGCACATAAACAGTTCATATACCAGGATACCACCGATAATGATGAAAGTGCTCGTCAATGGCATCCCAGTATTAATGGAGCTAGACACGGGGGCCAGCCAGTCCCTGATGAGTATCAAACAGTTCAAAAGGTTGTGGGTGTCCAAGGCCAGGAGGCCAAAATTATTGCCAATTGACGCACAGCTACGGACATAGATAAAGGAGATCATTCCTGTGCTAGGCAGCGCCACGGTAGTTGTGACCCACAAAGATTCGGAGAACAGGTTGCCACTCTGGATTGTCCCGGGGGACGGTCCCGCACAACTGGGAGGAGTTGGCTTGCTGTCATGAACTGGAAATGGGGCGATGTCAATGCAATTTCTTCTGTGGAGCGAGTATCATGCTCATAGGTCCTGGACAAATTTGACTCATTATTTCAACCCGGCATCGGCACATTCATGGGGGCCAAGGTAGTGATTCACATAAACCCGGACGCCAGGCCAGTACACCACAAGGTCAGAGCGGAGCCGTACGTGATGCAGGAAAAGATAGAATGCGAATTGGACCGCCTGCTGAGGGAAGGCATCATCTCGCCAGTCGAATTCAGTGACTGGGCGAGCCCAATCGTGCCAGTGCTCAAGGCGGATGGGTCGGTCAGTATATGTGGTGATTACAAGGCCACCATCAATCGGGTGTCACTCCAAGACCAGTACCCGCTACCGGGAGCGGAGGACCTCTTTGCGACGCTGTCCGGTGGCAAACTTTTTTCAAAATTGGACCTGACCTCAGCTTACATGACCCAGGAGCTGGCGAGTGAGTCAAAGAAACTGCCCACAATCACGACACACAAGGGGTTGTTTGAGTACAACAGATGTCCATCCGCGATCTTTCAGCGAAATATGGAAAGCCTCCTCAAGTCGATTCCAAGGACGACATCCTCATCACGGGTTGCGATACTGAAGAACACCTCCACAACCTGGAGGAGCTACTACGCAGACTGGACCGGGTAGGGCTGTGACTGAAAAAGGCGAAGTGCGTCTTCTTAGCTCCAGAGGTAGAATTCCTGGGGATGAGGGTGGCAGCAGACGGGATCAGACCTACTGCGTCCAAAAACGGAAGCGATCCAGAGAGCACCCAGACCCTGTAACACGACGGAGCTGTGTTCGTTCCTGGGGCTCCTGAACTATTTTGGCAACTTTCTTCCCAAATTGAGCACGCTGTTAGAGCCGCTACACCTGCTCCTACGCAAAGGTCGCGATTGGGTCTGAGGGGACAGCCAGGAAAGGGCTTTTGATAGAGCACGCAATTTGTTATGCTCCAATAAACTGTTAATGTTCTAAGACCCGTGTAAGAAACTTGTGTTAACGTGCGATGCATCGTCCTATGGGGTCGGGTGTGTGTTGCAGCATGTGAATGCCAATGGTCAGTTACAGCTGGTAGCTTATGCATCCAGAAATCTGTCCCAGGCAGAACGGGGCTGCGGGATGGTAGAAAAGGAAGCGCTAGCACGTGTATATGCAGTAAAATAAAATGCACCAGTATCTGTTTGGCAGGAAATTTGAGCTGGAGACAGATCACAAACCCCTAACATCCCTTTTGGCCGCCAACAAGGCCATAAATGCGAATGCATCGGCCCGCGTATGTTAGCCACCTATGACTTCACAATTCGGCACAGACCAGGCACCAAAAACTGCGCCGATGCACTCAGCAGGCTCCCATTAGCCACCACTAAGGGGGCAACTGAGCATGATGCTGAGATGTCATGGTTGTTGAAGCTTTCGAAAGCGAAGGCTCACCTGTGACAGCCCGTCAGATTAAAGTTTCGACAAATAAAGACCCACTACTGTTTTTAGTTAATAAATGTGTCCTGAATGAGGACTGGGCAGCCACGTATGGGACATGCCCTGAGGAATTTAAACATTTCATAGGTGCAAGGATGAACTCTCGATTCAAGCCGATTGCCTACTGTGGGGAAACCGAGTAGTCATGCCTGAGATGGGCAGAGAGGTGTTTATCAGAGAACTTCACAATGAGCACCCTGGCATTGTCATGATGAAGGCAATTGCCAGGTCACACGTTTGGTGGCCAGGGATAGACGCAGACCTGGAACTTTGTGTTCGCAGGTGCAACACATGTGCTCAGCTGGGCAACGCACCCAGGGAAGCCTCCCTTAGCCCCTGGTCCTGGCCCGCCAAGCCATGGTCACACATTCATGTGGACTACGCAGATCCTTTCATGGGAAAATGTTTTTGGTTGTAGTAGACGCCTACTCCAAATGAATTGAGTGTGCTATATTTAAATTCAAGCACATCCTCTGCCACGGTAAAAAGTCTACGGGCAATGTTTGCCGCCCATGGTCCACCAGATGTCTTGGTCAGCAACAATGGCCCGTGTTTCACAAGCACTGAATTCCAGGACTCCATGGCAGGCAATGGAATCAACCATGTCAGAACGGCACCGTTCAAGCCGCCCTCAAACGGCCAGGCGGAACGAGCAGTGCAGATAATCAAACAGGGGATGCTCAGAATCCAAGGGGGTTCCCTACAAAGCCGCTTATCACGCCTCCTGTTGGCCAATAGATCCCGACCACACTCGCTCACAGGGGTTCCACCCGCAGAGCTGCTAATGAAAAGGACGCTCAAAACCAGGTTATCCCATATACACCCTACCATGAAAAAAATCGTTGAGAGCAGGCGTCAGTCACAATGTGATTACCATGACAAGAATGCGAGGGCACGATGTATTGATGTCAATGACCCTGTTTTTGTCCTTAATTATGCTGCAGGGCCCAAATGGCTTGCAGGCACTGTGATTGCCAAAGAGGGGAATAGGGTTTTGGTAGTTAAACTTACCAATGGACAAATCTGCCACAAACACATGGATCAAACAAAAAGGTGGTTCAGCAACCCCATAGAAGAAGCAGAGGAAGAACACGACCTAAAGTTTACTCCACCACAGGTGACCGAACACCGGAACCAAGCGGAGGAGAGCCCAGTCACTGTGGGCAGTCCGGACAGGCCTGAGGCACCGCAAACAGCAGACACTCAGGCCAGCGCCCAACAAACGGAGCCCCAACTCAGGCGCTCTACAAGGAGCATAAACCACCAGAGAGGCTCAACCTGTGATCCCAATAAGACTTTGTGGGGGGGGGGGGGGGGGTGGGGGGGAGAGGTGATGTCATGTATTCAACTATCATTGCAACCCATGTATAAGCTGACCTAAGTTGTACATCTTGAGAACATTGACCACAAGGGGGTGAACTTGTGTGAGACACACCTAACCTGGACTTTCAGGTATAAAAGGGGAAGCGCCACCCACCTTCATCACTTGAGGTCTTGGTAATAAAAGTAACTGGTCACAGAGTGACCTTCTCTCAAGTATGGGCCTCGTGTGCATTTATACTGTATAGTGAGGACATATCAGTAACTTCCGCAGAAATATTGAACATAAATCCTGGATAGACATATAAAGTTATGACAGCCAATTGGGAGAACCTCCGAGGAAATTCAGGCCTTCGTGCATTCATTTATAAATACATACATTTTGCAATACAACCTGGTTTGTTTACTAACCAGCTATGAACCATTAATCAGTGCAGTAAAGCTAAGCAATAGAATTCATTGATCAAATATCGTGTTGTACAAACGTGCAGATATGAACCGTCAGCATTTCACACCGAAAGTGGTTCGGCAGTTTTGTCCTGTCAACATTTCCCGATGAAAATAAGCTTCCAGCAGCTCAGGCTAAGAACTGACCCAGGATGCTCCAAGAGTTCTTTGTGTGCATGCACTAAATGCTGACATCAGGGGCTCCTGAGGTGCTTCTTTGGGTTGTCATGGCATGCACATTTGGCTGGTCAATGCCGGGTGATCCGTCTGGTTTTATTCTTATTGTTTTTCATCGCGGTTGTGTACAACTGAGTGGCTTGCCAGACTATTTCAGAGGACAGTTTAGAAGCAACCACGTTGCTGTGGGTCTGGAGTCACATATAGGCCCGAGCAAGTAAGGACGGCAGTTTTCCTTCCCAAAAGGACATTTGGAACCAGATGGGTTTATACGACCATTCCGCCAATAGGAACAATTTCTCTCTATGTACTCTGTCTGGACCCCGCTATCAAATCTCCGTTTAACCTTCTGTGCTCTAAGGAGAACAACCCCAGCTTCTCCACAGTCTATCCACGTAGCCGAAATTCCTCATCCCTGGAACCATTCTTGTAAATCTTTTCTGCACCCTCTCTAAGGCCTTCACATCCTTCCTAAAGCGCAATGCCCAGAACTGGACACAATACTCCAGTTGAGGCCAAAGCAGTTTTAGAAAGGTTCATCATAACGTTCTTGCTTTTGTACTCGATGACTCTGTTGTAAGGGGTGGTTTATCGGAGCGGTCAGCTTTCCCTTCTGACCTTATATGAGCGGTTTCGAATCGCTCCCGCACCCTTGGTTCTAGACACTGGAATTATGAAGGGACTGTGACAGACTTGGACAGTTTCAAGGTAGGAAGCAGGTATGGCTTTATTGTGTTTAAAAGGCAGTAAAAGGCACACCTTTAATAACACACACAGAATAGTAATATCAATACACACTGAGGGGTACAACACATTGAATAAATTGTCAACATACAGCCTGTAGGGAAAAGAATACAGCTTAAACTCTAAATGGAGTAAAGAGGAGAATGCAGATACATTTACACAAGTTATCCCTGCCTCCCCCTCCCAATTCCCCTAACTAACGAAGTTATAGCTCTGGGGGGTTCAGGGGCTCTGCTCACCAATCCCTTTAGACAGTTGGCGATGAATCGCGGTTTCGGGGTTCGCTGCACTTGGCCTTCTAGGCGAGCCGTACCCCGGATGGAGGAGAGAACTTCGGACTGCGTAGTCTTCAGTTGGGGTGAGTCCGTTGATGAGGTAAGTTGCGTTTTGGATGTAAAGGGTAAGTACCCACTTTCTTTGGTTCGGAATAGTTTTAGTTTGTCCTTTTTGGTAATTTCTCACCTGTTGGTCGTTCAGAAGTAGATTGTAGAGTGGAAATAAATGTCGATTGTTCGGTTTTTGCTGAGTTGGTTTCGGTTGGTCGTTTCGCTGGTTGTGGTGGCCCGGGTTGTCAATTTGGTTGCTGACAACCTTCTGTTTTGTGGGCCTCGTGCTCAGTCAGTTCTTGATGAGTTCTAGTAGTTTTCTCCACTACTCCATTTCTTCACTCCCCAGCTCCAGCTGCTTAAGTTCTTTTCCTTGTAAAACTGGGAATACATATACCCCAAAAAGGCTTCCTTATCTCCCACCAAATCTGGCCCAGCTCTTTGTTTCAAGGGAGCTGCTCATTAGTTTTGAGCTCCCTTCTTTGTCAGAATTTGTCGGGCTCGCTCAGCAGTAATTTGATTATGATGTGTTAATGTGGAAAATCACCAGTTGGCATTGTTGAAGCAGTGTTTAAACTCTTGGGCCATTGGGCTGGGCCCGTGATTTCTATAGGTCTATTTGCACATGCAAAGCACTAATGGTCTCCGGTGATTAGCCTGATAGCTCTTCATGCGTTTATTGTCACTAGAAAGCGAATTTTTATGTCTCAAAGTTCTGTTCCTCAGAGTTTTTCCTAGGATACCAAAATGTTCATCGAGTTCCAAATTAAATTCCCTTTCCTATGAGTCCAAACACTGGCGGAGGTGGGGGGGGCAGCGGGGTCTCCATGAATGCATCCCTTTTTATCCCCTTCAAGCTTCATCTGCCCCTTTAAACTCATTTGTGTCCCGAAGTTTTTCCTTCCATTTTAAAAGTCCAGAAAGGGATTCTTCTCCTCTGCAGGGGAAAAGGTACCAGGAATCTTTGCGAAATATTGGTAAATTCTGCACTATGAAGCCCAGGATATCGTGTGCATTTTTAACTGCTTTCTTAACCTGTCCTGTCACCTTCAACGATTTGTGCACCTATACCCCCAGGTCTCTTTAGAATTGTACCCTTTCGTTTACATGGCCTCTCCTCATTCTTTAACCAAAATGTATCACTTCACACTTTTCTGCTTTAAATTACATCTGCCACATGTCCACCCATTCCACTAGCCTGTCTATGTCCTCTTGAAGTTTATCACTATCCTCCTCACTGTTCACAATACATCCAGGTTTTGTGTCATCTGCAAATTTTGAATTAGTGCCTTGTTCACCCAAGTCTAAACCATTAATATATAATCAAGAAAAGCAGTGGTCCTAGTACCGACCACTGAGGAACACCATTGTATACCTTCCTCTAGTTCAAAAAACAACTGTTCACCACTACTCTCTCTTAGCCAATTTCATATCCATGTTGCTGCTGTCTCTTTTATTCCATGAGCGTCAACATTGCTGGCAAGCTGATTATGTGGTACTTCATCAAACGCCTTTTGAAAGTCCATGTACACCACATCAACCGCATTGCCCTCATCAACCCTTTCTGTTACTGTGATATCTTCAGGGAAGCACACAACACACAACCTGTAAGATGGTTGTCGGTCCGGAATCTTCTGACCTGCTGGTCAGGTGACCTGTTCTTTATTAAATAGCACTAGCTGCAGTCATACAGGCGTCCACAGTGTGGAGCTACAGACATTACACTTATCCCTCCTTAATGAAGAGTTATTATAACAATCATCATACATATCTTGCATGGTTATACATAACAAGGATATGGACTTATTTTGCCATATTTACAAATCAAGCTTAACCACTTGTTTTCTGTTTTGAAGAGGATACCTTCACTCTCGAACAGAACCTTCCAAACGTGGTGTCGAATTTAAACTCATTTGAGGCTGATCCTGAGGGAAGATTTCCTCCAAGGGATGCCCTTGATTTCCATTTGAACTCTCTATCTAACTTCAGACTGTTTGTTTTCCTGACTCGGACTCAGACTTAAATTCTGACTTTCTCTTGGATTTGTTTCCAGTACACTGGATGTAGGATATGCTACTCCCACTCTCAAGTACTTCCATGTCTGTGGGTAAAATATGATCAATATGAACAAACCTAACCTGTCCATTATCAAACATCTTGACCAAATATGTGCGAGGACCACATATCTTCACCACTCTTCCTGGTAACCACTTTACCCATTTATGGTGATGGTTCTTCATTAACCTTCTGATTTAATTTCACACTTCTCTCTTTTATTCTACCTCTATCATGATTCTCTTTCTGTCTTAATTGTGTCTCTTCTACGGATTGTGCCAAGTTTGGTTTTAACAACGAGAATCTGGTTCGTGGCTGTCGTTTGAGAAACAACTCTGCTTGTGTTCTACCAGTAGTTGTGTGAGTATTACGATGTGTTATTAGAAAATTAGCCAATTTGTGGTCCAATGACAACTGTCGTTTGTTTGGATTTGGATCCAATATTTGTTTGATGAGGGCACATTTTACAATTTGTACAGTGCGCTCTGCTGCACCATTCGAAGCAGGTAAGGTGGGACCTTGGTATGTTTCACACCATTTTTGCTCGTGAACTGTGCAAATTCCTCTGAATGAAATTGTGGTCCATTATCTGAAACAATTTCATCTGGGAGGCCAAATGAAGAAAATAGTCTTCGCAAAATGTCTAATGTTTTACTTGCTATTTTCCACATTGGAAACACCTCGACTCACTTCGAATGGCTATCAATCACAATGAACAATTGTTGTCCTTCTAGCTCAGCAAAATCCATATGTAGCCTTTGCCACACCCTGAGAGGCCATTTCCATGGCTGTAATGATACTGATGGTGGTTGCTTGCTTACCGATTGACATGTCGTACACTGACTGATGATGTACTCTATATCTTTATCAAGACCTGGCCACCATAAGTAACTGCGTGCAAAACTCTTGGTCAAGCACATTCCCAGGTACTGGTCATGGAGGTCTCCTAATAATTTGGACCTGAATTTATTTAGTATAACCACTCTTGCACCCCACATGATACAATCTTTATCGACTGATAATTCATTCCTACGAATGAAGAATGGATGAATATCTTTGTCTGTTACCTGGTTTGGCAAGCCATTTGCAATATAATCATACACCTTTGACATAACTGGGTCACGTTTGGTTGCTCTACCAATCTCTTCAGCTGTGACTGGCAGTTCATCAATGTATGAAAAATAAAACACTTCTTCCCTATCGGGTGTAACTTGTGATGAGGAAGGCAATCTAGACATCGCATCAGCATTACTGAGATCAGCTGATCATCTGTATTCAATATCATATGTATATGCTGACAAAATCAAAGCCCATCTCTGCATTCGGGCTGCAGCTAATGTTGGAACTGGGGACTTTGAATGGAGGATTGCTGTCAGGGGCTTATGGTCCATAACGAGAGTAAACTTATGACCATACAAGTATTTGTGAAACTTCTTAACCCCAAAAATTAATGTCAAAGCTTCCCTTTCGATTTGCGCATAATTACGTTCACTGGCAATGAGAGTCCATGAAGCAAAAGCAATTGGTCCCTCCTCCACACTACGTAATACATGAGAGATTACTGCCCCAACTCCATAAGAAGAGGCATCACATGCTAGCTTAATCTCCTTTGACCACTTCCAATGGAACTGTTTTTTCAATAGTTCATTCAGTGGGTGTAATACTGTAGCCAAATTTGGTAGGAACTTCCCATAATAGTTCAAAAGACCCAAAAATGATTGAAGTTCAGTGACATTCTTGGGAGTGGGTGCATTTCTGATTGCATCCAGTTTTTCCTCAGTTGGATGTAAACCATCTTTGTCTACTCTGTACCCTAAGTACTCCACTGAGTTTTGAACTAACTCACACTTGCGAGCAGACACTCGTACTCTGTGCTTCTTTAGTTTGAAGACTTCATCCAATATGTTATTATGAATTTGCCTATTTGGTGCTGAAATTCGTATTTCATCTAAATAACATACTACTCCTTCAATACCTTGCAAAATCTGGTTCATTCCCCCTTAGAATATGGCAGGGGCGGAGGACACTCCAAATGGTAGCCTATTAAATTGAGATAGGCCTAGATGGATATTTATAGTCAAGCATGATTTGGACTCCTCATCTAGTTCAAGCTGTAAGTAGACATTCGTAAGATCCAACTTTGAGAAAATCTGACCCCCTGTCAGTGTTGAGAACAAATCTTCTATATTTGGCAATGTATTGGGTCATTACTCTCTAGTACCTGGTTTATGGTTACTTTATAATCACCACACAATCTTACTGTTGTATATGCAGACTATGGATGTACACTTTGTGTAGTCATTGTATAGTTGCATAAGATGGAGACTTGTTTACAAGATGGAGACTTGTTTACCTGATGTACGATCAATAAGGTTTACACTGTGTATGTACATGCTGGCACCACTAGAGGGTGCAACTGGTGGAGACCGGGGGTTTCCTGCCCTGGTGGCAGGGCCCGGTATAAAAGGCTGCACACCATGCTTGTGACTCACTCTGGAGTTTGGAATAAAGGACCAAGGTCAATACAGTTTGAGTACAACACATTGCCTCATGGAGTCATTCATAAGTACATTACATAATAACTGGCGATGAGAATAAGGAGTTTCACGCGATCATGGCTACCTTTGGCACACTAAAAGACTTCACAGAGGGTGATGATTGGGATGCCTTCACGGAAAGGCTCGAGCAATATTTCGTGGCAAACGACCTGGCAGGAGAGACGGACACTTGGCGGAGAAGCGCAAGGCTATACTGCTGACCAGTTGTGAGCCAGAGGTCTACCGCCTCATCAGGGACTTGCTAGCACCACAAAGGCCAAGGATAAGACATATGATGGGCTGACTGAACTAATTCGCGACAAACTAAAACCAAAAGAGAGCATCCTTACGGCCAGGTACAGATTCTACACTCACCGCAGACCTGAGGGCCAGGAGATTGCAAAGTATACTGCCGACCTCAGGAGACTTGCGGCACCGTGTGATTTCGGCATGCACCTCAACGAAGCATTGCGAGACATCTTTATGGGAATCGGCCACGAGGGCCTCCTTCACAAGCTATTATCTGCCAACATCACAGTCAACCTGCAGAAGGCCATCAGCATCAGTCAGGCGTTCATGACCTCGACCTGCAGCACCAAGCAAATCATTCATCCTGTGGACTGAAACCCAGCAAGTACTGTACACAGAATGGTGCCTCTCACAGGCAAGACTGCAGAACGTGGCTCTGCCCAGGGCAGAGAGCACAGGCCTCAGGGTTCCAGAACTCAGAGTCCGCCGAAGGGTGCTAATCAAGTAGCACCATACTGGCATTGCAGAGGAAACCATAGGGCTCACTAGTGTCGGTTTGCTGAGTACGTATGCAAAGCCTGTAACATGAAGGGCCACTTCCAGCGTATGTGTAAAAGAATTATGACTCACCGTCTAGCAGAGAAGTCAGTAGATGACTTTGAATCCAGCGGGGAGTATGATGATTTGGCCAGAAAGGCAGCTCAGCCCCAAGAAGAAGTGTATGGAGTGTATACCTGCACCACCGATTGTCCTCCAGTGAAGATGTGAGTCGAGATAAATGGCATTCCAGTCTTCACAGAAGTGGACACGGGAGCGAGCCAGTCAGTGATGAGCCAGGATGCCTTTGAGAGGCTGTGGAACGAAAAATGACCCGAGCTGGTTCCAGTACAGGAAAAGTTGGGCACCTATACCAAGGAGCTGATCCCTGATGTAAGTGTAATCCATAATGGCATGGTGCATAAGTTACCTCTGTGGATTGTTGCAGTTGATGGTCCAACGCTGCTCAGAAGAAGGTGGATGGGGAAGATCCAGTGGAAATGGGAAGACCTCTTCACTCCAGCAATCGATATCCCCCGTGCTCAGAGGCAGAGCAAAACCTCACCTTCGCTTGGGCCAGGCACCAGAGAACAGACCAGCACAGTACCTGAGGCACAGACCATCTATCACAATTGTGTGGCAATGATCCGACCGGAACGACCTAAAAGTACCTTCGCGGCTCCAGTGGCAGGACTCCTGGGGAGGAAGATCAAATTCACAGGCACTCTTTCAGCTTTTGTGGCAGAATTGCGGGAGAGAAGGATTAAGGCAGTCGACCTCGAGGAAACATAGAAACATAGAAAATAGGTGCAGGAGTAGGCCATTCGGCCCTTCGAGCCTGCACCACCATTCAATAAGATCATGGCTGATCACTCCCTCAGTACCCCTTTCCTGCTTTCTCTCCATACCCCTTGATTCCTTTAGCCGTAAGGGCCATATCTAACTCCCTCTTGAATATATCCAATGAACTGGCATCACCAACTCTCTGCGGCAGGGAATTCCACAGGTTAACAACTCTGAGTGAAGAAGTTTCTCGTCATCTCAGTCCTAAATGGCCAACCCCTTATTCTAAGACTGTGTCCCCTGGTTCTGGACTTCCCCAACATCGGGAACATTCTACCCGCATCAATCCTGTCTCGTCCCGTCAGAATCTAATATGTTTCTATGAGATCCCCTCTCATCCTTCTAAACTCCAATGTATAAAGGCCCAGTTGATCCAGTCTCTCCTCATAAGTCAGTCTTGCCATCCCGGGAATCAGTCTGGTGAACCTTTTCTGCACTCCCTCAATAGCAAGAATGTCCTTCCTCAGATTAGGAGACCAAAACTGAACACAATATTCCAGGTGAGGCCTCACCAAGGCCCTGTACAACTGCAGTAAGACCTCCCTGCTCTGATACTCAAATCCCCGAACTATGAAGCCCAACATACCATTTGCCTTCTTCACCACCTGCTGCACCTGTATGCCAACTTTAAATGACTGATGAACCATGACACCCAGGTCTCATTGCACCTCCCCTTTTCATAATCTGCCGCCATTCAGATAATATTCTGTGTTCACGTTTTTGCCCCCAAAGTGGATAAACTCACATTTATCCACATTATACTGCATCTGCCATGCATTTGCCCACTCAGCTAACCTGTCCAAGTTATCCTGCAGCCTCCTAGCGTCCCCCTCACAGCTCACACTGTCACCTAGTTTAGTGTCATCTGCAAACTTGGAGATATTACACTCAATTCCTTCATCCAAATCATTAATGTATATTGTAAAGAGCTGGGGTCCCAGCACTGAGCCCTGCGGCACTCCACTCGTCACTGCCTGCCATTCTGAAAAGGACCTGTTTATCCCGATTCTCTGCTTCCTGTCTGCCAACCAATTCTCTATCCACGTCAGTACATTACCTCCAGTACCATGTGCTTTAATTTTGCACACCAATCTCTTATCTGGGACCTTGTCAAAGGCCTTTTGAAAGTCCACATCCACTGGTTCTCCCTTGTCCACTCTACCAGTTACATCCACAAAAAATTTGTCAAGCATGATTTCCCCTTCATAAATCCATGCTGACTTGGACCGATCCTGTCACTGCTTTCCAAATGTGCTGCTATTTCATCCTTAATAATTGATTCTAACATTTTCCCCACTACTGATGTCAGGCTAACTGGTCTATAATTACCCGCTTTCTCTTTCCCTCCCTTTTTAAAACGTGGTGTTACATTAGCTACCCTCCAGTCTGTAGGAACTGATCCAGAGTCGATAGACTGTTGGAAAATGATCACCAATGCATCCACTATTTCTAGAGCCACTTCCTTAAGTACTCTGGGATGCAGACTATCAGGCCCCGGGGATTTATCGGCCTTCAATCCTATCAATTTCCCTAACACAATTTCCCGCCTAATAAGGATATCCTTCAGTTCCTCCTTCTCACTAGACACTCGGTCCCCTAGTACTTCCAGAAGGTTATTTGTGTCTTCCTTCGTGAAGACCGAACCAAAGTATTTGTTCAATTGGTCTGCCATTTCTTTGTCCCCCATTATCAATTCACCTGAATCTGACTGCAAGGGACCTACGTTTGTCTTCACTAATCTTTTTCTCTTCACATATCTATAGAAGCTTTTGCAGTCAGTTTTTATGTTCCTGACAAGCTTCTTCTCGTACTCTATTTCCCCCCTCGTAATTAAACCCTTTGTCCTCCTCTGCTGAATGCTAAATTTCTCCCAGTCCTCAGGTTTGTTGCTTTTTCTGGCCAATTTATATGCCTCTTCCTTGGATTTAACACTATCCTTAATTTTCCTTGTTAGCCACGGTTGAGCCACCTTCCCCGTTTTATTTTTACTCCAGACAGGGATGTAAAATTGCTGAAGTTCATCCATTATTATGTTTAAATGTTTGCCATTGCCTATCCATAGTCAACCCTTTGAGTATCAATCTAGTCAATTCACGCCTCAAACCATCGAAGTTACCTTTCCTTAAGTTCAGGACCCTAGTTTCTGAATTAACTGTGTCCCTCTCCATCTTAATAAAGAATTCTACCATGTTATGGTCACTCTTCCCCAAGGGGCCTCGCACAACAAGATTGCTAATTAGTCTTTCTCATTACACATCACCCAATCTAGGATGGCCAGCTCCCTAGTTGGTTCCTCGACATATTGGTCTAGAAAACCATCCTTAATACACTCCAGGAAATCCTCCTCCACCGCATTGCTACCAATTTGGTTAGCCCAATCAATATGTGGATTAAAGTCACCCATGATAACTGCTGTACCTTTATTGCATGCATCCCTAATTTCTTGTTTGATGCTGTCCCCAACCTTACTACTACTGTTTGGTGGTCTGTACACAACTCCCACTAGTGTTTTCTGCCTCTTGGTATTCCGTAGCTCCACCCATACCGATTCCACATCATCCAAGCTAATGTCCTTTCTTCCGATTGCATTAATTTCCTCTTTAACCAGCAATGCCACCCCGCCTCCTTTACCTTTCTGTCTATCCTTCCTAAATGTTGAATACCCCTGGATGTTGAGTTCCCAGCCTTGGTCACCCTGGAGCCATGTCTCCATGATGCCAAGTACATCATACCCGTTAACTGCTATCTGTGCAGTTAATTCGTCCACCTTATTCCAAATACTCCTCGCATTGAGGCACAGAGCCTTCAGGCTTGTTTTTTTAACACACTTTATCCTTTTAGAATTTTGGTGTAATGTGGTCCTTTTTGTTTTTTGCCTTAGGTTTCTCTGCCCTCCACTTTTACTTTTCTTCTTTCTAACTTTTGCTTCTGCCCCCATTCTACTTCCCTCTGTCTCCCTGCATAGGTTCCCATCCCTCTGCCATATTAGTTTAACTCCTCCCCAACAGCACTAGCAAACACTCCCCCTCGGACATTGGTTCCGGTCCTGCCCAGGTGCAGACCGTCCGGTTTGTACTGGTCCCACCTCCCCCAGAACCGGTTCCAATGTCCCAGGAATTTCGATCCCTCCCTTCTGCACCACTCCTCAAGCCACGTATTCATCTGAGCTATCCTGCGATTCCTACTCTGACTAGCATGTGGCACTGGTAGCAATCCTGAGATTACTACTTTTGAGGTCCTACTTTTTAATTTAGTTCCTAGCTCCCTAAATTCATCTCGTAGGACCTCATCCCTTTTTTTACCTGTATTGTTGGTACCTATATGCACCATGACAACTGGCTGCTCACCCTCCCTTTTCAGAATGCCCTGCACCCGATCCGTGACATCCTTGACCCTTTTCACCAGGGAGGCAACATACCACCCTGGAGTCTCGGTTGCGGCCGCAGAAAAATCTATCTATTCCCCTTACAATTGAAGTCCCTGACTTCCCACATCGTACAGGATGAGCATAACACGTGTCTGAGCTCTCCTGCCATGACTTAACCCTTAGATAAACTTAAATTGGCAACAACAATGCTAAAGGTTACTGACTGATATAAAAAAGAAAAAGAAAAACTACTCACCAATCACCAGCCAATCACTTACCCCCTTGGCTGTGACGTCACCTTTCGATTTCTTTCTACTTCTTTTTTGCCTCCCCGCTGCAGCTGCACAAGCTGGGCCTCCGACGATGCTGCTGCTCCCTGCAACTACTGGGCCTCTTGTAGGCCTCACCAATGTCCTGCTCCGCCTCCGACGCTGCTGCTGCTCCCTGCAACTACTGGGCCTCTTGTAGGCCTCACCAATGTCCCGCTCCGCCTCCGACGATGCTGCTGCTGCTCCCTGCAACTACTGGGCCTCTTGTAGGCCTCACCAATGTCCCGCTCCGCCTCCGACGCTGCTGCTGCTCGCTGCAACTACTGGGCCTCTTGTAGGCCTCACCAATGTCCTGCTCCACCTCCAACAACGCTGCCGCTGCTCTCTGCAACTACTGGGCCTCTTGTAGGCCTCACCAATGTCCCGCTCTGCCTCCGACGACGCTGCTGCTGCTCCCTGCAACTACTGGGCCTCTTGTAGGCCTCACCAATGTCCCGCTCCGCCTCCGACGCTGCTGCTGCTCCCTGCAACTACTGGGCCTCTTGTAGGCCTCACCAATGTCCCGCTCCGCCTCCGACGACGCTGCTGCTGCTCCCTGCAGTTACTGGGCCTCTTGTAGGCCTCACCAATGTCCTGCTCCACCTCCAACAACGCTGCCGCTGCTCTCTGCAACTGCTGGGCCTCTTGTAGGCCTCACCAACGTCCTGCTCCGCCTCCGACGCTGCCGCTGCTCTCTGCAACTGCTGGGCCTCTTGTCGGCCTCACCAATGTCCCGCTCTGCCTCCGACGATGCTGCTGCTGCTGTCTGCAACTGCTGGGCCTCTTGTAGGCCTCACCAACGTCCCGCTCCACCTCTCGATGCTGCCGCTGCTCTCTGCAACTGCTGGGCCTCTTGTAGGCCTCACCAACGTCCCGCTCCACCTCTCGATGCTGCCGCTGCTCTCTGCAACTGCTGGGCCTCTTGTAGGCCTCACCAATGTCCCGCTCCGCCTCCGACGACGCTGCTGCTGCTGTCTGCAACTGCTGGGCCTCTTGTAGGCCTCACCAACGACCCGCTCCGCCTCCGAGGACAGAAGCAAGATGGCGTCCCTGCTGCAGCGATGGGCAGAGTGGCAGAAAAAAAAGATGGCCCTGGCAATATCACAAGATGCATCGCTGAAAGACCAACACGTGGTGTCTAACAAAGGATTTGACTGGGGTAAAGCCAGCAGGGTTCTCTAAAAGGAGACCTGCAACCAACTGAACTTAAAGAGACATTGTAAGCATGGCAATCAAAGTAACGAACTCATTAACATTGTGAACAAAATGTTGTTGCGAGATGTCGAGAATAGCAAGCGAGCGACCTCAGGAGGGTGAAGGCACTGATCCTGATACCCTGCCCCAGGTCTATCCCACACTGCAGACACCCGATGGCACTATTCGCCACGGACCTGGAAACGAAAATGGCGCCAATACGCGCAGTCGGCCACCGTTGCCCACCCCACCGGGTGGAGACGGTGCAGCCCCCAGACTCAGTCACTATCTCGCCCATGTCCGGGAGCAAAAGGTCAGAACCGAGGAGTTCCCCAAACGGGACCTGGAACAGCCAGGTTCCTAACACCGTTGGAGAGCAGACAGTAGACTCTGCAGCCCTCAAAGGAGGAAGGGAGGCCACACACATCTGTGGCTCTGCCCACCACTTGGCAACGGCAAAGGCCCTGAGTCCTGACTAGGTGAGCGAACCAAGCCCACCCCGCTAGCAGGGGGCGCAGCGCCGCCATTCAGACGACTTGGACCCCGTCCGGTTGTTCTGCAACTAGCGTCCTCGCATACCTGTACTGCTTTCTCAGTACTGACCATGACTGAACCATGAATACAATCTACCCAATCCTGGCGCACAACCGTAAAACATAACGAATGTAAGTCACTGAACCAAGGTGTCACGATACAAACAGTAAAAAAAAATGTTTTTCTTCCTTTCTTTGTACTTGTGTCCGATCCTGTATGTTAATGTAATGCATGATCTCGCTGTGGCGGGGAAGGGTGGGGGGTGGTGTGGCGGGGGGAGAGGAAATGGATGTCAGTAGCCATGGACACACAGGTGGATCACACCCAGAACCCACTGGAACCTCCGCCGCATCATCGAACCATCCAATCTGGTAACCACTACCCAACATCGTGGCAAAAGGACTTGGGGGTTAACAGGGAGAGAGCCAAGTCAAAGCACAGCCAAGGTGCAAGGGCTATTGGCATTTAAGTCTGGGGAGAGCTAAGCCAGAGCACACTGTGCAAAGGTAATTGGCACAAAGGACTTGGGGGAGAGTGATGTTGTATATGCAGACTATGGATGTACTCTTTGTGTAGTCACTGTGTGGTTGCATAAGATGGAGACTTGTTTACCTGTTGCACTATCAATAAGGTTTACACTGTGTATATACATTCTGGCACCACTAGAGGGTGCAACTGGTGGAGACCGGGGGTTTCCTGCCCTGGTGGCAGGGCCCAGTCTAAAAGGCTGCACATCATGCTTGTGCCTCACTCTGGAGTTTGGAATAAAGGAAAAGGTCACTACAGTTTGAGTACAACACATTGCCTCGTGGAGTCATTCATAAGTACATTACAGACATAATACTTACCGTACTATCAGACTTAGGTACAACAACAATGGGTGTAGCCCAATTACATCGATCTATCTTAGAAATAATGTCTCTGGTCTTTTGAGTTCTTGCTCAACTTTCTCCCTGAGTGCATATGGTACGGAGCGTGGCTTGCAGTAAACCGATCTAGCATCCTTGTGTACCCTGACACTCGCCTTGAAGCCTTGGATCGGAATGCCCGTTTTGCAGAACACCTTCAGATAATTCTTGATGACATCATCCTTTGACGCAAATCTCGTTTCAACACAAAAAATATCACTCCAATCCAGCTTCAGTGATCCCAACCAATTTCTTCCTAGTAAGGCAGGCTTGTCTCCTGCCATTACTATTAGAGGCAAGCTCTGAACCTGATCCTTTTATTTCACTAGTACGGTGATACGACCTACCACCAGAATGTTCTCTCCCGAGTAGCCTCGCAGCTCTATCTTGGCTTTCTCCAATGGGAAATCCCACAATTTGTCGAGGTATAGCGATTCAGGTGCGACACTGTCAATTTCCATGGGTATCTTGAATCCTGCAACATCTATGTGGATTATGATACTTTTTAAATCACCGTCCGTTAACCTCGTGCTCCTGATGACGTTTAACTCTAACATCTCCTCGTCCTGTTGTTGTTCTTCCATCCTATGTAGTCTCTGGGGATTTCTACTCATAGCTTTGAAAGCTGGTTTACCCTTCAGTCGGCATGCCTTTGCAAGATGCCCAGTTTTCCTGCAGACAAAACACTCTGCCTTCACATATGGACAACTTTGAGCAATGTGTTGTCGCAGGCACCAATAGCAGGACGTCAATGCTCTGTTCCCATTTCCAGTTTCTGAGACTTTGGGGCCGCACCTCTTTTACTTTGAACCTGCAGGCGATTCACCTCGGTTGTCTGATGACTGAAATTAGTATGAAATTCTTGGGAATATTAGTTGGCCATGCTCATCGAAAGATGCTCAGCGGCCTATAAAAGGCTCAGCAGTCCGGGGAGCGTCGAGAGAGGCGGAAGTCGAGAGAGGCAGCGGCCTATAAAAGGCTCAGCAGTCCGGGGAGTCGAGAGAGGCGGGAGTCCAGAGAGGCGTAGCGGTGCAGCTCCAGCTGGGAGAGAAGGCAAAAAAGAAGTAGAAGGAAATCAAAAGGTGACGTCACAGCCAACGTGGTAAGTGATTGGCTGCTGATTGGTGAGTAGTTTTTCTTTTTCTTTATTAGTCAGTAACTTTTAACATTGTTGTCGGCAATTTAAGTGTATCTAAGGGTTAAGTCATGGCAGGACAGCTCGGTCACGTGATATGCTCCTCCTGTACCATGTGGGAACACGGGGACAACACCAGTGTCCCTGACGACTACATGTGCGGGAAGTGTGTCCACCTCCGGCTACTGACGGTCCGCGTTGCGGAGTTGGAGCTGAAGGTGGATTCACTCTGGAGCATCCACGATGCTGAGAATGACGTGAGTATCACGTGTAGCGAGTTGGTCTTACTGCAGGAGAAGGGTCCACAGCCAGCGAGGGAATGGAAGACCAGCAGGAAGAGTAGTGCAAGGAAGGTAGTGCAGGGGTCCCCTGTGGTCATCCCCCTGCAAAACAGATACACCGCTTTGAGTACTGTTGAGGGGGATGACTCATCAGGGGAGGGCAGCAGCAGCCAAGTTCATGGCACCGTGGCTGGCTCTGTTGCACAGGAGGGCAGGAAAAAGAGTGGAAGAGCGATAGTGATAGGGGATTCAATTGTAAGGGGAATAGATAGGCGTTTCTGCGGCCGCAACCGAGACTCCAGGATGGTATGTTGCCTCCCTGGTGCAAGGGTCAAGGATGTCTCGGAGCGGGTGGAGGACATTCTAAAAAGGGAGGGAGAACAGCCAGTTGTCGTGGTGCACGTTGGTACCAATGACATAGGTAAAAAAAGGGATGAGTTCCTACGAAATGAATTTAAGGAGCTAGGAGCTAAATTAAAAAGTAGGACCTCAAAAGTAGTAATCTCGGGATTGCTACCAGTGCCACGTGCTAGTCAGAGTAGGAATCGCAGGATAGCTCAGATGAATACGTGGCTTGAGCAATGGTGCAGCAGGGAGGGATTCAAATTCCTGGGGCATTGGAACCGGTTCTGGGGGAGGTGGGACCAGTACAATCCGGACGGTCTGCACCTGGGCAGAATCGGAACCAATGTCCTCGGGGGAGTGTTTGCTAGTGCTGTTGGGGAGGAGTTAAACTAATATGGCAGGGGGATGGGAACCAATGCAGGGAGATAGAGGGAAACAAAAAGGAGGCAAAAACAAAAGACAGAAAGGAGATGAGGAAAAGTGGAGGGCAGAGAAACCCAAGGCAAAGAACAAAAAGGGCCATTGTACAGCAAAATTCTAAAAGGACAGAGGGTGTTAAAAAAACAAGCCTAAAGGCTTTGTGTCTTAATGCAAGGAGTATCCGCAATAAGGTGGATGAATTAACTGTGCAAATAGATGTTAACAAATATGATGTGATTGGGATTACGGAGACGTGGCTCCAGGATGAGCAGGGCTGGGAACTCAACATCCAGGGGTATTCAACATTCAGGAAGGATAGAATAAAAGGAAAAGGAGGTGGGGTAGCATTGCTGGTTAAGGAGGAGATTAAGGCAATAGTTAGGAAGGACATTAGCTTGGATGATGTGGAATCTATATGGGTAGAGCTGCAGAACACCAAAGGGCAAAAAACGTTAGTAGGAGTTGTGTACAGACCTCCAAACAGTAGTAGTGATGTTGGGGAGGGCATCAAACAGGAAATTAGGGGTGCGTGCAATAAAGGTGCAGCAGTTATAATGGGTGACTTTAATATGCACATAGATTGGGCTAACCAAACTGGAAGCAATACGGTGGAGGAGGATTTTCTGGAGTGCATAAGGGATGGTTTTTTAGACCAATATGTCGAGGAACCAACTATGGGGGAGGCCATCTTAGACTGGGTGTTATGTAATGAGAAAGGATTAATTAGCAATCTCGTTGTGCGAGGCCCCTTGGGGAAGAGTGACCATAATATGGTGGAATTCTGCATTAGGATGGAGAATGAAACAGTTAATTCAGAGACCATGGTCCAGAACTTAAAGAAGGCTAACTTTGAAGGTATGAGGCGTGAATTGGCTGAGATGGATTGGCGAATGATACTTCAGGGGTTGACTGTGGATGGGCAATGGCAGACATTTAGAGACCGCATGGATGAACTACAACAATTGTACATTCCTGTCTGGCATAGAAATAAAAAAGGGAAGGTGGCTCAACCGTGGCTATCAAGGGAAATCAGGGATAGTATTAAAGCCAAGGAAGTGGCATACAAATTGGCCAGAAATAGCAGCGAACCTGGGGACTGGGAGAAATTTAGAACTCAGCAGAGGAGGACAAAGGGTTTGATTAGGGCAGGGAAAATGGAGTATGAGAAGAAGCTTGCAGGGAACATTAAGACGGATTGCAAAAGTTTCTATAGATATGTAAAGAGAAAAAGGTTAGTAAAGACAAATGTAGGTCCCCTGCAGTCAGAATCAGGGGAAGTCATAACGGGGAACAAAGAAATGGCGGACCAATTGAACAAGTACTTTGGTTCGGTATTCACGAAGGAGGACACGAACAACCTTCCGGTTATAAAAGGGGTCGGGGGGTCTAGTAAGGAGGAGGAACTGAGGGAAATCCTTATTAGCCGGGAAATTGTGTTGGGGAAATTGATGGGATTGAAGGCCGATAAATCCCCAGGGCCTGATGGACTGCATCCCAGAGTACTTAAGGAGGTGGCCTTGGAAATAGTGGATGCGTTGACAGTCATTTTCCAACATTCCATTGACTCTGGATCAGTTCCTATGGAGTGGAGGGTAGCCAATGTAACCCCACTTTTTAAAAAAGGAGGGAGAGAGAAAACAGGGAATTATAGACCGGCCAGCCTGACATCGGTAGTGGGTAAAATGATGGAATCAATTATTAAGGATGTCATAGCAGTGCATTTGGAAAGAGGTGACATGATAGGTCCAAGTCAGCATGGATTTGTGAAAGGGAAATCATGCTTGACAAATCTTCTGGAATTTTTTGAGGATGTTTCCAGTAGAGTGGATAAGGGAGAACCAGTTGATGTGGTATATTTGGACTTTCAGAAGGCGTTCGACAAGGTCCCACACAAGAGATTGATGTGCAAAGTTAGAGCACATGGGATTGGGGGTAGTGTACTGACATGGATTGAGAACTGGTTGTCAGACAGGAAGCAAAGAGTAGGAGTAAATGGGTACTTTTCAGAATGGCAGGCAGTGAATAGTGGGGTACCGAAAGGTTCTGTGCTGGGGCCCCAGCTGTTTACACTGTACATTAATGATTTAGATGAGGGGATTAAATGTAGTATCTCCAAATTTGCGGATGACACTAAGTTGGGTGGCAGTGTGAGCTGCGAGGAGGATGCTGTGAGGCTGCAGAGCGACTTGGATAGGTTAGGTGAGTGGGCAAATGCATGGCAGATGAAGTATAATGTGGATAAATGTGAGGTTATCCACTTTGGTGGTAAAAACAGAGAGACAGACTATTATCTGAATGGTGACAGATTAGGAAAAGGGGAGGTGCAAAGAGACCTGGGTGTCATGGTACATCAGTCATTGAAGGTTGGCATGCAGGTGCAGCAGGCGGTTAAGAAAGCAAATGGCATGTTGGCCTTCATAGCAAGGGGATTTGAGTACAGGGGCAGGGAGGTGTTGCTACAGTTGTACAGGGCATTGGTGAGGCCACACCTGGAGTATTGTGTACAGTTTTGGTCTCCTAACCTGAGGAAGGACATTCTTGCTATTGAGGGAGTGCAGCGAAGGTTCACCAGACTGATTCCCGGGATGGCGGGACTGACCTATCAAGAAAGACTGGATCAACTGGGCTTGTATTCACTGGAGTTCAGAAGAATGAGAGGGGACCTCATAGAAACATATAAAATTCTGACGGGGTTAGACAGGTTAGATGCAGGAAGAATGTTCCCAATGTTGGGGAAGTCCAGAACCAGGGGTCACAGTCTAAGGATAAGGGGTAAGCCATTTAGGACCGAGATGCGGAGGAACTTCTTCACCCAGAGAGTGGTGAACCTGTGGAATTCTCTACCACAGAAAGTTGTTGAGGCCAATTCACTAAATATATTCAAAAAGGAGTTAGATGAGGTCCTTACTGCTAGGGGGATCAAGGGGTATGGCGAGAAAGCAGGAATGGGGTACTGAAGTTGAATGTTCAGCCATGAACTCATTGAATGGCGGTGCAGGCTAGAAGGGCCGAATGGCCTACTCCTGCACCTATTTTCTATGTTTTCTATGTTTCTATGTCTGACAAGCTAAATCAAAAGTCAAGTTAGGCGTCGTCAATAACTTTCTTCTGATCGCATCATTTTTCATCCCACAAGTAAAGCGGTCTCGCAATGCTCAGTTCTGAAAGTCTCCGAAATTACAGTGAATAGATAGCTTTTTTAATGCTACAATGTACTCATTGATATTTTCTTCGGCCTTCTGAGTTCATATTATGAAATGATAACTTTCAGCAATTTCTAACGGAACGGGGCTGTAATGTTGTTCTTGCTCAGTTAGAATCTGTTTCAGTGTTAAATCCTTTGGCTTGTCAGGCACAAGAAAATTTATCAGCGTTTCATACAACTCGAGCCCGGCCTCAGTTAAGAATATAGCTCTTTTTCGTTCCAACACCGCCCGGTTATTGTCTTCATTACCGGGAATTTCGATTATATTATTTGCAATGAAAAACATTTCTAGCCAATCCACATACGCTCTGAAACTTTCATGGTCACGTTGAAATGCCCCCAAATGCCCTATAACTCCCATAGGGGCAGCCATTTTGACTATGGCAGTTTAACCAAGTGAGCTCGTAATTTACCTCAGATTTGTAGCTGTTTCCAAAAACAGAGACGCTCTCAAAGTCTCTCTGTTGGCTGGCTGAATCCTTCGCCAACAAAAATTTCAGCTTTGTATTATCCGATTACATCCCATTCCCATCGCCAACTGTGATCTCTTCAGGGAAGAACACAACACACAACCTGTAAGATGCTGCCGGTCCGGAATCTCCTGACCTATTGGTCAGGTGACCTGCTCTTTACTAAACAGCACTAACACAAGCGTCCACAGTGTGGAGCTACAGACATTATAGTTACCTCATCAAAAAACTCAATCAAGTTAGTTAAACACGATTTGCCATTGAAAAATCCGTGCTGGCTTTCTTTAATTAATCCACACTTGTCTAAGTGACTTAATTTTGTCCCGGATAATCGTTTCTAAAAGCTTCCCCACTACCAAGGTTAAACTGACTGGTCTGTAGTTGCTGGCCTTACACCCTTTTTTGAACAAGAGTGTAACATTTGCAATTCTACAGTCCTCTGGCACCACCCCCATATCTATGGAAGATTGGAAGATTATGGCCAGTACCTCTGCAATTTCCAGCTTTGCCTCCCTTAGCATCCTAGGTTGCAACCCATCCAGTCCTGGTCTGTGTACTTTTCCTCTTTGAAACACAACTGAAGGAATATTGGGTACAGCCACAGTTTAAGCCATGACCCACTGCAATCCCATTGTAAGTACTTCCTTTTGTGTGTCATAGGCTTTTAGTTACATTATGGAATATGATTCTAAAACTTTGATTAAAAACAATTCTGAAATCCAATGTAATTGAAAGGAATGAAATTCATTCAGTAAGCTCAAAGAAGTATCCTTGATTGTAGGCCTTTATTCTGTTTTTCAGCTGTCAGATTTTTAGGGGCGCAGTCACCTTTCTTTGAAGCTGTTCATGCAGTTTTGGGAGTTCTGGTATGAATTCAAGGGAGGTGCACAAAAGGGCTAAAGTCAGAGGACTGAAGGGTATGGGAAGGGGTTCACAGAATTGGGGAGGCACAAGACTATAGAGGGATTTTCAAACTACGACACAAAGTTTAAATTGGACACTTACATTAAGCGTGCTCATTGTTCACCCATCACCCTTGTGCTCGCTGACATACATTGGCTCCCGGTCCAGCAACGCCTCAATTTTAAATTCTCATCCTTGTTTCCAAATCCCTTCATGGCCTCACTCCTCCGTATCTCTGTAATCTCCTCCAGCCCTACAATCCTCTGAAATTTCTGCACTCCTCCAATTCTGGTCTCTTGCGTATCCCCGATTTTAATCACTCCTAGGCCCTAAGTTCTGGAATTCTCTTCCTAAATCACTTCGCCTCTTGACTTGCTCTCCTTTTTTAAGACGCTCCTTAAAATCTACCTCTTTGACCAAAGTTTTGGTCACCTGTCCTAATATCTACTTATGTGTCAAATTTTGCTTGAAGCACCTTAGGACGTTTTACGACATAAAGGGTGCTATATAAATGCAAGATGTCGTTGTTTCAAAACAAACCAACATTCACCAACTGTTTCAGCCCGAACAGCTCTATTACTGTAAAATGAATACAAGTACTGCCAAAACTCTCAATAAGAACATACTAAGCAAAGGGAGACAAATTAAATAGACATTAATAAAGGAGGTTCAATTAAATATTTATGTGGAAAAAAGTAAGGTTTCCTTAAGGTGCTACTTGTTTATTGGTAGAATGTCAACCTGCTTAGTTTCGACTTGTTGCTGTTTGATGAATGCAATATTTGAGTCAATCGGTGTAGGTGTGACACACACACTTTGCACTAACAAAGTGGCATTTTAGGGTGTGATAGTCATGCTTGCAGCAATTCTTATACTACAATATATTTTTATCTGAATGTACAGAGAGTTAAAAGCACAAAAGGGGGAGAAATTCATAAGAACATAAGAAATAGGAGCAGGAGAAGGCCATACGGCCCCTCGAACCTGATCCACCATTTAATACGATCATGGCTGATCTGATCATGGACTCAGGTCCACTTCCCTGCCCGCTCTCCATAACCCCTTATTCCCTTATCGTTTACGAAACTGTCGATTTCTGTCATAAATTTATTCAATGTCCCAGCTTCCACAGCTCTCTGAGGCAGCAAATTTCACAGATCCACAACCCTCTGAGAGAAGAAATTTCTCCTCATCTCAGTTTTAAATGGGCAGCCCCTAATTCTAAAATTATGCCCTCTAGTTCTAGTCTCCCCTATCAGCAGAAACATCCTCTCTGCATCCACTTTGTCAAGCCCCCTCACGTTTCGATAAGATCACCTCTCATTCTTCTGAATTCCAATGAGTAGAGGCCCAACCTACTCAACCTTTCCTCATAAGTCAACCCCCTCATCTCTGGAATCAACCTTGTGTGACCTCACCAATACTCTGTACAACTGTAGCAAGATTGTCCTGCTTTTATACTCCATCCTCTTTGCAATAAAGGCCAAGATTCCATTGGCCTTTCTGATCACTTGCTGTACCTGCATACTATCCTTTTGTGTTTCATGCACAAGTACCCCCAGGTCCTGCTGTACTGCAGCACTTTGCAATCTTTCCTCATTTAAATAATAACTTTCTCTTTGATTTTTTTTCTGCCAAAATGTATGACCTCACACTTTCCAACATTATACTCCATCTGCCAAATTTTTGCCCACTCACTTAGCCTGTCTATGTCTTTTTGCAGATCTTGTGTCCTCCTCACACATTGCTTTTCCTCCCACCTTTGTATCGTCGGCAAACTTGACTACATTACACTCAGTCCCTTCCTCCAAGTCGTTAATATAGATTGTAAATAGTTGGGGTCCCAGCACTGATCCCTGCGGCACCCCACTGGTTACTGATTGCCAACCCAAGAATGAAACATTTATCCCTACTCCCTGTTTTCTGTTCATTAGCCAATCCTCTATCCATGCTAATATATGAGCCCAACCCCGTGATCTTTTATCTTGCGCAGTAACCTTTTATGTGGCACTTTGTCAAATACCTTCTGGAAGTCCAAATACACCACATCCACTGGTTCCCCTTTATCCACCCTGTTCATTACATCCTCAAAGAATTCTAGTAAATTTGTCAAACATGACTTCCCCTTCATAAATCCATGCTGACTCTGCCTGACCGAATTTTGCTTTTCCAAATGTCCTGCTACTGCTTCATCTATAATAGAGTCCAACATCTTCCCAACCACAGATATTAGGCTAACTGGTCTATAGTTTCCTACTTTTTGTCAGCCTCCTTTTTTTAAATAGGGGTTACTGACTGGAAATAGCGAGTTCAGCAATGTCCGCGAACTTCCCTGCCAGTTTTGGGCTGGCTCTAACACTTACCGCCTCAGTCTCTAGCGCCCCTTAGATCGTGACATCATCAAGTGCTCATCGCCGCGTTACCGCCCAAGATGTGATATTCGTTCTTGCCTCCTGCTGTATTGCCAGACGTCAACAACAACAGCAACAGGAGGCGTTGTCGCCTCGGCTGGCCGCTTGGGGAGCGACAATTAAAGGCAGTGGTGTTCAGGTAGGCCAAACTTTATTCTTCGCACCAGTCTGGTATCTGCTGAAAGCTTTTGCCGCCTCATTGCTGCGTGATGTCTAAGCTCTCCACCCTCTGAGAGTGATTGCGGCTGAAATGGCAGTTGCGCAGATCGCCTGGCCATACAGAACTGAGCAGAAGAATGTAGTGCACTATTATTGGCCCTTCCCTTAAAGCGAGAGAAGCAGCAGTCACTGATGCCGGTAGCAATGCACCTTCTTCAGCGCTCTGCCGCTACCAACCCACTCAAGCACTTTAGCGCCCTCGGAGAAGTGGTTCAGTCTTGATGTAGCGCTCCATTTTCCCGTTGGAGTGCTAAAGCTGAATTTCCCGGGAGCAAAAAATGATTATCGCATGGTGGTACTTTTTGGAGATTTCAAAAGTTAGCGCTCCATGGAATTTCTAGCCCAAAATGTCACTTGGAAGAAACTTACTAAAACAAAACTAAGGCGAAACATAACTGCTTACGGAAATCATAAAATTATTAACCAGGGCTTCACCTATTATCACATTATAAATAATGCCATGCAGCGATATTAAGTCCTATAGAGGGGGGCTTACATATCTCTAAATTTTGTTCTGCTGAAGGTTCTACATCCAAAACAGTAATCTATCTTTTCTCTTTTCAGATGCTGATGGATATGTTGTGTATTGCACGCACTGTCTGTTTTATTTATGATTTGCAGCATTTTTTCTCACCATGTTATTTGTCCCGGTTCTGAATTTGAACCCAGACAATCCCTATTACAGAAAGAAAGACTTGGATTTATATAGCGCCTTTCACGACCTCAAAAGCGCTTTACAGCCAATGAAGTATTTTTTGGAGTGCAGTCACTGTTGTAATGTAGGAAACGCAGCAGTCAATTTGCACACAGCAAGCTCCCACAAACAGCAATGTGATAATGACCAGACAACCAGATATTTTGTTATGTTGATTGAGGGATAAATATTGGTCAGGACACCGGGGATAACTCCCCTGCTCTTAAACATAGAAACATTGAAAATAGGTGCAGGAGTAGGCCATTCGGCCCTTCGAACCTGCACCGCCATTCAATAAGATCATGGCTGATCATTCCCTCAGTACCCCTTTCCTGCTTTCTCTCCATACCCCTTGATCCCCTTATTCGTAAGGGCCATATCTAACTCCCTCTTGAATATATCCAATGAACTGGCATCAACAACTCTCTGCGGCAGGGAATTCCACAGGTTAACAACTCTCTGAGTGAAGAAGTTTCTCCTCATCTCAGTCCTAAATGGCCTACCTCTTATCCTAAGACTATGTCCCCTGGTTCTGGACTTCCCTAACATCGGGAAAATTCTTCCTGCATCTAACCTGTCCAGTCCCGTCAGAATCTTATACGTTTCTATGAGATCCCCTCTCATCCTTCTAAACTCCAATGTATAAAGGCCCAGTCGATCCAGTGTCTCTTCATATGACAGTCCAGCCATCCCGGGAATCAGTCTGGTGAACCTTCGCTGCACTCCCTCAATAGCAAGAACGTCCTTTCTCAGATTAGGTGACCAAAACTGAACACAATATTCCAGGTGAGGCCTCACTAAGGCCCTGTACAACTGCAGTAAGGCCTCCCTGCTCCTATACTCAAATCCCCTAGCTATGAAGGCCAACATACTATTTGCCTTCTTCACCACCTGCTGTACCTGCATGCCAACCTTCAATGACTGATGAACCAAGACACCCAGGTCTCGTTGCACCTCCCCTTTTCCTAATCTGCTGCCATTCAGATAATATTCTGCCTACATGTTTTTGCCCCCAAAATGGATAACCTCACATTTATCCACATTATAATGCATCTCCCATGCATTTGTCCACTCACCTAACCTGTCCAAGTCACCCTGCAGCCTCTTAGCATCCTTCTCACAGCTCACACCGCTACCCAGTTTTGTGTCATCTGCAAACTTCTTCGAAATAGTGTCATAGGATCTTGTACATTCACTTGAGAGAGCAGACAGGGCCTCGGTTTAACGTTTCATCTGAAAGATGGCACCTCCAACAGTGCAGCACTCTCTCTGGAGTGTCTGCCGAGATTTTTGTGTGCTCAAGTCCCTGGAGTGGGACTTGAACCCACAACCTTCTGACTCGGAGGCGCTAACCAGTTTTTGTTACAACCAAGTTTGGGAAAGGGGTGAAGATCCTCCTTTTAATAGTTTTCTTTTTTACTCACACTGTTTCCTCAAATTATCGACAGGAATAATGTCACCCTCTTTTTTGTAGAATGATACAGCACAGAAGAAGGCCATTTACCCCGTCGTACCTGTGGCCTTTTGTTATTAGAAAACTCTCTTTATAACAAACTTTTGTCCTGGACCTGTCTAAATTTTCATTACAGAACTTAACATCCATTACGATGAACCTCTGATATGTATTGGCCCTCAAAAGATTGTAATAAATCATGTGTTCGCCATATACTGCTCAGTGACACAAACAATAACTGGTATGACCTTTAGAGGGAGCTCTTGACCTCTTTAACATGACCACACTATGAAGGTTGAAATCTTACTGTGCAATATTAGTGACAAACATGATCATATGACATTTCTCTGTCCATTACTTTAATTAAAAAACTGGTTAGCACCTTTGTTAAATCATCATCATCATAGGCAGTCTCTTGAAATCGAGGAAGACTTGCTTCCATTCTAAAAGTGAGTTCCCAGGTGACTGAACAGTTCAATACAGGAATTACAGTCTCTATCACAAGTGAGACAGACAGTCGTTGGAGGAAAGTGTGGGTGGGGAGTCTGGTTTGTCGCACGCCCCTTCCACTGCCTGCGCTTGTTTTCTGCATACTCTCAGCGACAAGACTCGAGGTGCTCAGCGCCCTCCCGGATGCTCTTCCTCCACTTCGGGCGGCGGTCTTTGGCGAGGGACTCCCAGGTGTCAGTGGGGATGTTGCACTTAATCAAGGAGGCTTTGAGGGCGTGCTTGAAATGTTCCCTTTGCCCACCTGGGGCTCGCTTGCCGTGTAGGAGTTCTTGCGCTTGCTTTGGGAGTCTTGTGTCGGGCATGCGGACAATGTGGCCTGCCCAACAGAGCTGGTCGAGTGTGGTCAGTGCTTCGATGCTGGGGATGTTGGCCTAATCGAGAACACTGAGGTTGGTGCGTCTGTCCTCCCAGGGGATTTGCAGAGACATTGTCGGTGGTATTTCTCCAACGATTTGAGGTGTCTACTGTATATGGTTCACGTCTCTGAGCCATACAGGAGGGCGGGTATCACTACAGCCCTGCTGACCATGAGCTTGGGGACAGATTTGAGGGCCTGATCTTCAAACACTCTCTTCCTCAGGCGGCCTTGTAGTGTGACAAGGTGATAAGATGGCAGATAGGATAGCATCTCCCGAGGGAGGTCTCCCCGAACAAACGTTCCTCTAGCCATCTGCTGCCATCCTTCACCTCTCTTTCCCTCAACCTTCTCCCCACCATCGCCCCCCCCCCCCCCTCTCACTTTCTAAGCCCCCACTGGCCCTAACTTTGACCCCCCAAAGTATTTTCCAACCCTAAAACCTGTGCTGCAAGGGCCCACTGCCCATCCCTCATCCTCCAATCTCGATTTACCTTCCAGGTCGACCTTCCTGCTGCCAAGTCCCTCCAACTGGACCCTCGCTTCTCGCTCCCCACTGGCCGATTCAGCTGCTCCAACCGATCCCAGGCGATCCCAACAGCAGCGAGCCTCCGACCGGCTTCAGCTACAGGCGTGGGCCTTACCTCATGCACGAGCCTTCCCTCCGCCGATGCTCGGGCCTCCATCCCTTTGTTAAATAGCAAAGGAACAGCTTAACAGTACTGTTAATACAGCATGATTTAAAGCCATTTGTCTTTACTCTCTGATATTCCCTGTAAAATCCTGTGTTGCGGCAAAAATGTAATCTTGTATTTTACACTCAAGTGTATTCACTTAAAATGTTATTATTACATAAGACTTGGTAATGGTGCTAACTGATGCAGTTTGATTGTGAGGGTCATTGTTTATATTGACCATTTTGACTATTTTGGTTCATATTAGATCGTATTGCTTTGTTTAATCTTCTCTAAAGCTAGCACGTGTGCATATTATAGGGTGCTGACATTTTTCGAAGTGCACGATGTGAAGTGCACATCATAGTGCGATCTAAGTGGCTGTGCCAATTAGTGCTTGGGCACTGGTTGTGTGCAAGGCTCACACAGGTCCGCAAAATGCATTTGAAGCACCTAAACATCAATCCTGACAGTAAGTGTCAATATCAAACAAGCACTCCAAAGGACATGTCTTCCCTTCAGTTGGGCCCTTATGTTTTAAATGTAATACTTTTTGGGGGTTTCTGTTTGTCATTCAATGCTTCTGTCCTATATTGCTATTGTAGGAGAAAGAAAGTTAGTGAAACTTCCTGGGGGTAATATATTAGCATGGATAGAGGATTGGCTAACTAACAGAGAACAGAGAGTCAGGATAAATGGTTCATTCTCTGGTTGGCAACCAGTAACTAGTGGGGTGCCGCCGGGTTCAATGCTGGGACCCCAACTATTTACAATCTATATTAACGACTTGGAAGAAGGGACTGAGTGTAACGTAGCCAAGTTTGCTGACGATACAAAGATGGGAGGAAAAGCAATGTGTGAGGAGGACACAAAAAATCTGCAAAAGGACATAGACAGGCTAAGTGAGCGGGCAAAAATTTGGCAGATGGAGTATAATGTTGGAAAGTGTGAGGTCATGCACTTTGGCAGAAAAAATCAAAAAGAGCAAGTTATTATTTAAATGGAGAAAGATTGCAAAGTGCTGCTGTACAGCAGGACTTGGGGGTACTTGTGCATGGAACACGAAAGGATAGTATGCAGGTACAGCAAGTGATCAGGAAGGCCAATGGTATCTTGGTCTTTATTGCAAAGGGGATGGAGTATAAAAGCAGGGAAGCCTTGCTACAGTTGTACAGGGTATTCGTGAGGCCACATGTGGAATACTGCGTGCAGTTTTGGTTTCCATATTTACGAAAGGATATACTTGCTTTGGAGGCAGTTCGGAGAAGGTTCACTAGATTGATTCCGGGGATGAGGGGTTGACTTATGAGGAAAGGTTGAGTAGGTTGGGCCTCTACTCATTGGAATTCAAAAGAATGAGAGGTGATCTTATCAAAACGTATAAGATTATGAGGGGGGTTGGCAAGGTGGATGCAGAGAGGATGTTTCGACTGATGGGGGAGACTAGAACTAGAGGGCATGATCTTAGAATAAGGGACCGCCCATTTAAAACAGAGATGAGGAGAAATTTCTTCTATCACAGAGAGTTGTAATTCTGTGACATTCGCTGCCTCAGAGAGCTGTGGAAGATGGGACATTGAATAAATCTAAGACAGAAATAGACAGTTTCTTAAACGATAAAGGGATAAGGGGTTATGGGGAGTGGGCGGGGAAATGAAGCTGGGTCTATGATCAGATCAGCCATGATCTTATTGAATGGCGGAGCAGGCTCGACGTGCCGTATGGCCTACTCCTGTTCCTATTTCTTATGTTCTTATAACTGAGAGCTCAGTAAAGCTTCACGTTTGCCTTCTTCCCCAGGCAATATTCAATGAGGCAACACCTCAACTTCTCATTCTTGTTATCAAATTCCTCCATGGCCTCACCCCTCTCTGTCCCTGTAACCTCCTTCAGCCCTGAAACCCTCCGAGATTTCTAGACTCCTCCAATTCTGGCCACTTGTGCACCCCGATTGTCATCGCTCCACCATTGCTGCCTTCAGCTGTCGATGCCCTAAGCTCTGGAATTCCCTCATTAAACCTATATGCCTCTTTCTCCTCCTTTAAATTGCTCCTTAAAATCTAACTCTTTGACCAAGTATTTGATCAGTTATCCTAATATCGCCTTGGTGTCACATTTTTATTGGTAACACTCCTGTGAAGCACCTGGGGATGTTTTCATAGTATCATAGAAATTTACAGCATGGAAGGAGGCCATTTTGGCCCATCATGTCCGTGCTGGCCAACAAAGAGATATCCAGTCGAATCCCACTTTCTAGCTCTTGGTCCATAGCCTTGTAGGTTACTATATCCACCACCCTCTGGGTGAAAACATTTCCCCTCAAAGCTCTTCTAAACCTCCTACCAATTACTTTCTATCCATGCCTCCCAGTTGTTGACCCCTCTGCTAGGGGAAATAGGTCCTTCCTATCTATTCTATCTAGGCCCCTCATAATTTTATACACCACATTAAGGTCTCCCTCTCAGCCTCCTCTGTTCCAAAGAAAACAAATCCAGCCTGTCATGTATTTCACCATCTTGCAATGACTATAAGTATGTAACTGTAACTCATGCATGCTATACCTGTACCCTTGTAATGTACACCCTGACCACAAGGAGTGAGCTCCTCACCTGGGCTTCCAGGTATAAAAGGGGAGGTCCCACCCAGGATCAACACTCTTTCGTCCTGGGAATAAAGTGAAGGTCACAGAGTGACCGTGTCTGATATATTCATGCCTCGTGTGAGTTTGTAACAAGGTGCAGAGACACTATATCTGGCAACGAGAAACAGGAATCACCGAACCACGAGGATGGCCACCGGTGGCACAGAGGAACGTTACTGTGTGGGTGAGGACTGGGACGACTTTGTGGAAAGACTCCAGCAGAGCTTTGTCACAAAGGACTGGCTGGAAGAGACAGTGGCTGACAAGCGGAGGGCGCATCTACTGACCAGCTGTGGTCTACAGACATATGCGCTAATGAAAGACCTGCTCACACCCCAAAAGCCAGCAGACAAATCCTTCGAAGAGCTCAGCCAGCTGATCAGTGAACATCTCAAGCCGGCAAGTAGCGTACACATGGCCCAGCACCGGTTCTACTCTCACCAGCGTCGGGAGGGTCAAAACATCTCGGACTTCGTGGCGGAACTGCGGCATTTAGCCAGTCTCTGTAAGTTCTCCGATGCCTGCAGGGGGGAGATGTGAAGGGACTTTTTCATCGAGGGCATTAATCATGCCGGCATTTTCAGGAAGCTCATAAAGACTAAGGATTTGACTTTAGAAGGGGCGGCGTTGATAGCTCAGACCTTTATGGCAGGGGAAGAGGAGACCAAGCTAATCTACGCACACAGTCCTGGTTTTAACGTTGCGTTGAACCAGGGAATCAATGTTATAAAAATGACACAGAACCCCACAGGCAGGCAAGGGCAATTCGACACCGCCCAGGCAGGCAAGGGCAATTCGACACCGTCCAGGCAGCAACTAGTTCCAGTAGCTTCAGGGTGGGCCTGCAACAGGGACAATGGAAAGG
This sequence comes from Pristiophorus japonicus, assembly GCF_044704955.1. Taxonomy (NCBI): domain Eukaryota; kingdom Metazoa; phylum Chordata; class Chondrichthyes; family Pristiophoridae; genus Pristiophorus; species Pristiophorus japonicus. The sequence goes on along the minus strand of NC_091984.1, from coordinate 10,772,802 downwards.
GAATCGGCAATTCACGCCATCACGAGGAACAATACATCCTGTGATGGGACAATTAACACCTCCTATCAGAGTGCTTAGAAACAGCCAAAAGGGGCATCAGAGAGGAATGCCTGGGAATAGTCCTTTTATTAACAGCAATCTCAGCTCATGTTGGAGATGTGGGGGCAGACACAGTGCAAAAATCTGCAGGTTCCAACTTTACACCTATAGGATTTGTAATGTTAAGGGACACCTGGCCAGGATGTGCAAAAAGGCAGTAGCGAGGCTAGTCTGCGAGACAGACGAACCAGACGAGGGGTCTGAAATGCAGGATGAGGCCTGGGGAACTACCATGGAGGCTGAAGTTCAGAGAGTTCATGTGGTCGACGTCCACAGCTCATACACTAAAACGCCATTCATGATGATGAAAGTCTTACTGAATGGCACATGGAGCTGGATACCGGAGCTAGCCAGTCTCTCATGAGTGCCCAACAATTTGAGAGACTGTGGCCACACAGAGTTAGCAGGCCCAAATTGGAACGCATTGAGTCGCAGCTAGGTACGTACACCAGAGATCGTCCCAGTGCTGGGCAGTGCAAACTTGGTGGTGACGCATAATGGATTACAGAACCGGCTGCCACTCTGGATTGTTCCGGGAAATGGCCCCGCGCACTTGGGGAGGAGTTGGCTAGCTGAGATGAATTGAAAATGGGGGGATGTGCATGCCATTTCATCCGTGGAGCGAACTTCATGCTCGCAGGTATTGCAAAAATTCGAGTCACTCTTTCAACCCAGTGTCGGAACGTTCAAGGGCACCAAAGTAGTGATACGCATCACTCTGAATGCCAGACCAGTGCACCAAAAAGCCAGAGCGGTGCCGTATGTGATGCGTGAGAAAATTGAAAGTGAACTGGACAGACTGCTCAGAGTGGGCATAAGAGAGGGTTGAATTCAGTGACTGGGCAAGTCCCATTGTTCCCGTCCTCAAAGCAGATGGCTCGGTTAGGATTTGTGGCGACTACAAAGCCACCATCAACCGAATGTCGCTGCAAAACCAATACCTGCTCCCGAGAGCGGAGGACCTTTTTGCCACGCTGGCAGGTGGTAAGCTGTTCACGAAGCTGGACCTCACTTCGGCCTACATGACTCAAGAACTCGCTGAAGAATCCAAGTTTCTGACCACCATCACGACACACAAAGATTATTTGATTACAATAGGTGCCCGTTTGGCATTCGTTCGGCAGCGGCTATCTTTCAGCGAAAGCTTGCTCAAGTCCATCCCTGGAACGATCATGTTCCAAGACTACATCCTTATAACGGGTCGAGACACTAAGGAACACCTCCGCAACCTGGAGGAGGTGCTACACCGATTGGAACGGGTAGGCCTGCAACTGAAAACTGCAAGTGCGTGTTTTTTGGCCCCAGAGGTCGAGTTCCTGGGCAGGAGGGATGCCGCAGACGGGATCCGGCCCACTGAATCAAAAACTGAGGCGATTCGCCGGGCGCCCAGGCCCGGCAACACGTCGGAGTTGCGATCATTCCTGGGACTCCTGAACTATTTTGGGAACTTCCTGCCAAACTTAAGCACATTGTTGGAGCCGTTACACATGCTCCTCCGTAAAGGTTGTGAATGGTCTTGGGGGGACTGTCAAGAACGGGCTTTCAATAAGGCGAGGAACCTGCTGTGTTCCAACAAACTGTTGACTTTGTATGACCCCTGTAAAAAACTGGTTTTAACATGCAATGTGTCATCCTACGGGGATTGGGTGTGTGTTGCAGCAGGGTAACGATGTCGGCCGACTCCAACCGGTGGCTTACGCCTCCAGGTCACTCTCCCAGGCAGGGCGTGGATACGGCATGGTCGAGAAGGAAGCACTCGCTTGTGTTTACGGTGTGAAAAAGATGCACCAGTACCTTTTCGGTAGACGGTTCGAGCTAGAGACGGACCACAAGCCGTTAACATCCCTGTTGTCCGACAGCAAGGCTGTCAACGCTAATGCGTCAGCTCGCATACAGCGATGGGCCCTCACCCTGGCTGCGTATGACTATACCATACGGCACCGGCCAGGCACCGAAGATTGCGCTGACGCACTCAGCAAGCTCCCACTGGCCACCACCGAGGGGGCGTCAGAGCAGAGCGCTGAGATGGTCATGGCCATTGAGGCTTTTGACACTGTGGGCTCCCCCATCACAGCCTGACAGATCAAACTCTGGACCAACAGGAACCCCCTCCTATCAATGATAAAAAAATGTGTCCTGACTGGGGATTGGGCGCCCGCACACAGGACATGCCCAGAGGAAGTCAGGCCATTTCAGAGACGGATGGATGAACTCTCCGTCCAAGCCGACTGCCTGTTATGGGGCAGCCAGGTAGTCATGCCCCAGAAAGGAAGGGAAGCGTTCATCAGGGAACTCCACAGCGAGCACCCTGGCATCGTGTTAATGAAAGCCATTGCCCGGTCACATGTGTGGTGGCCGGGGATTGACTCAGACCTGGAACACTGGGTTCGCAGGTGCACGACGTGTGCCCAGCTGGGCAATGCCCCCAGGGAGGCCCCACTCAGCCCGTGGCCCTGGCCCACCAGGCCATGGTCACGTATTCACGTGGACTATGCGGGCCGTTCATGGGAAAAATGTTCCTGATCGTTATCGATGCATACTCGAAGTGGATCGAGTGCATCATATTGAACTCGTGCACGACATCCATCACTTTTATGGTTTTCGTGACCCACGGCTTGCCGGACATCCTGGTCAGCGACAATGGCCTGTGTTTTACCAGCCATGAATTCCAGGAGTTTATGTCGGGCAATGGGATCAAGCACGTCCGGACAGCGCCGTTCAAGCCGGCCTTCGATGGCCAGGCGGAACGGGCAGTCCAAGTCATAAAGCAGGGCATGCTACGCATCCAAGGACCCTCCCTTCAGTACCGCCTATCGCGCCTCCTGCTGGCCTATAGGTCCCGGCCGCACTCACTCACGGGAGTCCCGCCAGCGGAACTCCTCATTAAACGCATGCTCAAGATGCAGCTGTCCCTCATTCACCCAGCCCTGGCAGACATTGTTGAGGACAAGCGCCAGTCCCAAACCGAGCTCCATGATCGAGGCTCAAGGTGGAGGTGCATAGAAATAGATAACCCGGTATTTGTTCTTAACCATGCTTTAGGACCCAAATGGTTTGATGGCACTGTAATTGGCAAAGAAGGAAACAGGATCATTGTGGTCAGACTCAACAATGGGCAGGTATGCCGCAAACACTTGGACCAAGTAAAGACAAGGTTCAGTGCAGACACAGAGGAACCGGAAGAAGAGCATCATGAGATAGCACCCACACCACTGCCAGCGCACAAGCAACAAAGACAGCCCTCAGTATGCACAGTCCCTGCGGCTAGCCCGGACAGGCCGGAATCACCTCAAGTGACAGAGACACGTGCTGAGGCTCAGCCACCAGAGCCACAACTGCGGCACTCCACGAGAGAGCGTCGACCACCCGATAGACTTAACCTCTGAAACTAAAAGACCTAAGGGGGTTGGTGATGTCATGTACTTCACCATCTTGCAATGCCTATAAGTATGTAACTGTAACTCATGCACACTGTACCTGTACCCTTGTAATGCACACCCTGACCACAGGGAGTGAGCTCCCCACCTGGGCTTCCAGGTATAAAAGGGGAGGTCCCACCCAGGATCAACACTCTTTAGTCCTGGGAATAAAGAGAAGATCACAGAGCTACCTGAATGATATATCCATGCCTCGTGTGAGACACTACACAACCTATGCAATCTTTCCTCATAGCTAAAATTCTCCAGTCCAGGCAACATCCTCGTAAATCTCCTCTGTACCCTCTCTAGTGCAATCACATCTTTCCTGTAATGTGGTGACCAGAACTGCACACAGTACTCTAGCTGTGGCCTAACTAGTGTTTTATACAGTTCAAGCATAACCTCCCCTGCTCTTGTATTCTATGCCTCGGCTAATGAAGGCCAGTATTCTGTATGCCTTGTTAACCACCTTATGTACCTGGCCTGCTTCCTTCAGGGATCTGTGGACATCACTCCAAGGTCTCTTTATTCCTCTACACTTTTCAATGTCCTACCATTTAATGTGAATTCTCTTGCCTGGTGAGCCCTCCCTAAATGCAATACCTCACACTGGATTGAATTCTATTTGCCACTGTTCTGCCCACCTGACCAGTTTGGCATAACAATGCGAGAGCAGCTCGGAGCGAGAGATAAAAGCAGCTCGAGCAGCACACCAGGCAGCTAGCCAGAACAGCACCAACTGACCTGGGAGGGTAAGAAGTAAAATGATTGAAAGAGTGACATCACAGGAAAGTAGGGAAGTGATTGGTTGATCAGTTTTTCTCTCTTTTCTTGGGCATTTGGTTTAAATTAAGAGCCAGGATTAAAAACTAAACACTCAAAACTTAATTAATTAAATACATTATAGATGGCAGGGCATGCAGCATGTGGAAGCTGGTTGACCCCATTGAGGTCCACAGCTACTAAATCTGCAATAAGTGTCTGCAGCTCAAGAAACTTCGGCCCCGAGTTGATGAGCTGGAGTCCGAGCTGCGGACACTGCGACACATCAGGGAGGGGGACAGTTACCTAGACGCTCTGTTCAAGGAGGCAGTCACACCCCTTAGATTAATTAATTCAAATTTGGTCCGTGATCAGGGACAGGAGGATGTGACCATGAATGACGCAGGTATGGGGATTCAGGAGGTAGAGATGGAGGAGCCTCTGGGCTGGAGAGGAACTTGGAGTGGGAGGAGGAAGATCCAGTTGTCGTGGTCCACGTAGGTACCAACAACTTATGTAGAACAAAGAAAGAGATTCTGCTGAGGGAGTATGAACAGCTAGGGGCTAAATTGAAAAGCAGAACCACAAAGGTAATAATTTCTGGATAACGACCAGAGCCACGAGCAAATTTGAATAGGGTAAATAAGATCAGAGTGATGAACATGTGGCTCAAAGACTGGTGGGGGAGAAATAGGTTTTGATTCATGGGACACTGGCACCAGGACTGGGGTAAGAGGGAGCTGTTCGGTTGGGAGGGGCTTCACTTGAACCATGCTGGGACTAGTGTACTGGCAAAACGAATAACTAGGGCAGTAGAGAGGGCTTTTAACTAAATAGTGGGCAGGAGGGTTCAGGTGAGTGGAAATTTAAAAAGTCAAAGAGCAAAGAGAAGGCATTAGAGCAGGGTAGCGGTGGGGGAAATGATAACCAGAGCGTGACAGGAAGGGACAGGATGTATAAATGTAAGAGTGTATCAGAAAGTGGGGTCAAAGCAGGGCAAAATGGTAAAAAGAAAATGCACGCAGCATTCTTAACAAGAAAGATGAGTTGACGGCACAAATAGATATAAATGGGTATGATCTGATAGCCATTACAGAGACATGGTTGCAAGGTGACCAAGGCTGGGAATTGAATATTCAGGGGCATTTAACAAATCAGAAGGATAGACAGAAAGGAAAAGGAGGTGGGGTAGCTCTATTAATAAAGAATGGGATCAGTGCAGTAGTGAGAAATAATATTGGCTCAGAAGATCAAGATGTAGAATCAGTTTGGGTGGAGATAAGAAATAATAAAGGGGAAGAACACTGGTGGGTGTAGTCTATAGGCCCCCTAACAGTAGCTACACTGTTGAACGGAGTATAAATGAAGAAATAATGGAGGCTTGTAAGAAAGGTATGTCAATAATCATGGGCGATTTTAACTTCATATTGATTGGAAAAATCAAATTGGCCAAGGTAGCCTTGAGGAAGAGTTCATAAAATGTATCCAAGATGGTTTCCTTGAACAGTATGTTGCGGAACCAACCAGGGAGCAGGCTATCTTGGATCTGGTACAGTGTAATGAGACAGGATTAAAAAATCTCATAGCAAAGGATCATAGCATGGTTGAATTTTAAATTCAGTTGGAGGGTGAGAAAGTTGGATCTCAAACCAGTGTCCTGATCATAAATAAAGGAAAATAGATTAAAGTGTAAGACGGTTGATAAACAGTGGCAAGCATTTAAGGAGATATTTCATAACCCTCAACAAAAATATATTCCAGTAAGAAGGAAAGACTTTAAGAGAAGGGGGTGGTTAACTAAGGAAGTAAAGGATGGTATCAAATTGAAAACAATGGCAAAGAAAGTTGCCAAGGTTAGTGGGAGGCCAGAGGATTGGGAAAGTTTTAAAAACCAGCAAAGGACAACTAAAAAAATAATGAAGAAAGGGAAGATAGAGTATGAGAGTAAACTAGCAAGAAATATAAAAGCAGATACTAAAAGATTCTACAGCTATATAAATAGGAAGAGAGTAAATAAAGTAAACGTTGGTCCCTTAGAGGACGAGATTGGGGAATTAATAATGGGGAACAGGAAAATGGCAGAGACTTTTGAACAAATATTTTGTATCAGTCTTCACGGTAGAAAACACAAAAAACATTCAATAATAGATAATCAAGGGGGCTATAGAGAGGGAGGAACTTAAAACAATCACTATCACTAAAGAAACAGTATTCAGTAAAATAATGGGACTAAAGATGGACAAGTCCCCTGGACACAATGGTCTGCATCCTAGGATCTTAAAAGAAGTGGCTGCAGAGATAGTGGATGCATTGGTTGTAATCTACCAAAATTCCCTGGATTCTGGGGAGGTCCCAGCTAAGTGGAAAACCGCAAATGTAACGCCCCTATTTAAAAAAGGAGGCAGACAGAAAGCAGGAAACTATAGACCAGTTAGCCTAACATCTGTCATTGGGAAAATGTTGGAGTCCATTATTAAGGAAGCAGTAGCAGGACATTTGGAAAAGCATAATACAGTCAACCAAAGTCAGCATGGTTGTATGAAAGGGAAATCATGTTTGACAAATTTGCTGGAGTTCTTTGAGGATGTAACACGCCGGGTGGATAAAGGGGTAACCGGTGGATGTGGTGTATTTGGACTTCCAGAAGGCATTCGATAAGGATACTTCACAAGATAAGAGCTCACGGGGTTGGGTAATATATTAGCATGGATAGAGGATTGGCTAACCATCAGAAAACAGAGAATCTGGATAAATGGGTAATTTTCAGATTGGCAAACTGTAACTAGTGGGGTGCCACAGGGATCAGTGCTGGGGCCCCAACTATTTATAATCTTTTTAATGACTTGGATGAAGGGACAGAGTGTAATGTAGCCAAGTTTGCTGATGATACAAAATCTGCAAAGGGATATAGATAAGCTAAGTGAGTGGGCAAAAATTTGGCAGATGGAGTATAATGTGGGAAAGTGTGAAGTTATCCATTTTGGCAGGAAAAATAAAAAAGTAAATTATTATTTAAATGGAGAGAAATTACAAATTACTGCAGTACTAAGGGACCTGGGGGTCCTTGTGCATGAAACACAAAAAATTAGTATGCAGGTACAGCAAGTAATCAGGAAGGCAAATGGAATGCTGGCTTTTATTGCAAGGGGGATGGAGTATAAAAGCAGGAAAGTCCTGCTACAACTTTATAGAGTATTGGCGAGGCCACAGCTAGAGTACTGTGTACAGTTTTGGTCTGCTTATTTAAGGAAGGATATATTTGCATTGGAGGCAGTTCAGAGAAGGTTCACTAGGTTGATTCCGAAGACGAAGTGGTTGACTTATGAAGAAAGGTTGAAGAACGAGAGGTGATCTAATTGAAACATAATAGATACTGAGGGGGCTTGACAAGGTGGATGCAGAGATGATTCTACTCGTGGGTGAATCTAGAACTAGGGGGCATTGTTTCCAAATAAGGAGTCGCCCATTTCGAACTGAGATGAGGTGAATTACTTCTCTCAGAGGGTCGTAAAGCTGTGGAATTCTCTGCCCCAAAGAGCTGTGGAGGCGGGGTTATTGAATATATTTAGGGTGGAGATAGACAGATTTTTGAGTGATAAGGGAGTGAAGGGTTATGGGGAGCGGGCAGGGAAGTGGAACTGAGCGCAAGATCAGATCAGATCAGCCATGATCTTATTAAATGGGTGGAGCAGGCTGGAGGGGCCAAATGGCCTACTCCTGCTCCTAATTCTTATGTTCTTATATCTTCCTGCAATCTATAGCTTTCTTCTTCATTAACAACCACACAAACAATTTTTATATCATCTGCAAACTTTTTAATTATACCCCCTACATTCAAGTTCAAGTCATTGATATATACCACAAAAAACTTTGCTTCCTGCCCCCGAGCCAATTTTGGATCCAACTTGTTTTTGCCCTGGATCCCATGGGCTTTTACTTTCGTGACCAGTCTGCCATGTGGAACCTTATCAAAAGCCTTGCTAAAATCCATATACACTACATCAAATGCACTATCCTCATCGACCCTCCTTGTTACCTCCTCAAAAAATTCGATCAAGTTAGTCAGACACGATCTTCCCTTAACAAATGCTAAAGCCCTCCCTCCTGCACCATTTCTCCAGCCATGCATTCATCTGCTATATCCTCCTAATTCTGTCCTCCCTAGCACGTGGCACCGGGAGTAATCTGGAGATTACTATCTTTGAGGTCCTACTGTTTAATCTCTCACTTAGCTCCCTAAAATCTGCCTGCAGTACCTCATCCCTCTTTCTACCTATATCATTGGTACCAATATGGACCATGACCTCTGGCTGTTCACCGCCCCCACTCAGAATGTCCTGCAGCCACTCAGTGACATCCTTGACCCTCACACCAGGGAGGCAACATACCATCCTGGAGTCTCGTCTGCGGCCGCAGAAACGCCTGTCTGCTCCCCTAATTATCGAATCCCCTACCACTATTGCTCTTCCACTCTTCTTCTGACCCCCTCCCCGCCCCCCCGGTCAGCTCAACCACCCGTGGTGCCGTGGATTTAGCTCTGGCTGCATTCCACAGAGGCACCATCACCTCCACCAGTACTCAGAACAGAATACTGGTTGGAGAGCAAGATGCACTTAGGATACTCCTGCGCTACCTGCCTGGTGCTCCTCTTCTGTCTGGTGGTCACCCATTCCCTCTCTGCCTGCACGCTCTTAAGCTGTGGGGTTACCACCTCTAAAAACATGCTGCCCACGAAGTTCTCAGCCTCGCGGACGCACTGCACTGACTCTAACTGCCGCTCAATCGCCGAAACACCAGACCGCAGCTGGTGACACTTCCTGCACAAGTGAGAAGCAGCCAGGACTTCCCACATGGCACAGGCTGTGCATTCCACGGGACAGAGCTGACCTGCCATGCCACTACTTAATAGGGACTGGATTTTCCACTCTTATATGCTGCTGTTTGCTCCCCAGAGGGACGGTAAATGGGTGTTATGCTGGACGTCCAGGTCTCGGTGCCCGGCTGGTAAAGGAGGCTCCTGATTTGTGGCTGCGTAAAAATTTACCGCCCTACTCTCCAATTTGAATGAGATCATGACGTCAATCGTGCAACGCTGCACTTGCACCCGGGATGGAAAATTCGGCCCTTAAGCCTCATTTATTGTACGTCCCTGGAAACATCTGAAAAAAAACCAGCACTCTCAGGGTGCAGCAGGCAGTATTGGCGGCATATTTAAAAGGAGCGAGGAGGATTCTATATCACAGGTCACATTGACTGCAACAGTTGCGCACAGCACACTGCGTCAAGCTCCGACGTGCAAACGGCAGTTTTATCATGCCATTACAGTGGGGTCCTTATGCATGAAACACAAAAGGTTAGTCGTATGCAGGTACATCATCATCATAGGTGGTCCCTCAGAATCAAGGAAGACTTGCTTCCACTCTAGAAATGAGTCCTTAGGTGGCTGAACAGTCCAATACAAGAACCACAGTCCCTGTCACAGGTGGGACAGGTAGTCGTTGAGGGAAAGGGAGGATGGGACAGGTTCGCCGCATGCTCTTTCCGCTTCCTGCGCTTAATTTCTGCATGCTCTCTCCGTGATGAGACTCGAGGTGCTTAACGCCCTCCCGGATGCACTTCCTCCACTTAAGGCAGTCTTTGGCCAGGGACTCCCAGGTATCGTTGAGGATGTTGCACTTTATCAGGGAAGCTTTGAGGGTATCCTTGTAACGTTTCCTCTGCCTACCTTTGGCTCGCTTGTCGTGAAGGAGTTCCGAGTAGAGAACTTGCTTTGGGATCCTCGTGTCTGGCATGTGAACGATGTGGCCTGACGAGTGGAGCTGATCAAGTGTGGTCAGTGCTTCAATGCTGGGGATGTTGGCCTGGTTGAGGATGCTAATGTTGGTGCATCTGATCTCCCAGGGGATTTGTAGGATCTTGCGGAGACATCATTGGTGGTATTTCTCCAGCGGCTTGAGATGTCTTCTGTACATCGTCCATGTCTCTGAGCCATACAGGAGGGCGGGTATTACTACAGCCCTGTAGACCATGAGCTTGGTAGAGGATTTGAGGGCCTGGTCTTCAAACACTCTTTTCCTCAGGCGGCCGAAGGCTGTACTGGTGCACTGGAGACGGTGTTGAATATCGTCATCAATATTTGCTCTTGTTGATAAGAGGCTCCCGAGGTATGGTACAAGTTGTCCACGTCGTGGATCTTGATGACTGGGGGAGGGAGAGTGCTGTGCAGCGCGAACAGGCCGGTGGAGGATCTTTGTCTTACGGACTGGTACAGCAAGGCAAATGGAATGTTGGCCTTTATTGCAAGGGGGATGGAGTATAAAAGTAGGTAAGTCCTACTACAACTGTACAGAGTATTGGTGAGACCACACCTAGAGTACTGCTTACGGTTTTGCTCTCCTTATTTAAGGAGGGATGTACTTGCATTGGAGGCGGTTCAGGGAAGTTTCACTAGGTTGATTCCTGAGATGAAGGGATTGCTTCTGAAGAAAGGTTGAGCAGGTTGGGCCTATACTCATTGGAGTTTAGAAGAATCAGAGGTGATCTTAAATTGAAACATATAAGATAATGAGGGGCTCGACAAGGTAGATGCAGAGAAGATGTTTCCACTCGTGGGGGAATCTAGAACCAGGGGCATACGGTCTCAGAATACGGGGTCGCCCATTTAAAACTGAGATGAGGAGAAATTTCTTCTCTCAGAGGGTCATAAATCTATGGAATTCTCTGCCCCAGAAAGCTGTGGAGGCTGGGTCATTGAATATATTTAAGGTGGAGATAGACAGATTTTTGAACGATAAGGGAGTGAAGGGTTATGGAGAGCTGGCAGGGAAGTGGAGCTGAGCCCAAGATCAGATCAGCCATGATCTTATTGAATGGCGGGTCAGGCTTGAAAGGCCAATGGCCTACTCCCGCTCATATTTGTTATGTTCTTAATTAAGAGGCAATGGCTGGAGAAGTTAGCCTTCAGCTTTCTGATGCATTGTGAAACCCACACCACAGGCTGCAAGACTTTTACATAGTGCCTGACATTCATGGTGGAAGGATAGCTGGCATACATAAATGTGACAGGTACTCACCCTGACAACCCTGGTAAGATTGTTGAACTTTTTTGCGGCATTGGGTGCCAGTTCTGGCAACCATGTCTGCCACAGACACCTCCTGAGTAATTTCAAAACGTAATAATTTGAAAATAGTTGGCAGCGGTCTCCCTCCCCCCACCAGATGGAGTGATGTCCACCTCCTCGCCACTGTGTGGACTAAGGCCTCAACAGCATCCGTTGAGGAAAGTCCAGCACACTGCTTGCCCTCCTGCTGCTCTATCTCTGCAGAAGTAGCAGAAGTCGGGCGGGCCATTTGTGCATGCCGCGCTCTGAAATAACATCTGTGCCCGGGAAAACAAAAATAGCAATGCGCATGCGCAAAATGGCTCCTCTTTTAATGGCGTGATTTTCGGATCGGGCGCACAAAGTCCATTGTGTAATGCCTGATTTAATGCCCCCGATCATGGATCCTCATTTTTTGCAGAAATTTCCAGCCGAAGGCGCAAACTTTTTTCAGGCAGTACCGGGACCGCCCCGCGATTAGCGTCCCAAAATCCGGAAAGCCAAAAATCCAGCCCTAGGAACTTACTTAGCAGAAATAAACTTCAAGCTAAAAAAAAAACACTCACCAGCTACTCACCAATCAGCTCCTTCCCTTGTACCGATGTCACTTTTTCTACTCTGGTCTCACTTTTTCAAAATCTGCCTCTGCTGAGTCGCTGCCGCTCGGGTCTGTTCTGTGCTCTGCCGAGTTTGCCGCTGCTGTTTAAACCTCCCCAGGCCGCTCCCGTGGTGCTCTGAGCTCCACCGATTTTGCTGCCCCTGTTTAAACCTGCTCGCTCCTGTGGTGCTCTGCCAAAATTGTGATATAAATGTAAGTTGTTACTTTGAGAGCAGCTATGGATATCCCTCTGGACATCCCTCTATAGGAGGAGAATGACAGGCGGCATCCCAAACAGGTGCATTATCAGCTCAGGAGATCATAAGGGCCCCGGTTTACACTGCCCGCTGTGTATACAGGCACAGACATTTAGAGCTGGACTTGTCAATGCTTCGTCAAAAAGGCAATGAGGTCGTGCCAAGCAACAGCAAGAGATCTGTGTGAACTCGCCCAACCTGCATCGTGCAGTCTTCACATATCGTGCTTGACCGGGCCCATTCAACTCACCGCCTTCCACTGGATAACATGCAACAGGAGAGAGCCCTGCAATTGTGCTATCTGGGTGGATTACACAAAGTACAGGGCATTTTTGACAGCATATGTGTCATCTTACAGATCCGTCCCTACCTTGGTTAGACCACACTTGGAGTAGTGTGCACAGTGCTGGTCTCCATATTATAAAAAGTATATAGAGGCACTGGAGAAGATGCAAAAAAGATTCACAAGGATGATACTAGAACTGAGAGGATATACTTAGCAAGAAAGGCTGAACAGACTGGAGTTCTTTTCTCTAGAAAGGAGATGACTTGCTAGAACATAGGGACAAGACTTGGCAAATTAGCCCCTAGAGCCTGTTCTAGCATTAAATGAGGTTTGATCTGTACCTTAACTCTAACCACCTGCATTGGCTCCATATCCTTTTATACCTTTGTTTAGCAAAAATCTGTTGCATCATAGAGGTCTTTAAGATTATGAAAGGTTTTTGAAAAATTATTTACTCATTCATGGGATGTGGGCATTGCTTGCAAAGCCAGCAATTATTGCCCATAATAAGGTAGACATAGAGAAAATGTTTCCACTTGTGGGGGAGATCAAAATTAGAGGTCATAAAAATAAGATAGTCACTAATAAATCCAATAGGGAATTTAGGAGAAATTTCTTTACCCAAAAGAGTAGTTGAGGCAAATAGCAGAGATGTATTTAAGGGGAGGCTAGATAAACACACAAGTAGAAAGGAATAGAAGGATATGTTGGTAGGGTTAAATGAAGATGGGTGGGGAGGGGCCCAAACACTGGCATGGACCAGTTGGGCCGAATGAGCCTTTTCTGTGCTGCACACCCTGGGCTAGAAAGTCATCGAGGGCAGTGGTGCAAAACTGGCTGTATCGGATCAGCCATCCATTACACGCAGTGCTTGATATTCAGTTCCATTGACTGAACTGAATATCAGGCACTGCGCATAACGGGCAGGCGATCGAATACTGCCTATTTTGTGCCACCACCTGAGATGAATTTCCAGGCCAATTATATCCAACCAACGTTGCTATGGCTACTTACTCCATTTAGATACCTAAGGACGAGAGGGGAAGAGTGATATTACTGCTACCAAAGTCTTGGTCAAGATCCACATCGGTGCCGTGAAGCAAAGGGTCTTGTGCTTAGACTAACTGGTACAGCTCAGTAGAGGTGTCCAAAAGTTTTGCATTTGCTGGCGCCAGCTATGTCCGTCTGTCTCCTATAAACAGATAAAGCAGGGACCCAAGTCAGAATAAGGTACATAAGGAAAGATGTGGGAGACTGAGGTGCCCAGACAAGTGGCCACCTAACATGAGTGTGTGAACAGGCAGTATGCAGGCATCATGTGCAGCCACATGCTTGGTATTTCATGAGCCACAGGGTAAACCTGGGGGCATAATTGTCGGGCCGACATTGTAGTCGGCCGAGAAAAAAAAACATTGTGGCAGCAGCGGTGCATCCTCCCCTTTAAGGGAAGTTGCAGAAGGCCACAGCCTCACTGGACCACCAGGAAAAACAGGTTTTGACACCGCCGGGCAGGCCGAAGATTTTCAGAGGGGAATGTTGCCATTGGGAGGGTAGATCGGCGGTGCACACGATGATGACGCACTTAACACGGATCGGCAGCAGTGGAGCGGTAGGATCGGTGCTCCGCCAGGAAACCTCGGAAGGGCAATTGTGCTATCAGCGGCCATTCCATGAATAGTCGGCGGCCACTCCATTCTGCAGTGTGGCTGCCGATTTGCGGTGGTAACAGGCCTTAAGGAAAGGGGCAATTTTGGCGCCAGAGGGTTTAAGTTGGGAATTTGGGGAGAGTGAAAATCTCTGCTAGGTACTGAGTGAGTGCTTGCTGTAAAAAGAGAAATTTTAAATTTAACTTAGAACAAAAGAACATAAGAATTAGGAACAGGAGTAGGCCATCTAGCCCCTCGAGCCTGCTCCATCATTCAACAAGATCATGGCTTAGAACTTTAAAAACTAGTTAACAGAAACTGCCTGTCAGTGGCAGTTAACTGTCAGTCAGCTGGAAATGTTTGTCTTGAATAGATGCTAATTACTGCACAGTAATGGTGACCATGAAACTATCGGATTGTCATAAAAACCTATCAGGAAAGAAATCTGCCAGCCTTACCTGGTCTGGCCTATATGTGACTCCAGACCCACAACAATGTGGCTGACTCTTAACTACCCTCTGAAATGGCCTGGCAAGCCATTGTAATAAACAGCTACAGCAAAACAATAATAAGAATTTAAAAATGGACAGACGATGCAGAATCGACCTTGACATCAGCTTCGGACACAACAATGGCACACCCAGCCCAGTCGACCCTGCAAAGTCCTCCTCACTAACATCTGGAGACTTGTTCCAAAATTGGCAGAGCTGTCACACAGACTAGTCAAGTAACAACCCGACAGTCATACCTTTTAACCATGTCCCAGAATCCTCCAGCACCATCCCTGTAAATGTCCTGGCCCACCAGAGCAGGTGGCTCAGTGCTATACAGTCGGGAGTAGCCCTGGAATTTCTCAACATTTACTCCAAACCCCGCGAAGTTTCATGGCTTCAGGAAAAGCATGGGCAAGGAATCCTCCTGCTGATTACTACCTACTACCCTCCCTCAGCTGCTGAATCAGTACTCCTTCATGTTCAACATCATTTGGAAGTAGTACTGAGGGTAGCAAGGGCACAGAATATACTCAGCCATACTCGGCCTCCTCCTCCTCCTCATCATCATTATCAAAGGCAATCCCTCGAATTGAGGATGACTTGCTTCTGCGTCAAAAAGTTCACAGGTGTTTCAATGAAGGACCTAATATTCCAGGTCCCGAACTAAATCTTGAAGGGCGGAAGATGCCTGTGCGTGGATTTTTTAACGTGTGGTGGCCATTGCACACCAGCCACCACACGGGCTTGACAGAGCTAGGTCTTGGTCCAGTGGCTAGGATGAACCAAGATGACTGAAAAGCAGCTCTGCTGCACAAACTTAGTGCGCACACATATTGCAGTGTGGACTGGGCATCCATGAGGCACTGTGGGCCATCAGCAGCAACAGAATTGTACTCCACCACAATCTGTAACCTCATGGCCCGGCATAGTTTTCACTCTACCACTACCATCAAGTCAGGGGACCAACCCTGGTTCAATGAGGATTGCAGTAGAGCATGCTAGGAGCAGCACCAGGCATACCTAAAAATTAGGTGCCAACCTGGGGAAGCTGCAACACAGGATTACATACATACTAAACAGCGAAAGCAGCAATATATAGACAGAGCTAAGATATCCCACAACCACAGATCAGATCAAAGCTCTGCAGTCCTGCCATATCCAGTCGTGAATGGTGGTGGACAATTAAACAACTAACGGGAGGAGGCTCCATCAATATCCTCATTGACGGCAGAACCCAGCACGCTAGTGCAAAAGGCAAGGCTGAAGCATTTTCAACCATCTTCAGCCAAAAGTGCTGAGTAGATGATCTACATCGGCCTCCTCCTGAGGTCCCCACCATCACAGAAGCCAGTCTTCAGCCAATTCGATTCACTCCACGTGCTATCAAGAAACGACTGAGCACACTGGATAAAGCAAAGGCTATGGGCCCCGACAAAATCCCGGCTGTCGTGCTGAAAACTTGCGCTCCAGAACTAGCTGCGCCTCTAGCCAAGCTGTTCTAGTACAACTCCAACACTGGCATCTACCCAATAATGTGGAAAAGTGCCCAAGTATGTCCTGTCCACAAAAAGCAGGACAAATCCAATCCGGTCTATTAGGGTCCCATCAGTCTGCTGTTAATCATCAGCAAAGTGATAGAAGGTGTCATCGACGGTGCTATTAAATGGCACTTACTCACCAATAACCTGCTCACCAATGCTCAGTTTGGGTTTACACTAGAACCAGTTGGCTCTAGAGCTCATTACAGACTTGGTCGAAACATGGACAAAAGAGCTGAATTTTAGAGGTTAGGTGAGAGAGTGACTGCCCTTGATAGCAAGGCAGCATTTGACCACGTGTGGCATCAAGGAGCCGTAGTAAAATTGAAGTCAATGGGAATCACGGGGAAAACTCTCCACTGGCTGGAGTCATACCTAGGAAGATGATTGTGGTTGTTGGAGGTCAACCATCCCAACCCCAGGACATCGCTATAGGAGTTCCTCAGGGCAGTGTGCTAGGCCCAACCATCTTCAGCTGCTTCATCAATGACCTTCCCTCCATCATAAGGTCAGAAGTGGGGATGTTCACTGATGATTGCACAGTGTTCAGTTCCATTTGCAAATCCCCAGATAATGAAGCAGTCCATGCCCACATAAATACTATGGCCACAAGAGCAGGTCAGAGGGTGGGTATTCTGCGGCAAGTGTCTCACCTCCTAACTCCCCAAGGCCTTTCCACCATCCACAAGGCACAAGTCAGGAGTGTGATGGAATATTCTCCATTTGCCTGGATGAGTGCAGCTCCAACAAGACTCAAGAAGCTTGACACCATCCAGGACAATGCAGCCCACTTGATCGTCACCCCATCCACCACCTTAAACATTCACTCCCTCCATCACTAGTGCGCACCATGGCTGCAGTGTGTACCATCTACCAACTCTCCAAGGCTTTTTCGGCAGCACTTCCCAAACCTGCGACCTCTACCACCTAGAAGGAGCATGGGAACACCATCACCTGCAAATTTCCCTCTATGTTACACACCATCCTACTTTGGAAATATATCGCCGTTCCTTCATCGTGAACAGCACTGTAAGAATACCTTCGCCACACAGACTGCAGCAGTTCAAGAAGGCGGCGCATCACCACCTGCTCAAAGACAATTAGGAATGGGCAATAAATGCTGGCTTTGCCAGCGACACTCACTTCTTAAGAGCGAATTTAACAAACTGTGAGCAGGGAACAAAACTGCATTTGTAACTTGGGTGTGGCTTCAAAGATATAAAAGTAACCACTACCTGCTGACGCACAGGGTGATCTTAAATGTAGTGCTTCAAAACAGAGTGTCAAACTTGGGATATTTGGAGAGGGTGGGAATTCCCTGCAGAGGGGGAAAGAGTTGTTGCTTTTTGCCTCCAATACTTGGAGTGCTTTGTGTTACAGATAAATATTTAATTTAATCTATAACTTAAACTAGATCAAGTAATTAGTTAAAAAGTAAACTATTAGCTAAGTTAATTAAATACATAAATTCTAATTAATTAAATAAATAATACAAGGTTACATAGGGACGGCAGTGCAGGAGGTGTCCCGCAACTGCAGCATGTGGGAGTTTGTGGAGAGCATTGCGATCCCGAATAACCACGCCTGCAATAAGTGTCTGCATCTCGAGGAGCTCCAGCTCAGATTTGTTGAGCTGGAGTCCGAAGTACAGATATCGTGGTGTTCAGGGAGGGGAGAGTCACCTCGACACTTTGATCCAGGAGGCAGTCACACCCCTTAGGTTAAGTAGTGGTACAGGTCTGGTTCGTGGTCAGGGACATGAGGGTGTGACTGCAACTCAGGCAGGCAAAGAGCCTTTGCCATTATCCAACAGGTATGAGGTTCTTGCTGCTTCTTGTTGCATGAGGGCAAAGTCTACAGGGTGGATGAGCAAACTGACCACGGTGTAGGAACATAGGAACAGGAGTAGGCCATTCAGCTCCTCAAGCCTGTTCCTCCATTTGATGAGATCATGGCTGATCTGCGATCTAACTCCACATACCTGCCTTTGGCCCATATCCCTTAATACCTTTGGTTAACAAAAAGCTATCAATCTCTGATTTAAAATTAACAATAGATCTCACATCAATTGCCGTTTGCGGAAGCGAGTTCCAAACTTCTACCACCATGTAGAAGTGTTTTCTAATTTCACTCCTGAAAGGTCTGGCTAATTTTTAGACTATGCCCCCTAGTCCTAGAATCCCCAACGCAGAAATAGTTTCTCTCTATCAACCCTATCTGTTTCCCTTAATATTCTGAAAACTTCGATCAGATCACCCCTTAACCTTCTAAATTCTCGGGAATAAAACCCTAATTTGTGGAATTTCTCCTAGTAACTTAACCCTTGAAGTCCGGGTATCATTCTGGTAAACCTACGCTGCGCTCCCTCCAAGGCCAATATATCTTCCCTCTGGTGTGGTGGCCAGAACTGCTCACAATACTCCAGGTGTGGTCTAAACACTGTTATGTATAACTGCGGCATAACTTCTGCTCCCTTGTACTCTAGATATAAAGGCCAGCATTCCATTAGCCTTTTTGATTATTTTCTGTGGCTGTGCAGCTCCTAATCAGACCCTGGAGCACATCATTGAGCACTGCGCTCAGAGGGAATTTGCAAGTAGCCGACAAGATATCCACGCTGTTACACCGGAAGCTTTGGCCTGGATATCCAACTTGGATATTGACGGTTAATTTGCTTTGCTACGATCATACGAAAGAAGAAGAAAATGATTTTCTGTACCTGTTCATTTTAATGATCTAGGTACCTGAAGCCCCAATATCTTTGGTCATCCACTGTTTTTAGCTATTCACCATTTAGAAAATACCCTGTTCTATCCTTTTTAGGTCCAAAGGCTTCTGATTACATTGAAATCCATTTGCCACAATTTTGTCCATTCACTTAATCTATCAATATCTCTTTGTAATTTTATGCTTTCATGTACACTGCCTACAATGCTGCGTATCTTTGTGTCATCGGCAAATTTGGATATAAAAACTTTCATCATCTATGTCATTAATAAATATTGTGAATAGTTGGCGCCTCAACACAGATCCATGCAGGACACCACTAGTCACCTCCCCCAATTTGAGTATCTACCCATTATCCATACTCTCTGTCTCTTGCTGCTCAGCTAATTTCCTAACAATAATTTGCCCTCAACTTGGTGGGCTTCTACCTTAGATAACAGTCTCTTATGTAGGACTTTATCAGATGCCTTCTGGAAGTCCATATAAATAACATCCATAGACAATTTAGTCACTTCCTCAAAAAATTCAATCAGGATGTCAGGCATGACCTATCTCTCACAAATCCATGCTGGCATTTTCGAGATGCTCAGTCCCCCTAGTCTTAATTATAGACTCTAGCAATTTCCCCCCAACAGATGTTAGGCTAACTGGTCTGTAATTCACTAATTTCCCTCTCTCGCCATTCATAAAAAGCAGAGTGACATGCACAATTTTCCAATTTAAAGGGACGGTTTCTGAATATAGAGAACTTTGGAAGATTATAGTTAGGGCTTCTGCAATGTGCACACCTACTTTCTTTAAAACCCTGGGATGGAAACCTTCTGGTCCTGGGGATTTGTCACTCTTTAGTGTCATTATTTTCTTTATTACTGTTATTTTACCTATATTAATTTTATTAAGTCCCTGTACCCGATTCAATATTAGTTTCTTTGGGATTTCCGGCGTGCTATCCTCTTCTTCTACTGTACGTACTGCCGCAAAGTAATTGTTCAACATGTCCACCATGTCCCCATTGTCATTGACAATATCACCACTTTCAGTGTGTAAGGGGCCAGAACTGCTCCTGACCACCCTCTTTTTCCTAATGTAACTATAAAAATTCTTCAGATTGATTTTGATGTCCCTGCAAGTTTCTTTTCATACTTCCTTTTTGTAGCTCTTACTATCTATTTTGTGACCCTTTGCTGTTCATTGTATCTTTCCCATTCGCCAGGATCGGTGCTATTGTTTGCATTTTTGTATGTCCTTTCCTTTAATTTTGTGTTGTCCCTTACCGTTTAAATTGTTCATGGCTGCTTTTTTTTTGGCAAGTAGAGCACTTGCCCCTCAGGTGTATAAACTGATTCTGTATCACGTTAAATTATTTTTTAAAACATCTCCCACTGATCTTCTGTCGTTTTACCCATTAACAGATTTTCCCAGTGTAAGGTTCGAAAATCCACGGCCGCATTTTACTGGAACACCCTAAGGACAAGAAAACTAAAAGGGATTGGCCTATACATTTTAAAATGAACATTTTTGGCCAAGTAGTGCACTGTTGTTTTAACTGAACATTTTTGGTCAAGTCAAACCCTCAAACCAGACAGGCTGGGAAACATGTGGGCGGATACAGACATTGTGGAGTCTGGCTCACGAGCCAATGGGGGAAAAGTGCATTTTGGCAGGCCAATCAGGGGTCGAGTCAGGCCTGAAGCGGGGAAATCCTCAACCAATGGGACTACCCGGCATACTCACTGTATGCCACTGTAGGAGCACAAGCCGGGATGTTTCTGTTGAGCACCCGGTAGTCCACGGTGGCCCTCCACGAGTTGTCCGGTTTTCTGACCGGCCACAGGGGAGAGTTCACGTGCGTGACTATGGTTCTGAACACACCCTGCTCCACCAGTGAGCTCAGTGCCACTTCCAAGTCGGCTTCTGCCTCTCTCGGGAAGTTATATTGCCTCTGAGGTCGGGACATGGAATCCCCATCTATCCTGACCTCTACTCCGGTGACTCTCCCACAGTCGTGTTTGTGGGTGGCACATGCTGCGAGACTGTCTCGCACATAGCCCTGTACTCTGCCGGGGTGTCCCTGACCAGAAGCTCTAAGTCATAACCCCCTTTGGCTTCACAGTACACAGAGCCCCTTTGTCTTGTATTCTTTCTATAAGCTTGACCTTGTTGTTTGTACCTGGGTCCACTGTTCCCCATAAGCAG
This sequence comes from Pristiophorus japonicus, assembly GCF_044704955.1. Classification (NCBI taxonomy): domain Eukaryota; kingdom Metazoa; phylum Chordata; class Chondrichthyes; family Pristiophoridae; genus Pristiophorus; species Pristiophorus japonicus. The sequence goes on along the minus strand of NC_091984.1, from coordinate 10,751,680 downwards.
TGATTTCGCAGATCCACCAGGATCTGGTGGGCTATAATGAAATCTTCCCCCAATATACCTTTGTTAGCCTGCTCCCACCTTATCAGGACGCACTTCCATTTGGTGGTCAGTGCTCCCAACTTAAGGGTCAGTGGGATCGAAAAATACCCTGTTCTTTCGTTCCCAGTGAAGCCGACTAGCTCGTAGGGCACACCGCTGGACAGGGGCGAGGAGGCCGGGTCCTCTGTGTGGACAAGGGTGCTTGAAGCCGCCGTGTCCAACAAGTAAGTTCCCTGGTTCCCCTCTACCTCCATTTTCACCCACGGTCTTCCCCACGAGTCATAGTCCAGCGGACACAGGTAGGCAGGCTTGGTGGGTGCTAGTCATAGTTCCTGCCGTATGGGAGCTGTGGGGATCTCTCTACCCACCGCTACATTAATACGGCTGGGACCTGTCAGCAGCTGCCTGAGGGTTTCTACAGCGGTTTCAAACACTGTTGTGGCACCCGCTCTCTCATTACCCGGTTTCACCTCCGTGGGTGTTTTTACTTCTTTCACGGAGTAGGGGTTGGCCCTGCAGTTGCTGCGGCAGTGGCCAGGCTTACCGCACCTGTAACACCACCCCCCTTCTATCGAGAGGATGTCCACCCTCCTGATGCCACTTTCTCTTGGGGGTTTGGTTGGGTTGCACTGCATGCACCCGGCCTTCTACTGTTTTCTCCGGCTTCCCCTATTCATCCCCACCCCCCCGCCGTGTGGCAGCCAGTCTGCCTATCACGATGGCTTCAGTGCGATCGGGGTCTCCCGGGATGAACCAGAGATCTGGCCTTTCCCTGACACTGGGCAGGCTGTTCGCAATTATGGCGCGATACCATGCTTCCCTTTGGTCCGCTGTAAGGTTGTTTCTGGCAAGCAGGCCCCCACATGCTGTGCTGTAGACCAGCCATAGCCTTTCCACATATATCTGTGGGGCCTCCCCTGCTAACTGGCGTGTTTTCGCTATCCTTTCAAAGGGACTCCCTTCATTCCACCCCATGGCCTCTAGGATAGCCCTTTGTAGTGCTGCGAGGGTGCTTTGTGGCTATCAAGGGAAATCAGGGATAGTATTAAAGCCAAGGAAGTGGCATACAAATTGGCCAGAAATAGCAGCGAACCTGGGGACTGGGAGAAATTTAGAACTCAGCAGAGGAGGACAAAGGGTTTGATTAGGGCAGGAAAAATGGAGTATGAGACGAAGCTTGCAGGGAACATTAAGATGGATTGCAAAAGTTTCTATAGATATGTAAAGAGAAAAAGGTTAGTAAAGACAAACGTAGGTCCCCTGCAGTCAGAATCAGGGGAAGTCATAACGGGGAACAAAGAAATGGCGGACCAATTGAACAAGTACTTTGGTTCGGTATTCACGAAGGAGGACACAAACAACCTTCCGGTTATAAAAGGGGTCGGGGTGTCTAGTAAGGAGGAGGAACTGAGGGAAATCCTTATTAGCCGGGAAATTGTGTTGGGGAAATTGATGGGATTGAAGGCCGATAAATCCCCAGGGCCTGATGGACTGCATCCCAGAGTACTTAAGGAGGTGGCCTTGGAAATAGTGGATGCATTGACAGTCATTTTCCAACATTCCATTGACTCTGGATCAGTTCCTATGGAGTGGAGGGTAGCCAATGTAACCCCACTTTTTAAAAAAGGAGGGAGAGAGAAAACAGGGAATTATAGACCGGTCAGCCTGACATCGGTAGTGGGTAAAATGATGGAATCAATTATTAAGGATGTCATAGCAGTGCATTTGGAAAGAGGTGACATGATAGGTCCAAGTCAGCATGGATTTGTGAAAGGGAAATCATGCTTGACAAATCTTCTGGAATTTTTTGAGGATGTTTCCAGTAGAGTGGACAAGGGAGAACCAGTTGATGTGGTATATTTGGACTTTCAGAAGGCGTTCGACAAGGTCCCACACAAGAGATTGATATGCAAAGTTAGAGCACATGGGATTGGGGGTAATGTACTGACGTGGATTGAGAACTGGTTGTCAGACAGGAAGCAAAGAGTAGGAGTAAATGGGTACTTTTCAGAATGGCAGGCAGTGACTAGTGGGGTACCGCAAGGTTCTGTGCTGGGGCCCCAGCTGTTTACACTGTACATTAATGATTTAGATGAGGGGATTAAATGTAGTATCTCCAAATTTGCAGATGACACTAAGTTGGGTGGCAGTGTGAGCTGCGAGGAGGATGCTGTGAGGCTGCAGAGCGACTTGGATAGGTTAGGTGAGTGGGCAAATGCATGGCAGATGAAGTATAATGTGGATAAATGTGAGGTTATCCACTTTGGTGGTAAAAACAGAGAGACAGACTATTATCTGAATGGTGACAGATTAGGAAAAGGGGAGGTGCAAAGAGACCTGGGTGTCATGGTACATCAGTCATTGAAGGTTGGCATGCAGGTGCAGCAGGCGGTTAAGAAAGCAAATGGCATGTTGGCCTTCATAGCAAGGGGATTTGAGTACAGGGGCAGGGAGGTGCTGCTACAGTTGTACAGGGCATTGGTGAGGCCACACCTGGAGTATTGTGTACAGTTTTGGTCTCCTAACCTGAGGAAGGACATTCTTGCTATTGAGGGAGTGCAGCGAAGGTTCACCAGACTGATTCCCGGGATGGCGGAACTGACCTATCAAGAAAGACTGGATCAACTGGGCTTGTATTCACTGGAGTTCAGAAGAATGAGAGGGGACCTCATAGAAACATTTAAAATTCTGACGGGGTTGGACAGGTTAGATGCAGGAAGAATGTTCCCAAGGTTGGGGAAGTCCAGAACCAGAGGTCACAGTCTAAGGATAAGGGGTAAGCCATTTAGGACCGAGATGCGGAGGAACTTCTTCACCCAGAGAGTGGTGAACCTGTGGAATTCTCTACCACAGAAAGTTGTTGAGGCCAATTCACTAAATATATTCAAAAAGGAGTTAGATGAGGTCCTTACTACTAGGGGGATCAAGGGGTATGGCGAGAAAGCAGGAATGGGGTACTGAAGTTGAATGTTCAGCCATGAACTCATTGAATGGCGGTGCAGGCTAGAAGGGCCAAATGGCCTACTCCTGCACCTATTTTCTATGTTTCTATGTTTCTAAGAGCCTGGTAGATCTTCCCGTCAATGGAAAAAGGAGCACTTTAACTGCTTCCGCGTTATCGCATGTGTTCATGTCCACTGCCTGCGCTATCTCCAGGAAGTGAGCATATGGATTTCCCAGTCTCGTGAGCTTTGGGATATGTGATACCATGGCCTTTAACTGAATGCGTAATGATAAACTCGCTGTCCAGCGGTCCTTGGGGTTGTGCACCTTGTGGGGAACTGTACTTCCTCTGCACAGCCGGGCACATCGGTCCCGCGGCAGATACCACCAATGGCTCCCCGCTTTCCTCAGCCTCAACTGCCTCTGAATCTGCAGACTCGACCCTTTCTGCGGGTATCCCATACCCCTTTGGCAGGACCGGCTCTACCTGCCCTGCCCTGTGGGTTTCTTGGGCTGCACCCTCTGATCCTCCGTAAGGCCTGCCGGACACACTACCAGCGCCTCAGGAGGCGGTCGACTGTCCTCTGCCGCCGGATCCCCTTCCACTCCCCAATACCCTGACTCGTTGGTTGCCTCCCTGGGCCCCAACAGACAGACTGCCTCCTTTACCTGGGACAGAGCCTGGAGGAGGGATTGGATCCGCTTATGGCAGGGCGCATGATCTGCCTCCTCATGGCTTATTTCGGTGTTAACTTTATAGGCTGTGTGCAAATCCCTTAATTGGACCTGAAGCTCTTGGACCTGCTGGGCATAAGCTGCACTCTGCTCCCTGTACTTCTGACCCATGCCCGTGACACCGTAACCTGACTCTGCAGGTACTCCTGATGGTTGCGGAACGTTTCCTCTAACTGTGCCCTTCGATTCCTTTCCTCTATTAGCTCTTCTGTAACCTTAGTACCCGCCGCCCCCCCTGGCCGCTGAGGTTATAATGGCATCTTTTAATTCCTCCTGTAATTTTCCTACCTGGAGGTCTAACTCCCGATCCTGCCTAGTTAAACATATCAGCCAAATTGCCTTTTCTACCCTTTTGTTATGTGTAGGCCCTTCTGACCACTGGGCTGCTGCGTCCGCTGGACATGGCGCCCTGGTCAGGTTCTGAACCCATGTTTTGGCAAAATTGACCTTGGAGAAAACATATTCCGTGATTCTCTCCTCCATTTTAGATTTTTCCAGTACCACCTTCTCTGAGGTTGTAAGCTCATTCTCCCACTGAGCTCCTACCTGGGAAATCCCTGCACCTGTAACCACCTTCACAGTCCTAGACATTTCAAATGGCTTCTGGTCTATTCCTGTGAGGAGAGAGGACCAGTACAAGTTTGCTTTCACCTTTAAGGAACAGCAATATACTTGGAGCTGTCTCCCTCAGGGATTTCACAACAGTCCCAGCATCTTCCACCAGTGCATGGCGAACTGTTTGAAGAGCTTCAGCCAGCCGCAACAGTTGGTGCAGTATGTGGACGACCTGCTCCTTGTCACTGACAACAGTAAAGAGCATGGTCCCCCTGCTGGCAGAGCTGTTGGCTGTGCTTAAGGAGGGGGGCTTTTAAGGTCAACCTCAAGAAGGCCCAGATAGGGTTAAAGAAAGTAAAATTCCTGGGTCTAACACTCAGAGCAGGGGAACGAGGTATAGATGAGGCCCGAAGGCAAGCTGTGCAGGAACTCCCGGTACCGGCCACTGTATCCAGAGTCAGATCTTTTTAAGGGGTCACAGTCTACTGCAGAGATTTCATCGAAGATTATGCAGCAACCGCAGCCCCTCTACTCAGGCCCCTACACAAAGGGGTCGAGTGGGAGTGGGATCAAGGCTGCCAAGCTGCATTTCTTCAGTTGAAACAGAACCTGCAGAAGGCATCTGCACTGGGGGCTATTGATGGGGGAAAGGATTTCTATTTAGAAGTAGCAGCCAGCGGGGACAGTCTGAGTTCAGTACTTTTACAGGAAAGGCATGGACACCTGAGACCGGTGGTGTACTCCTCTAGAGTCCTTGCAGAGGTGGAGAAGGGGTACTCCAACTGTGAAAGGCATCTGTTAGCCACTCACTGGGCTGTGAAAAGAGCACAGGTTTTCACAGGAGTATCCCCTATCACACTCCTCACCCATCACACCCCGACCCAGATGTTGTTAGATGGGAGAATAAAGGATGGAACAGTCAGCAATGCCAGGATCACTCGCTGGACCCTCCTCCTCTCCCAAATGGCCATCAGGGTCAGGGGCCTCTGCGAGCCCAGGCTTGCAGCTAACTTCATATATGCAGGGGAGCCACACAGATGCTCAGTAGAAGGGGTTTGGGATACCGACTTTGGATTTCGTACAGGGGTACATCCCACAGGCCGCGAGATCTACGTCGATGGATCCAGTTCAGTGTCCGCGGGTACAAGACTCACGGGTTGCGGAGTTTGGGACCCCGAGGCAGGTATAGCCTTGGTGCTTAAACTCCCCAGCACCCTGAGCGCCCAGCAGGCTGAACTGTCAGCAGTAATGTACGTGGTGACTCATCCCGAGGAATTCCCCACCCCATACATGATTTGTTCGGACAGTATGTTTACTTGCAATTCGTGTACAGAGTATATGGCTATTTGGTCACGCAGGGGGTACACATCTGCAGATGGGAAGCCCCTGGTAACCAAACCCCTGCTAGTAAGGATAGTGGCAGCCCGAGGGAACAATAGGGACGTCTACATCCACAAGGTTGAGGCACATTCTAAGACAGAGCCCAGGGCAGAGGGTAACCAGCGTGTGGACCTCCTGGCCAGAGAAGGAGCCAAGACAGGTCGCTTCTGGGACCCGTATGAGAAAGGCAGGGTGATAGCAGCTAGAGGCAAGCCAGGGAAACAAGGGAGCGCAAGGGTAGCAGTGGCCCAGGACCTGAGAACGGTTTAGGCGCAGGACCCCGTCCTCAAGGCTGTCATAGCAACCATCCTAAGTGGAGGAAAGACAGAGAGCCCATATAGTGCCGCAGATATAGCTGTCAAGGAAGGGATGCTGTTCAAAAGGGATAAGTGGGTGGTTCCAGCACAACACCAGCGGGAGTTCCTACAACTGGCCCATGAGGGTCCAGGTGCGGGACACCCCGGGCCAGAGTCCACCTGGCAGAAGGTGGAACAGGCAGCAAGGTGGCCAAAGCTTCGGAACGACATCCATGATTTCTGCGCAGCCTGTCTGGTGTGTGCAGCCAACAACCCAGACCCCCAGAAAAGAAAGGCATCTATGGGACACAACAAGCGGGTCTATAGTTTAGAGTAATTATGGGGATGGCTGACACTTGGGGAGCTCTAGGATTTTCTTGCAAACCTTTTGACACATTCCGTCTATATCCGGGTATGTCAAGATGGGGGAGTTTAAGGTTTGAAAATCCACAGCCGCATTTTATTGGAACACCCTAAGGACAAGAAAACTAAAAGGGATTGTCCTATACATTTTAAAATGATCATTTTTCCAAGTAGTGCACTGTTGTTTTAACTCCATGTATTTTAATTGAACATTTTTGGCCAAGTCAAACCCTCAAACCAGGCAGGCTGGGAAACGTGTGGGCGGATACAGACATTGTGGAGTCTGGCTCACCAGCGAGGCAGAGGCACTGGCCAATGGGGGAAAAGTGCATTCTGGCAGGCCAATCAGGGGTCGAGTCGGGCCTGAAGCGGGGAAATCCTCAACCAATGGGACTACCCGGCCCAGTTTGAAAATATGACTCACCCATAATCAAATTATGAATGTGGACCATTATCTATCTAGGTACTATGGACAATGGACAACAGCCCGGAGATCACTGTGGTAACTGACTCCCGGGACGTTACAATGGACCAACAGACGTTGAGGCACCAATGTGCACTGAAACAATACCCCGGTCCTCACACCTACCTGTGACATCTTCTGATTACATTGTGGAGTCTGGCTCAAAAGCGAGACAGAGGCACTGGCCAATGGGGGAAAAGTGTATTCTGGCAGGCCAATCAGGGGTCAAGTCGGGCTTGTAGCAGGGAAATCCTCAACCAACGGGCACTACTCGGCCCAGTTTGAATATAGAAGGAAAAGCAGCTGGAGGAGTAGGACCTAGAGAACCACAGACAAACAACAGAGAGAAAGCAGCTGGGGCAGTCGGAGAAGGAGGCGAGGAGCAGCACGACAGAAACCGAGAGAGAACGGAGACAGACTGTTACCGGCTGGGAAACCTACCATCGTACGGGCCCTGGACTCGACTTGTGTGCAGAATATACAACCCAACCACTGAGAGGCCCAACATCGTCTCAAGCAGCCGAGCCGCACACCGAACAACGCTCCGAGGCCAACCAGCTGAAGAACCGGAGACCGGAGTAACTGGGAGAGGCAACATTCACTCCAGCTACCCCGTAAACCAACCATCCTAAGGCTCAAAAGAGATCATAAGTATTATCCTGGGGTTTTCTTTTCCCAACTGTCAGCCTAGGTCAGTCAGGTAAAAAGGGGGGTGGGGATGGTGTTGGAACTGTCTTGTAAAGATAAAATTGTGTAAGGTTTCTGTTGTGTCAGTTCCTTCCCATAGATTTTCAGAGTTTAGAAGTGTGTGTCAGATCTGTGTTTTGATGAAGTTTGACCTTGTTGGAAACTTACCGTGGTTAATAAATTGGACTTACCCATTTTTTTTCGTTCCAAGGACCACTTGTCTCTGAGTGTTTTGTTTTCCCTTGTGGAAGCTCATAATCCACCAAAATTCTGAGGTTAGAACCAGATAGGGTTGCTAGGGCGCTTCGTAACCGCCAGTTTAGTGGTCAGCGAGCCATAAGCTGCTGGACCGTCCCCTGGAAGGGACAGAGAGGCCCAATACACCAACAGCCACCAAAGACCCCTGTATTTGGGCCGAGCAGAAACCCCCTACACCAGTTTACTTTGGACAGTCTCTGCTTCATCCCGTTGAAGTCAGCCTTACCTAAATCTAGAATCTTAGTAGCTGTTTTGCGTTTCTTCCTTTCAAAGGCTACTTTGAACTCGATCATGTTATGATCACTATTGGATAAATATTCATGCACAGTTAGGCTGTTAACTAAATCTGGCTCATTACTCACTACTAAATCTAATATGGCTTGCCCCCTTGTTGCCTCTATGTTTCTATGAAGTATTGTTGTAAAAAAAATTATCCTGGACACAATCAGGAAATTCACTACCTTTCTGACAGGTGCTAGTCTGCTTTTCCCAATCTATATGAAAGTTAAAATCCCCCATTAAAATCACTCTGCCTTGACTACACGCTTGTCTAATCTTTGCATTTATACAATCAAGCACTTCAGAGCTGCTACCAGGGGACCCATACACAACTGCCATTACAGTCTTAGATTCTTTCCTATTTCTTAACTCAGCCCATTAAATCCTTTTATCATTGAAGTGATTTCATCCCTAATCACCAAGGCTACTCCTCCCCTCTGATATTTTCCCTATCTGTCCTGTAAACCTTATAAACTGGTACATTTAGTTCCCAGTCCTGACCATCTTACAGCCATGTCTCAGTAAAGCTTCCAATTTGCATTCGTGCCTGCAGTTCATTCAATTTATTCTTTATACCTGTACTTTGTTTGTTTGTAGAAAGGACGCTTATTTGGACCCCACACCCTAGCCTGTCCTTCAGCTCTGATGTTTTATTCACATGTTTATTTCTCTCTCCTGTTTTAATCGCTTTACATCTTTTAATTTTCTCTTTACCTGTAGTACCTAAAGTACAATTTCTGATTGCTACTCCTCTCTTCCCTTTCGTTTGTTTTTGAACTACTATTTGTATTGTAAATTCCCCCCCAAGCCCTCCCCCCCATTTACTAGTTTAAAGTCCTTGTGACTGCCCTATTTAGCCTTTCCGCTTGGACTCTGGTTCCAGACCGGTTTAGGTGGAGCCCGTCCCAACGGCACAGTTCCTTACTGTCCGAAAACTGGTGCCAGTGCCCAATGAAATGGAATCCCCCCCTTTCCCACACCACTCCTTTAGCCATGTGTTTACTTCCCTAATCAGCTTATCTCTACGCCAATTTGCACATGGCTCAGGTAATAATCCAGAGATTATAACCCTTGAGTCCTGTTCTTTAATTTAGCTCCGAGTTTCTGGTACTCCCCAAACAGGACCTCTTGCCTACTCTTCCCTATGTTGTTGGTCCCAACATGAACCACAAAGACTGGATCCTCCCCCTCCCTATCCAATAACCTTTCAAACTGGTTCGAGATGTCTCTCACCCTGGCACCAGGTAGGCACCATACCATGTGGGACTCTCGATCTTGCTTACAAAGGATGCTATCTGTCTCCTTAATTGTAGAATCCCCTACAACTACATTACACTTGCTCTGCTCCCCCTGCTTCTCCTCCCTTAAGACAGCCTCCTGCTCGAAGGTACCATGGTCTGCACTCCGGCTGTCCTTCCGACACAGGTAGCGAGTACATTGCACTGGTTGGATAGGAACAGTTTCTGTGGATCCTCGTTCCCTTTCTTAAGTGAGGTTATCCACTTTTGTGGTAAAAACAGGAGGGCTCATTATTATCTGAACGGTGACAGATTGGTAAAGGGGGAGGTGCAACGAGACCTGGGTGTCATGGTACATCAGTCACTGAAGATTGGCATACAGGTGCAGCAGGCAGTGAAGAAGGCAAATGGCATGTTGGCCTTCATAGCAAGAGGATTCGAGTATAGGAGCAGGGAGGTCTTACTACAGTTGTACAGGGCCTTGATAAGGCCACACCTTGAATATCGTGTACAGTTTTGGTCTCCTAATCTGAGGAAGGACATTCTTGCTATTGAGGAAGTGCAGAATAGGTTCACCAGACTGATTCCCGGGATGACAGGACTGACATATGAAGAAAGACTGGATTGACTCGGCTTGTATTCAATGGAATTTCGAAGAATGAGAGGGGATCTCATAGAAATATATAAAATTCTGACGGGATTGGACAGGTTAGATGCAGGAAGAATGTTCCCGATGTTGGGGAAGTCCAGAACCAGGGGTCATAGTGTAAGGATAAGGGGTAAGCCATTTAGAACTGAGATGAGGAGAAACTTCTTTACTCAGAGAGTTGTGGGCATGTGGAATTCTCTACCACAGAAAGTTGTTGAGGCCAGTTCATTAGATATATTCAAAAGGGAGTTAGATGTGACCCTCATGGCTAAAAGGATCAAGGGGTATGGAGAGAAAGCAGGAATGGGGTACTGAAATGCATGATCAGTCATGATCATATTGAATGGTGGTGCAGGCTCGAAGGGCCGAATGGCCTATTCCTGCACCTATTTTCTATGTTTCTATGTTAGCTGGGTTCCCTTTACTCTGCATATTATTGGTCACATCAAACCTATTCTGATCTTGCACCTCTTTCTTAGGTTTGACAGCAAACTGTCCAGATACAGCTCCCCCTCCCTTATGTGTTGGAGTGTCTCCAACTCACATTCCAGCTCAATGACTTTGAGCCGGAGAGGTTCAAGATGGAGACATCTACTGTAGATGTGTTTACTCAAGACTGTCTCGCTGTCCACAAAATCCCACATACTGCAGTCCAGACACACAACCTGCCCTGCCATATCTTAGTCTAGCCTTATTTTATTGATTTAATTAGATAAAGTCTTTATTCAATAACTATTTATAGTTATATAAATTCAAATAGTTAAGTTATAAATGTAATAAAGTGCATTATAGTTTCCAGCTCCAAGTTTAAATGACTGTCCTAGCTTAGAGAGAAAGAACGCTAATACTCACCCACCAATCACCTACCTGCTGTCCTGTGATGCTCCCCCTTGGTTTTTGTTGTTGTTGAAATCGTCGGAGGTATGCCTCCTCCGTGCTGTCGCCAATTAGGTCCGCACTGTCTCTCCTCTGCTGTTTTAAATCTTGCTGCCTCCTCTGATGCTGCCATGCCACTGTGGTACAGGAGTCCATTCAAGTGGGGGGAGTGAAAAATAATGCTGTAGTGGTATGGGACAGTATAGTCAGAGGGATAGATACTATTTTCTGCAGCCACAACTGTGAGTTCTGAAGGCTGTGTTGCCTGCCCGTTGCCAGGGTTAAGGATATCTCCTTGCAGCTGTGAAGTGGAAGGAGGAGGATCCAGTTGTCGTGGTCCATGTAGGAAAGAATGACATAGGTAGAACTAGGAATGAGGAGTTGGGGTCCAAATTAAAAAGCAGAACCTCAATGGTAATAATATCTGGATTGTTACCTGAGCCATGCGCAAATTGGCAAAGGGACAAACAGACCAGAGAGTTAAATGCGTGGCTCAAAGAGTGGTGTGGAAGGAAGGGGTTTCGGTTCATGGTGCACTGCACTAGTACTGGGGAAAGAGCAAGCTGTACCGTTGGGACGGGCTCCACTTAAACCAGGCTGGGACCAGTGTCCTGGCGAATTGAATAACTAGGGCTATAGATAGGGCTTTAAACTAAAAAAATCGGGCGGAAGGGTCAGGTGAGGGGAAATTTAGTAATCTAAAGAGAATAGTCAAGGTAATGGAGCAGTGTAGCGAGTTGGGTAAAGATAAGCAGAGTGTGACATAAAGTTTAATTGTAATCGTGCATCAGCGAATAAGGTGAAAGTAGGGAATAATGGTAAAAAGTCAAAATGAAAGGCTCGTTATCTGAATGCACAAAACATTCGTAACAAGATAGACAAATTAGTGGCACAAATAGAGCTGAATGGCTTTAATCTAATAGCCATGACAGAGATATGGTTGCAAGGTGACCAAGGTTGGGGATTAAATATTCCAGGGTACTTGACGTTTCAAAAAAACAGGCAGAATACAAAATGAGGGTGGGTATAGAAGCATAGGGCTCAAAATTGGCCAGGAGTTGCTCCGTTTTTTTTGGAGCAACTTGATTTTTCTGGAGTATCTTAAAAATTCCCATTTTGCACATTCAATTTGCGCCAGTGTAAGTGAGTTAGTTATGATTTTTTTAGTTTAGTTTAGTTTAGTTTTTCTCAAACGGGGACGTTACCAGCCACCTACACCAGTTTTGGCCATTTAGGCCACTTTGGCCAGCTAATAGTTAATCCAAACTAACTTAGGCCAGCGTATGTGGCCACCTGTGAAAACCCTTACGGAGAGTTAAGAAATCAGCGCAGGTAGGTACATCGGAGGCCAGTGACTTGACTAAAGAATATGAATAGGATCAAACAGCTATACAGGACATCATATGACAAACTATGCAAAGTTAATTTGCTACACAACAGAAGCATTCATGGAAGCTTAAACTACAAAAATAAATGAAGTAAAAGGTAGTTGAATTAAATTGCCCTAATCTCACAACTAATTTAAACAACTATTTGTTTGCAATGATTATACTGGGCCAAAACTGAGCCCATATTATTTAAATAAAGTCTACTTCAGTAAGTAATATATTCTCTCAGTGTTCCTTGGTCACTTATGTCCTTCTTTCACAATAGCACCAGGTAAATAGGCTTGACAAATGGTCACCACTATTCACAAGAGACAAAACATGTTTACATAATTTTTTTCAAAATATCTAAATAAAAAATAAAAGCCAGTAAGTCCTACCCTACCTTCATTTTCAGCCCGGGAAGGCAGCGGTCCGGCCTGTGCGGTAGGCCACTCGGCCTGGGATAGGGGTGGGACGCACTAGCAGCCGGTATGATGATGATGATGATGGTCAGGTCCCACGCTGCAGCGTGTACACTGAGAGGCTGGTGGCGAGGAGCTGCTGCGCATGCATGCACACTCCAACGCGCATGTGCAAACGTCCCGGCACTGTTTTCAGCGCGGGACGCTAGCTCCACCCCAGACCCGACTGGCCACACTGCGTAAAGACCCGGGAGAGGCCAGACAGCGGACAAAGTGGGTAGCAATTTTGTCGCAGCTCTTTTCAACGCAGAAAAGCGACGCATCACCGGTGAGTGTGCCGAAAAAAGGGGCTGGCCAATTTTGAGCCCATAGAATTGTTACAGCACGGAAGAGCCCATGCCAACACTCAGCTAGTCCCACACTCCTGCCCTTTTTCTTTAGCCTGGCAATTTTTTTTTCCATCAGCTACTTATCCAACTCCCCTTTGAAAGATGAGATTGAGTCTACCTCCTTCATCCTTTCAGTCAGTGCATTCCAGATCTTAACCACTTGCTCTGTCAAAACATTTTTTCTTACGTTGCCTTTGGTTCTTTTGCCTCTCTGTAATTTCTCTGCAAATTTGCTCCTCTGAATCTTTCCCACTATTTGGTGATCTACAGAAGACAACTAGTACTGAAATGGCACCTCTATTATTTCTTAACTCTAGCCATATAGATTCTGTCCTTGACCCCTCCAGGACATCCTCCCTGTCTAAGACTGTAACATTCTCCTTAATCAATACTGCCACACCACCTCGTTCTTTTCTTCCCTACCTTTCCTGAACACCATATAACTAGGAATATTTAATAACCAATCCTGCCTTTTTTTGAGCCAGGTCTAAGTTAATGCTACAACATAATATTCCCATGTGGCTATTTGATACAAAGATGGGTGGGAAAGCAAATTGTGAGGAGGACACAAAAAATCTGCAAAGGGATATAGACAGGCTAAGTGAGTGGGCAAAAATTTGGCAGACGGAGTAAATGTGGGAAAATGTGAGGTTATCCACTTTGGCCGAAAAAATAGAAAGGCAAATTATAATTTAAATGGAAAAAATTGCAAAATGCTTCAGTACAAAGGGACCTGGGGGTCCTTGTGCATGAAACACAAAAAGTTAGTATGCAGGTACAGCAAGTAATCAGGAAGGCAAATGGAATGTTGGCCTTTATTGCAAGGCGGATAGAGTATAAAAGAAGAGAAGTCCTGCTACAACTGCACAGGGTATTGGTGAGGCCACACCTGGAGTACTGCGTGCAGTTTTGGTCTCCATATTTACGAAAGGATATATTTGCATTGGAGGCAGTTCAGAAAAGGTTCACTAGGTTGATTCCGGAGATGAAGGGGTTGACTTATGAAGATAGGTTGAGCAGGTTGGGCCTATACACATTGGAGTTCAAAAGAATGAGAGGTGATCTTATCAAAGCATATAAGATAATGAGAGGGCTAGACAAGTTGGATACAGAGACTATATTTCCACTCATAGGGGAAATTAAAACTAGGGGGCATAATAAGGGGCCACCCATTTAAAACTGAGATGAGAAGGAATTTCTTCTCTCTGAGGGTTGTAAATCTGTGGAATTCTCTGCCCCAGAGAGCTGTGGAGGCTGAGTCATTGAATATATTTAAGATAGACAGATTTTTGAACGATAAGGGAATAAAAGGTTATGGGGAGCGGGCAAGGAAGTGGAACTGAGTCCATGATCAGATTACCCATGATCTTATTAAATGGTGGAGTAGGCTCGAGGGGTCAAATGGCCTACTCCTGCTCCTATTTCTTGTGTTCTTGTGTTATTTGTGCCTGCAGCTCACTTACCTTGTTTACTACACTTCATGCATAAACCCATCTTAGATTATCCTGTATTCTCTCTTAGTTGGACCTTAATATTTCTTACTTTAGTGCTCTCTGCCTCTCCCAATCCTTTGAGCACTTTATTTCCCCTTTCTAATGTTACATCCTGGTGCCCATCCCCCTGCCAAATTAGTTTAAACCCTCCCCAACAGCACTAGCAAACCTCCCCGCGAGGATATTGGTTCCGGTTCTGCTGAGGTGCAACTCGTCCCACCTGTACAGGTCCCACCTCCCCCAGAACCAGTCCCATTGCCCCAGGAATCTGAAGCCCTCCCTCTTGCACCATCTCTCCAGCCATACATTCATCTGCTCATCCTCCTATTTCTATACTCATTTGCGCGTGGCACTGGGAGTAATCCAGAGATTACTACCTTTGATGTCTCTTTCCTAGCACTCTAAAATCTGCCTGCAGGACCTCATTCCTCTTTCTATCTTTGTCGTTGTTACCAATATGGACCACAACCTCTGGCTGTTCACCCTTCCCCCTCAGAATATTCTACAGCTGCTCATGTAACATCCTTGCCCCATATGGAATCTCCATAAGCTTAATAGGAATCACCCAAAAATACATTTACACAACATTGAATTTAAAAAAAAATCATTACATGTTAAAAATTAAAATACAATTTAATTAACCATTTATTTAAAAAAATGTAATTTTTCAAAAAATAAATTTTATCATTTTTCAAGGGGCCAAAAATAACCTAAATTTATTTCACAAGTTTTTGAAAGTTAAAATGCTTAAAAAAATTAACTTTAATATTTATTTAAACCCTTATGTTGATAATAGAAGGCCTTACCCCTGCTTTTGACAGAACGCAGGTTCCGGGTTTTCGTCCATGCGCATCACATGCGGGAACCTGGAACTTGTGGGCATTTACGGCCTCGTATGCTGTCTCATCCCCGGAAAATCCGGGCCATTATGATTAGGCAGAGTCAACATGGTTTTATGAAAGGGAAATCATGTTTACCACATTTCTTAAGAGTTTTTTGAGGATGTAACTAGCAGTGTAGATAAAGAAGAACCAGTGGATGTAGTATATTTGGATTTCCAAAAGGCATTTGATAAGGTGCCACAGAAAAGGTTGTTCCACAAGATAATGACTCATGGGGTTGGGGGTAACAAATTAGCATGGATAGAGGATTGGTTAAAGGACAGAAAACAGAGTGTAGAGATAAACAAGTGATTTTGCAGTTGGCAGGCTGAAACTAGTGGAGTGCTGCTAGGATCAGTGCTTGGGTCTCAGCTATTTATAATCTATATTAATGACTTAGATGAAGCGATCGAGTGTAATGTATCCAAGTTTGCTGACGATACAAAGCTAGGTGGGAAAGTAAGCTGTGAGGAGGACACAAAGAGCTTGCAAATCGCTATAGACAGATTAAGCAAATGGGCAGTAAATTTGCGCAGGATCACCTCGTGGTTGATACTGATAACAAAGAAGTCCCGCAGCATGTCTGCCAACACCATCCCGAACTTGCACAGTCCCACTAGACGTCTCAGGTCGGCAACAAATTCCGCCACGCTCTGGCCCTCCGATCGAACGTGTGTATAAAACCTGTATCTCGAGATGATGATGTCGTTTTCTGGCTTGAGGTGCTCCTATATCAATATACACAACTCCTCGTACGTTTTCTCTGTTGGATCACTAGGCATGAGTAGATTCTTTATCAGACCGTAGATCTTTGAACCGCACACAGTGAGGAACACGGCCCGGCGCCAATCTACATCGTCGACCCCCTTCATTTTATTGGCCATGAAATACTGGTTCAAACGGCTCACAAAGTTTGCCCAATCTTCTCCCTCCACGAATCACTCTAAAAATCCAATCTTGCTCATTTTGCAAACAAAGGTTCTTTTATTCTCGTCGCCAAATGTTATGTATACAATAAAGGTTCAAACTGAGTACTGTTTAACTAGGCATGGTACAACCTTGGCTCTGTTTTATTTCGGCCCAAAGTGCCTGACTCTCAAAATGACTGGCCTTTTATACCTGAGCAGCATCATGTGCATGTTGCTCAGTGGCCTCCAACAATGATGCCATCTGGTGGCTACAAACAGAATGTACATACATGACAGGGTGTGAAAGTGGAGTTGAGGTCGAAGATCAGTCATGATCTTATTGAATGGTAGAGCAGGCTCGAGGGGCCGTATGGCCTACTCCTGCTCCTAATTCCTATGTTTTTAAATTTGTCATTCTTTACTGAACTTTGTTTGTGTAATAAATTTTATTTTTAGGGATATATGACGGCTGCTTCACGCAGAATTTCTTTTGGTAGAATGTGACTTTCTAAATGTTTTTTTGGTGGAATGCAATTAGGGAGCAATATCTTGTATATGATTGGTGAATAACAAAAGCAGAAAATAACCATTAGAAAGGAACAAAGGTCTAACATGTAACCAATGATGGAAAAATGATAGTATTGACTTGATGATTACAACAATAAGATACATGAAGTGTTATAAAGATATATACATATGCGCAAGGAATTAACATATTAGAACAGATAGCTCTTTTATAGATTACAAGCTCCCCAATAGCGCAGCTAGTAAAGGTAGAGTGTAGATCAGAAGGTTACAGGTTTGATTTACAGTCTGTAATTAAGGATGCTAACCCTCAACGATTGCCCTATAGTCTCCAGGAATTGAAGATTAATCTCCAGGACACTGCTGCAAGCAATCAGGGATAAAAATCATCGGGACATCAAAAAAAAATTTTTTTTTGTCATTTTCTTTGAAAATTTTCATTTACTGCTTGACTAACAGTCAAAATTAATCCAATTGGGTAACGAAGAGTCTGTTCCCTTTCCAATTGGCCGGGGGAAGGTAGTGTGCCTGGAAGATGGAACAAAGATGGGAGCTTGGGGCATGATGTGATGTACCCTCCATGAATACACCCAAACAGAGTTGGCAACCTTATCTGTACTGAGTTAG
Source organism: Pristiophorus japonicus (assembly GCF_044704955.1). Classification (NCBI taxonomy): domain Eukaryota; kingdom Metazoa; phylum Chordata; class Chondrichthyes; family Pristiophoridae; genus Pristiophorus; species Pristiophorus japonicus. Next base: position 10,734,307 of record NC_091984.1, on the reverse strand, counting down.
CCAACCTGGACCAGGCAGCAGAGGCACTGTAATGGGAATCAAGGCTTAGTAAGGGATGGTTTTTAGTCCTAATCGTTAGTTAGCGACACCCTTCCTGTAAAATGGATGTGTGTAAATTACACCAGAAGACAGCTGTGAGGTTGGCATTGTTTAATAGCCTGCTAATACTAATGAAAGCTAAAGAATAGCCAATTTAACGAGATACTGAAGGACACGTGGAGGCAGTGCAAATTATACCCCAGCATGAGAAAGAAGTACTTGCTTTTATATAATCTCTTAGAAACAGTTCAACGTGCATCATATACAACAAATTACTTTGAAATGAAAGTGACTTGCTATGTAGGCAAACAAGCAGCCATTTATGCACAAGAAAGATCACACATAATGAGCGGAATTGTCAATTAGTCTGTTAGCTGTGATATTAGTTGAAAGAGAAATCTTGTTCAGAACACCAGATCATCTTTCTGCTCTTATTGAATGATACAGCACAGACTATTCGGCCCATCGTGCCTGTGCCGGCTCTTTGGTAGCGCTATCCAATTAGTCTCACTCCCCTGCTCTTATCCCATAGCCCTGCAAATCTTTCTCCTTCAAGTATTTATTTTCTTTGAATTGTATCATGGGATTTTTACTTGAGCCACCAGAACAGCCAAACAGGGGCTCAGTTCCCCAGGGCTCATCAATGGCATCTCCAACAGTGCTGCGTCCCTCAGCACTGCCCTAAACTGCCAGCTTACATTATGAGCTCAAACTCCTGCTGTAAGCTCAGCTGTACCAGCTGCTGATTCAGTGACAAAAGTGCTACCAACATGAACCAAGCTGGCACACAGACCAATATCTTCAAGAAACAGAAAGAAGAAAAATGGCAACAAAAAGATTCTAGATTAGCACAGCTTTACTCATGATGAAAACTGTTTTTTACTGGCTCAGATTTTAATACTTTACATAATCATAATTTATATAGTTCTGGTCATGTTTCCAATATGCACATGATGGTCAACAGGCTCCCTACTATCTGGAAAGACCAGGGCCCAACTTTTAATCAATTTTTAAAATGGAGTTTGTTGCCTCAAACCTAATTAAAATGATTGTGGAAAGAAGCACACACAAATGTCCAATTGTAAATGTGGACATACAATTGTTCTGGACTATAGATATGAACATTCTTATTAGTATTATTTATTTGTTAAATCGAGTGTATAACACTCTATTTCATTTTAGAGCAATATTGTGGAGGGGAGGGGGGTGTCATTGCTATTCTAGTTAAACTAGTATTGTGCTGGTACTCTTGTTTCTGAGTTACAAGGTTGTGGGTTTAAGCCGCACTCCACAGACTTGAACTTATAAGCTAGGCTGACACTGAGGGAGTGCTACATGGTTGGAGGTGCTGGCTTTCACCAGACGTTACATAAGGGACCAGTCTGCCCTATCAGGCAAAAGATTACACAACACTTTCTCAAGAGTTCTCCCAACATTCACAGCAATATTTATCCCTCATCCAACACAAACAAACCAGATTATCTGATTATTTATCACATTGCTGTTTGTGGGACCTTGCTGTGAACAAATTAACTGTCGTATTTCCCGACAAGTCCTGTTAATCCACCACCCCTGTACTCACTGACCTACATAGTTCCCAGTTCAGCAATGGCTCGATTTTAAAATCCTCATCCTTATTTTCAAACTCCTCTATGGCCTCACTCCTCCCTATCTACATAATCCTCCACCCGACAACACTCTGAGATCTCTGCACGCCTCCAATTCTAGCCTCTTGCGCATCCCCAATTTTCATCACTGCACCATTGTGCCTTCAGCTGCCTGGGCCCTGAGCTCTGGAATTATGTTCCTAATCTCCTCTCTCTATCTCCTCTTTTAAGACATACCTGAAAACCTACCTCTTTGACCCAAGTTTTTGGTCACCTGTCCTAGTATCTCCATACGTGGCTTGATGTCAAATTTTGTTGGATAACACTCCTCTAAAGTGCCTTGGGACGTTTTATTACATTAAAGGTGCAAGTTGTTAATGTGGTTGCTTTGAGAGATGCTATGGATATCCAGCTCAAGGAGGAGGATGAAAGGAGGTATTCCAGACAGGTGCGTTATCACCTCAGCAGATCAACAAGTGCCCATGTTTACACTGCCCGCTGTGTATATAGACACAGACATTTGGAGCTGGACTTGTCAGAGAAAACTTGCCAAAAAGGCAATGAAGTTATGCCAAGCAACAACAGTAGATATGTGCGAAATCGCCCAACCTGCATCGTGCAGTCCATAGACGTCTCGTTTGACTGTGCCCATTCAATTCATCGCCTTCTCCTGGCTAACAGGAGAGAACCCTGAAATTGTGCTATCTGGTTGGATTACACATAGTGCAGAGCACGATTATCAGCAGGCATGTTGTCATACAGGCTCTTCCCTAATGGTCTATCCACTGCAGCCATGGCTACTTACACCAATTTAGGAACCGGAGGAGGAGAGCGGAAGAGTGATATAATAAGGGGTACACTGTTACTCGTCATCTGTCATAATATCTCCTTGTGTGGGTTGGTGTCAAATTTTGTTTGATAACTATTATGTATTTATGCTTGGGCTCACACGCCACTGTCGGAGGTCATAGGGCTGTACGCACGCATGCGTGGTCACTGGTGGATAAGCGCGGTTACCATGTCATGCGGGTTACTTTGGGCGTGAATAAAGTTGGATCAGGTTTGCACCTGAGGCAGTTTACAGTAACAAGTCTTGTGAGTCATTACATTTGGCGACGAGGTAACTTAAGAACCTTCGCATGTACAATGGGCACTATTGGAATTCTGGAGAGATTCGTGGATGGTGAGGATTGGGTGGATTTTATCGATTGCCTGGATCAGTATTTTGTGGCCTGCAAAATGGAGGGAGACGTTGACGCAGTTCGGAGCAGGGCGGTTTTCCTCAATGTTTGTGGTCCAAATATTTATGGCCCCATGAAGAATCTTCTCTCGCCTTTACGTCCAACGAACAAAGAATATGGGGATTTGTGTGCTTTGGTGCGTGACCACCTTAAGCCAAAAGTGGGGATCATCATCTCACGCTATCGCTTCTACACACATGTTCGTGCTGAGGGCCAGGATGTGTCGGGATTCGTCACCGACCTGCAACGTCTTGTTGAGCCGTGTAAGTTTGGGAACGTGTTGGAGGACATGCTGCGAGATTTCTTCGTGATCGGCATCAACCATGATGTGATTCTTCAGAAGTTATTGGCCGAAGAGAAGCTGGATTTGAGCAAGGCCATCGCGACTGCTCAGGCATGCATGACGACTGATGAAAATTTGAGGCAGATATCATCGAAGAGTCGGAGCTCCACGGCAAGTACTGTCAACAAGATTGTGTCGTCGTCTGGCAGAGCTGCTTATGGCAGGGCCTACTCGACTGCTTATGTGAAACCTGTAGCTGCTCAAAGTCCGCCAACTGGTACGAATCCGATTTCACCCGGTTGGCATTGTGGGGGAAATCATTGGCCTCATCAGTGTCGGTTTAAACAGTACTCCTCTAATGGCTGTTCAAAAGTAGGGCATCTTCAGAGAATGTGCCCACAACTGAGCAAGCGTGCTGCTGCTCATCACATTGCTGATGATGGCCAGTCCAGTGCTGGCCCCGATACACAGCCCGAGGAGGAAGTGCATGGTCTGCATTCGTTTTTGGGAAAGAGCTAGCCGATAATCATTAAGGTGAAGCTGAATGGCGTGCCTGTATCAATGGAGCTGGACACGGGTGCGAGTCAGTCGATAATGAGTGAAAGGACATTCGACAAGCTGTGGGACACTGAGGCTGTGTAGCCTAAGCTGAATCCAGTCAATGCCAAGTTGTGTACTTACACTAAGGAACTCATACCGGTGATCGGCAGTGCAGTAGTCAAAGTGTCATATGATGGGGTGTGGTTCATGATCTACTGTTATGGATCATCCCAGTTAATGTTCCAACGCTGTTCGGCAGGAATTGGCTCGAGAAAATCAAGTGGAATTGGAATGATATCAAAGCGTTGTCATCGGTGGATGACACTTCGTGTGCTCAAGTGTTGAAGAAGTTTCCTTCTTTGTTTGAACCAGGCATTGGAAATTTTACTGGAACCAAGGTGCAGCCTCAGCTAGATTCGAATGCAAGGCCTGTCTATCATAAGGCTCAGTCTGTCCCCTACAAGGTGAGGGACAAGGTTGAAATTGAGCTTGACAGACTCCAACGTGAAGGGGTCATAGCACTGATCAAGTTTAACGAGTGGGCCAGTCCTATTGTTCCTGTGTTGAAGAGTGATGGAACTGACAGGATTTATGGAGACTACCCATTACAATTAACTGATTTTCGAAACAGGATCAGTACCCATTATCAAAGGCTGATAACCTGTTCGCCATGCTAGCTGGTGGAAAGTCGTTCACTAAACTGGATCTGACGTCGGCCTATATGACACAAGAACTTGTCGACACTTCGAAGAAACTCACCTGCGTCAACACCATAAAGGATTGTTTGTCTACAAGTATCCTTTTGGAATTCGTTCGGCTGCAGCCATATTTCAGAGGAATATGGAAAGCCTACTGAAGTCCGTCCCCAGAACTGTCGTGTTTCAAGATGACATTCTGGTCACAGGTCACGACACTACTGAACATCTGAACAATCTTGAAGAAGTCCTACATCAGCTGGACAAAGTAGAGCTCAGGCTGAAACTTTCCAAGTGTGTCTTCATGGCACCTGAAGTTGAATTCCTGGGAGGAAGATTGCTGCTGATGGCATCAGGCCTACTGATTCAAAAACCAAGGCCATCAAAAATGCATCCAGACCTCAGAATGTAATGGAGCTGCATTCATTCCTTGGGCTACTCAACTACTTTGGTAATTTTTTACCCAGATTGAGCACTTTGTTAGAACCACTGCATGTGCTACTCAGAAAAGGCGACAACTGGGTCTGGGGTGTGTCTCAAGATAGAGCCTTTGAGAAAGCTAAGAATCTGCTCTGTTCAAACAAGTTGCTTGTTCGTTATGATCTGTGTAAGCGTCTTGTATTGGCCTGTGATGCTTCATCATATGGGGTTGGCTGTGTACTCCAACAAGCAAATGAGTCGGGTAGGCTACAACCTGTTGCGCGTGCCTCGAGAAGTTTGTCAAAGGCAGAAAGAGCTTATAGCATGGTAGAAAAAGAAGTTATGGCCTGTGTGTATGGGGTCAAAAAGATGCAAAGATGAACTCAAAACAGATCACAAGCCATTAATTTAATTGTTTTCAGAAAACAAAGGGATTAATACCAATGCATCGTCCCGTATCCTGAGATGGGCATTGAGATTGTCTGCCTATGATTACGTTATTCGTCATAGACCTGGCACTGAGAATTGTGCCGATGCACTGAGTCATCTGCTTTGGAGATGCCTCAACCTGCAGATCTACTGTTAGTAATGGATGCTTTTGAGAGTGAAGGAACACCTGTCACTGCTCAACAAGTTAGGATCTGGACCAGCCATGATCCTATTTTATCGATTGTGAAACGTTGTGTCCTCAGTGGTGATTGGTCTGCAATACTCATGTAAATGGGTGATGAGACCAAACCTTATAACCGTCGCAAAGATGAACTGTCCATTCAGTCAGATTGTCTACTGTGGGGCAATCGTGTTGTCATGCCGAAGAAAGGTCGAGAGAAATTTGTACATGAACTACATAGCACTCATCCTGGTATTGTCATGGTTAAAGCCATTGCTAGAGCTCATGTATGGTGGCCTGGAATTGACTCTGACCTGGAATCATGTGTGCATCAGTGTAATACTTGCATGCAGCTAAGTAAAGTACCAGCGGAATCTTCGCTGAGTCTTTGGTCGTGGCCATCTAAACCATGGTCGAGGATCCACATCGATTTTGCAGGGCCTTTCCTGGGAAAGATGTTTTCTGTTGTGCTGGATGCATATTCAAAGTGGATAAGAACATAAGAATTAGGAACAGGAGTAGGCCATCTAGCCCCTCGAGCCTGCTCCGCCATTCAACAAGATCATGGCTGATCTGGCTGTGGACTCAGCTCCACTGACCTGCCCGCTCCCCGTAACCCTTAATTCCCTTATTGGTTAAAAATCTATCTTTCTGTGACTTGAATACATTCAATGAGCTAGCCTCAACTGCTTCCTTGGGCAGAGAATTCCACAGATTCACAACCCTCTGGGAGAAGAAATTTCTTCTCAACTCGGTTTTAAATTGGCTCCCCCGTATTTTGAGGCTGTGTCCCCTAGTTCTCGTCTCCCCGACCAGTGGAAACAACCTCTCTGCCTCTATCTTGTCTATCCCTTGCATTATTTTAAATGTTTCGATAAGATCACCCCTCATTCTTCTGAACTCCAAGGAGTAAAGACCCAGACTACTCAATCTATCATCATAAGGTAACCCCTCATCTCCGGAATCAGCCTAGTGAATCACCTCTGTACCCCCTCCAAAGCTAGTATATCCTTCCTTAAGTAAGGTGACCAAAACTGCACGCAGTACTCCAGGTGCAGCCTTAACAATACCCTATACAGTTGCAGCAGGACCTCCCTGCTTTTGTACTCCATCCCTCTCGCAATGAAGGCCAACATTCCATTCGCCTTCCTGATTATCTGCTGCACCAGCAAACTAACTTTTTGGGATTCATGCACAAAGACCCCCAGGTCCCTCTGCACCTCAGCATGTTGTAATTTCTCCCCATTCAAATAATATTCCCTTTTACTGTTTTTTTTCCCAAGGTGGATGACCTCACACTTTCTGACATTGTATTCCATCTGCCAAACCTTAGCCCATTCGCTTAACCTATCTAAATCTCTTTGCAGCCTCTCTGTCTCCTCTACACAACACGCTCTCCCACTAATCTTTGTGTCATCTGCAAATTTTGTTACACTACACTCTGTCCCCTCTTCCAGGTCATCTATGTATATTGTAAACAGTTGTGGTCCCAGCACACCACTAACCACCGATTTCCAACCTGAAAAGGACCCATTTATCCCAACTTTCTGTTAGCCAGCCAATTCTCTATCCATGCTAATACATTTTCTCTGACTCCGCGTAGCTTTATCTTCTGCAATAACCTTTTGTGTGGCACCTTATCGATTGCCTTTTGGAAATCTAAATACACCACATCCATCGGCACACCTCTATCCACCATGCTCGTTATATCCTCAAAGAATTCCAGTAAATTAGTTAAACATGATTTCCCCTTCATGAATCCATGCTGCGTCTGCTTGATTGCACTATTCCTATCTAGATGTCCTGCTATTTCTTCCTTAATGATAGCTTCAAGCATTTTCCCCACTACAGATGTTAAACTAACCGGCGTATAGTTAACTGCCTTTTGTCTGCTCCCTTTTTTAAACAGAGGCATTACATTAGCTGCTTTCCAATCCGCTGGTACCTCCCCAGAGTCCAGAGAATTTTGGCAGATTATAACGAATGCATCTGCTATAACTTCCGCCATCTCTTTTAATACCCTGGGATGCATTTCATCAGGACCAGGGGACTTGTCTACCTTGAGTCCCATTAGCCTGTCCAGCACTACCCCCCTAGTGATCGTGTTTGTCTCAAGTACCTCCCTTCCCACATTCCTGTGACCAGCAATTTTTGGCATGGTTTTTGTATCTTCCACTGTGAAGACCGAAGGAAAATAATTGTTTAAGGTCTCAGCCATTTCCACATTTCCCATTATTAAATCCCCCTTCTCATCTTCTAAGGGACCAACATTTACTTTAGTCACTCTTTTCCGTTTTATATATCGGCAAAAGCTTTTACTATCTGTTTTTATGTTTTGCGCAAGTTTACCTGCGTAATCTATCTTTCCTTTCTTTATTGCTTTCTTAGTCATTCTTTGCTGTTGTTTAAAATGTTCCCAATCTTCTAGTTTCCCACGAACCTTGGCCACCTTATACGCATTAGTTTTTAATTTGATACTCTCCTTTATTTCCTTGGTTATCCACGGCTGGTTATCCCTTCTCTTACCGCCCTTCTTTTTCACTGGAATATATTTTTGTTGAGCACTATGAAAGAGCTCCTTAAAAGTCCTCCACTGTTAACATAGAAAATAGGTGCAGGAGCAGGCCATTCAGCCCTTCTAGCCTGCACCGCCATTCAATGAGTTCATGGCTGAACATGAAACTTCAGTACCCCCTTCCTGCTTTCACGCCATACCCCTTGATCCCCCGAGTGGAAAGGACTTAATCTAACTCCCTTTTGAATATATTTAGTGAATTGGCCTCAACTACTTTCTGTGGTAGAGAATTCCACAGGTTCACCACTCTTTGGGTGAAGAGGTTTCTCCTTATCTCGGTCCTAAATGGCTTACCCCTTATCCTTAGACTGTGACCCCTGGTTCTGGACTTCCCCAACATTGGGAACATTCTTCCTGCATCCAACCTGTCCAAACCCGTCAGAATTTTAAACATTTCTATGAGGTCCCCTCTCACTCTTCTGAACTCCAGTGAATACAAGCCCAGTTGATCCAGTCTTTCTTGATAGGTCAGTCCCACCATCCCGGGAATCAGTCTGGTGAATCTTCGCTGCACTCCCTCAATAGCAAGAATGTCCTTCCTCAAGTTAGGAGACCAAAACTGTACACAATACTCCAGGTGTGGCCTCACCAAGGCCCTGTACAACTGTAGCAACACCTCCCTGCCCCTGTACTCAAATCCCCTCGCTATGAAGGCCAACATGCCATTTGCTTTCTTAACCGCCTGCTGTACCTGCATGCCAACCTTCAATGACTGATGTACCATGACACCCAGGTCTCGTTGCACCTTCCCTTTTCCTAATCTGTCACCATTCAGATAATAGTCTGTCTCTCTGTTTTTACCACCAAAGTGGATAACCTCACATTTATCCACATTATACTTCATCTGCCATGCATTTGCTCACTCACCTAACCTATCCAAGTCACTCTGCAGCATCATAGCATCCTCCTCGCAGCTCACACTGCCACCCAACTTAGTGTCATCCGCAAATTTGGAGATACTACATTTAATCCCCTCGTCTAAATCATTAATGTACAATGTAAACAGCTGGGGCCCCAGCACAGAACCCTGCGGTACCCCACTAGTCACTGCCTGCCATTCCAAAAACTACCCATTTACTCCTACTCTTTGCTTCCTGTCTGACAACCAGTTCTCAATCCACGTCAGCACACTACCCCCAATCCCATGTGCTTTAACTTTGCACATTAATCTCCTGTGTGGGACCTTGTCGAAAGCCTTCTGAAAGTCCAAATATACCACATCAACTGGTACTCCTTTGTCCACTTTATTGGAAACATCCTCAAAAAATTCCAGAAGATTTGTCAAGCATGATCTCCCTTTCACAAATCCATGCTGACTTGGACCTATCATGTCACCATTTTCCAAATGCGCTGCTATGACATCCTTAATAATTGATTCCATCATTTTACCCACTACTGAGGTCAGGCTGACCGGTCTATAATTCCCTGCTTCCTCTCTCCCTCCTTTTTTAAAAAGTGGGGTTACATTGGCTACCCTCCACTCGATAGGAACTGATCCAGAGTCAATGGAATGTTGGAAAATGACTGTCAATGCATCTGCTATTTCCAAGGCCACCTCCTTAAGTACTCTGGGATGCAGTCCATCAGGACCTGGGGATTTATCGGCCTTAAATCCCATCAATTTCCCCAACACAATTTCCCGACTAATAAAGATTTCCCTCAGTTCCTCCTCCTTACTAGACCCTCTGACCCCTTTTATATCCGGAAGGTTGTTTGTGTCCTCCTTAGTGAATACTGAACCAAAGTACTTGTTCAATTGATCTGCCATTTCTTTGTTCCCCGTTATGACTTCCCCTGATTTTGACTGCAGGGGACCTAGGTTTGTCTTTACTAACCTTTTTCTCTTTACATACCTGTAGAAACTTTTGCAATCCGCCTTAATGTTCCCTGCAAGCTTCTTCTAGTACTCCATTTTCCCTGCCCTAATCAAACCCTTTGTCCTCCTCTGCTGAGTTCTAAATTTCTCCCAGTCCCCAGGTTCGCTGCTATTTCTGGCCAATTTGTATGCCATTTCCTTGGCTTTAATACTATCTCTGATTTCCATAGATAGCCACGGTTGAGCCACCTTCCCTTTTTTATTTTTACGCCAGACAGGAATGTACAATTGTTGTAGTTCATCCATGTGGTCTCCAAATGTCTGCCATTGCCCATCCACAGTCAACCCCTTCAGTATCATTAGCCAATCTATCTTAGCCAATTCATGCCTCATACCTTCAAAGTTACCCTTCTTTAAGTTCTGGACCATGGTCTCTGAATTAACTGTTTCATTCTCCATCCTAATGCAGAATTCCACCATATTATGGTCACTCTTCCCCAAGGGGCCTCGCACAATGAGATTGCTAATTAATCCTCTCTCATTACACAACACCCAGTCTAAGATGGCCTGACCCCTAGTTGGTTCCTCGACCTATTGGTCTAGAAAACCATCCCTTATGCACTCCAGGAAATCCTCCTCCACCGTATTGCTTCCAGTTTGGCTAGCCCAATCTATGTGCATATTAAAGTCACCCATTATAACTGCTGCTCCTTTATTGCATGCACTCCTAATTTCATGTTTGATGCCCTCCCCAACATCACTACTACTGTTTGGAGGTCTGTACACAACTCCCACTAACGATTTTTGCCCTTTAGTGTTCCGCAGCTCTTCCCATATAGATTCCACATCATCCAAGCTAATGTCTTTCCTAACTATTGCATTAATCTCCTCTTTAACCAGCAATGCTACCCCACCTCCTTTTCCTTTTATTCTATCCTTCCTGAATGTTGAATACCCCTGGATGTTGAGTTCCCAGCCCTGATCATCCTGGAACCACGTCTCCGTAATCCCAATCACATCATATTTGTTAACACCTATTTGCACAGTTAATTCATCCACCTTATTGCGGATACTCCTTGCATTAAGACACAAAGCCTTCAGCTTTGCTTTTTTAACACCCTTTGTCCTTTTAGAATTTTGCTGTACAGTGGCCCTTTTTGTTCTTTGCCTTGGGTTTCTCTGCCCTCCAATTTTCCTCATCTCCTTTCTGTCTTTTGCTTTTGCCTCATTTTTGTCTCCCTCTGTCTCCCTGCATAGGTTCCCATCCCCCTGCAATATTAGTTTAACTCCTCCCCAACAGCACTAGCAAACACTCCCCCTAGGACATTGGTTCCGGTCCTGCCCAGGTGCAGACCGTCCGGTTTGTACTGGTCCCACCTCCCCCAGAACCGGTTCCAATGCCCCAAGAATTTGAATGCCTCCCTGCTGCACCACTGCTCAAGCCATGTATTCATCTGCGCTATCCTGCGATTCCTACTCTGACTAGCACGTGGCACTGGTAGCAATCCCGAGATTACTACTTTTGAGGTCCTACTTTTTAATTTAGCTCCTAGCTCCTTAAATTCTTTTCGTAGGACCTCATCCTTTTTTTACCTATGTCGTTGGTACCAATGTGCACCACGACAACTGGCTGTTCTCCCTCCCATTTCAGAATGTCCTGCACCCGCTCCGAGACATCCTTGACCCTTGCACCAGGGAGGCAACATACCATCCTGGAGTCTCGGTTGCGGCCGCAGAAACGCCTATTTATTCCCCTCACCATCGAATCCCCTATCACTATCGCGCTCCCAATCTTTTTCCTGCCCTCCTTTGCAGCAGAGCCACCTACGGTGCCATGAACTTGGCTGCTGCTGCCCTCCCCTGATGAGTCATCCTCCCCAACAGTACTCAAAGCAGTGTATCTGTTTTGCAGGGGGATTACCACAGGGGACCCCTGCACTATCTTTCTTGCACTGCTCTTCCTGCTGGTCTTCCATTTCCTATCTGGCTGTAGACCCTTCTCCTGCGGTAAGACCAACTCATTACACGTGATACTCACGTCATTCTCAGCATCGTGGATGCTCCAGAGTGAATCCACCCTCAGCTCCACTTCCTCAATTGTGCCACCGTTTAATCTGTGTTTCCAGTCTACTTTAGCCAACTCTGCCCTCATCCCACTGTAGTCCCCTTTGTTTAAGCATAGTACGCTTGTTTGAGACACTACTTCCTCACGCTCAATCTGTATTACAAATTCAACCATACTGTGATCACTCATTCCGAGAGGATCTTTTACTCGGAGATCGTTTATTATTCCTGTCTCATTACACAGGACCAGATCTAAGATCGCTTGCTCCCTTGTAGGTTCTGTAACATACTGTTCTAAGAAACAATCGCGTATGCATTCTATGAATTCCTCCTCCAGGCTACCCCGTGCGATTTGATTTGACCAATCAATATGTAGGTTAAAATCCCCCATGATTACTGCCGTTCCTTTTCCATATGTCTCCATTATTCCCTTGATTATTGCCCGCCCCACCGTGAAGTTATTATTTGGGGGCCTATAAACTACGCCCACCAGTGACTTTTTCCTTTACTATCTCTAATCTCGACCCACAATGATTCAACATTTTGTTCATTAGAGCCAATATCGTCTCTCACAACTGCCCTGATATCATCCTTTATTAACAGAGCTACCCAACTGCTTCCCTTCTTGTCTATCTTTCCGAATCGTCAGATACCCCTGTATGTTTAATTCCCAGTCTTGGCCACCCTGCAACCATGTTTCTGTAATGGCCACCAAATCATACCCATTTGTAATGATTTGTGCCGTCAACTCATTTACTTTATTTCGAATGCTGCGTGCGTTTCGGTAAAGTGTTTTAATACTAGTTTTTAAACCATGATTTTTCGTTTTGACCTCTCCTGCAGCCCCTTTATATTCAGTGGCCCTTTTGGTTTTTTGCCTTGGGTCCCTCTGCCCTCCACTTTTACTCATCTCCTTTCTGTCTTTTGCTTTTGTCTCCTTTTTGTTTCCCTCTGTCTCCCTGCATTAGTTCCCATCCCCTGCCATATTAGTTTAACTCCTCCCCAATGGAGCTGTATTACTTTGTATAGAGTGTATTACTATGTCATCCAGTACATCTACAGCTACGATTGAGAACCTTCATGTCATGTTTGATACTCATGGCTTGCCTGACATTGTTGTGAGTGACAACGGATCTTGCTTCACAAGTCTGGAGTTTCAAGAGTTCATGAAACTCAATGGTATTAAACATGTGAAGTCAGCCCCATTCAAACCTGCTTCTAATGGTCAAGCAGAGCATGCTGTTCAAACGATCAAGCAGATTATGAAACGTGTAACTCAGGGTTCACTGCGGACTCGCTTGTCCTGTATACTGCTTACTTACAGGACCAGACCTCGTACGCTTACTGGGTCTCCTCTGCTGATCTATGATGAAGAGAAGTCTCAAGACCAAGCTCTCTCTTGTTCATCCCGATTTGAACGATCGTGTTGAAAACAGATGTCAAAGTCAGCAAGGGTATCATGATCGTGCTGCTGTGTCACGTGACATCTCTGTCAACGATCCGGTTTATGTACTGAACTATGGTCAAGGTCCAAAGTGGATCGCTGGTACTGTTACAGCCAAGGAGGGTAACAGAGTGTTTACTGTCGTGCTCAAGAATGGGAAAACATGCAGGAAACATGTTGATCAGATAAAACTGTGGCACACGGATGAACTGGAATTGCTTGAGGAAGATGCAGTCACTGACCAACCAACCAATGTTCATTCATCAGAGGATTTGCTGTCATTATTGAAATTGGACCTCCAGTCTCTGATGTGGTCATTACCACTCCCATCAGATCAGTTACTTAGCCTTCAGTCACAACTGACTCAGAACACTCGCCTAGAACTGAAGTTGAACTGAGACGATCAACTCGTGAGCAGAAAGTCCCAGACCGTCTTAATTTGTAAAAAGACTTATATTAAGATCTTGAAAGGGGATATTGTTATGTATTTATGCTTGGGGTCACCAGACACCAGTGGGCACCACTGTCGGAGGTCATCGGGCTGTACGCGCGCGTGCACGGTCACTGGTATATAAGCGCGGGTACCATGTCACGTGGGTTACTTTGGGCGCGAATAAAGTTGGATAAGGTTTGCACCCGAGACAGTTTACAGTAACAAGTCTTATGAGTCATTACATTCATTACAATCACACTCCTATGAAGCATCTTGGGATGTTTTACTGTGTTAAAGGCACTATATAAATGCAAATTGTTTTTGTACATTACAATAGTGACTACACTTCACAAAGTCCCTCATTGGCAGTGAGGAGCTGTGGGGTGCCCTGCGGAAGTGAAAGATGCTAATAAAAGTTTTTTTTTCTTTCTTTAGATAAACCATTCTGACATTAAAGAGAATGCAAGTTTACAGGCTAAAATTGTTTGGAGTGAGAAGCTTGTCACTTGGGTGAGGTAGTCTACAACCAATTCGAGGAGGATAAAGAAGTGTATCTGATCCGCTGCTGATTACAGTTTCCTATGCCCATAATCCATTTGCTTCTGAAAGAAGTCACTACATTACTGCAGTAGTTCTTCTATGCTGTATCTATACTGCCTTGCACTTGAGTCTTTGCCCAATCTGAATTCTGTAAAATATGCTCACCTCGAGTGTTTGTGTGCTCTTTAATTTGTAAATAAATATTATCGTGACTTTACCTTATCTGTGTGCTACTCGGTAATCCTTTTACAAAGCAGATGGAAGACAGAGTGTGAGCACACATTTGGTTACATTGTCACACCAGGGTCACATGACTGCTAAGAGCAGAATGCACAAGTTTGTGGGCGACAAAATCCACTTTCAGGAAGAGCCGTACAACTGTTGAAAGAGGAAAGAATACTTGAAAAGATTACGTTAACATTCAGCTTTTATCTGCCACTTCCTAAGATCGAAACTTAAGTTTGATTGATGAGTGCTTTCGCCAGGACTTCAGCAAAGCATAACGGCAAGCATGTAAAGTGTTCATGCAGCCACATTCCACCTTGTTCCAACTCTAAGGTACCAATAAGGGATAACAATAGAAATGTGAAAACTTCACACCATGTCCACTTGAACAGCAAAACACAAGCAGGGCACAATTATTGATTTTGTCCTTCCAAACTCGGGTTGCCTCTGGAGATAGCATTGTGATAACACTGGAGTGAAGCAGCGGTGGTTGTGGGATTGTCACTCGTTAAAGACGTGGTGAGAGAAACTTGAGGTGAGTAATTAAGAGCATCACGAAACATTAAAGCCTGCCAGTTTAAGTGTGATTTTTCCAATATTGTATTGAGTACTATTATGCCACATAAGTCGAATGACAATACCATTGATATATTGGCTTTCCACTGTGTTGTTATTTGACATTTTTAATTAAATAAATATGGTAAGAATTGGAGATGGCATTGACTCTCCAACAGGCAGACATTCAGAGCACTGAAAAAGTTGTTCGGCTTTTTCAAATAAAAGACTTAGGGCTAGATTTTCCACTTTTTTTGCATGCTTAACACCCACTTAACGTCCATTTTAATGCTGAAATGACATATCACGCCCATATATCGCCCATTTAGCCACAAAATGGAAACTGCTGGACATTTTTCGGAAACTTATCACCAAGCGTTACTTTCCCCATGTGCGTAACGCCGGGAAAAAATAATACCGCCCACTCACTTTTTTTGGGCGGAATCATCAGAATGGACGAAATCAACGTCCATGATATTGCTCAGCATTACTTTCCGCACAGAATTAACGCCGAGATTCAATAATACTGCCCCGCCCACTTTTTTTTTGTCGTAAAGATCATATTTGCCGAAACTAATCGCCATGAGATTGCCTGGCGTCACTTTCACCATTTCGCACACATATCGCCCACAATATCGCTCGCCCAAAAAACCGCCCAGAAAAAGTGGAACTAACCGGAACTAATCACAGCGTTATGGACGCCATGTTCTACATCACATGTCGCGTCCTTTAAAAGGCTGCTGTGTTTCAATCCTGGGGGAGTTCGGATGTACTCTGGAGGTCGCTGGAGTTGATGTGAACATCTGTACAAACATCTTGACCATACTGTGACCGATTGGAATTTAATAGGTGTCTTCGTCAGGACATTCCTTCTTTGTGACCAATTGGTGGAAAACAGAGAGCTATTGCAATGGGGCCTGTCCTTTCTCACCCTCTCTTGATGACCAATTACATGCTGCAGACTTGAGATGGCCGAAGGTACGCTCCACAGCATTATGTGCCCAATGTAAGACGTGCCAGACTGATGAGGAGGACCAGACGTTACACCCCCCGCAAGTACAGGGAGAAGCAGTCTTACCTCGACTTGCCCGACACCTCCTGCCTTCGGAGACTGCGCTTCCACAAAGAGGCTATCACTGAGGTATGCCAGCTCATCAGGGAAGATCTGCAGCCTGCCAGCACCATCAGTACTGCACTGTCTGTCGAGGTCAAAGTCACCGCGGCACTGTTGTTCTACGCGTCGGGTTCTTTTCAGGCCTCAGCTGGCAATATTTGCGGTCTGTCTCAGCATGCCACACATTGCTGCATTAGACAGGTCACTGAAGCCCTGTATGCACGTAGGAGGGACTTGATCAACTTCGCTGTGACCAGGGAGGCACAAAGTGAGAGGGCTCTAGGATTCTCCAGAATTGCAAACTTCCCCAAGGTGCAGGGAGCAATAGACTGTACGCACATCACAATGCGGGCACCTTTTCAGGATGCAGCGGTTTTCAGGAATCGCAAGGGATTCCATTCCCTGAAGTCCAACCCGTTGTCGACCACCAGCAAAATTTCCGGGCAGCATCCATGATGCTCACATCCTGCGTGAGAGCACTGTATATGACTTGTTTAACAATCAGCCACAAGATCAATGCTGGATGTTTGGTGACAAAGGATGTGGCCTTGCCACCTGGCTGATGACCCCACTGCGTGACATCCACACCAAAGCCGAGAGGTGATACGAGAGCCACAGAGCCACTTGCAATATCGTGGAGAAAACCATTGTAGTGCTTAAGCAGCGCTTTAGATGCCTGAACCACTCAGGAGACGAGCTCCAATACCACACTAAGCAGGTAGCCCAATTTGTGGTGGTGTGCTCCATGCTGCACAACTTGGCTATCAGGAGGGGACAAGAATTGTCTGATGAGTCTGACAGTCCACAGAGAGAGGAAGAGGCGGACGAGGAGGTGTACGCTGACATTGACCCAGACAATCAGGGTGATGCTGAAGCCATGCCTGTGGTGGCATGATAGCTGCAAGAGCCTTACATCAGGAGCTCATCAATGAGCGCTTTGTCTGAAAAAACTTTGGTGTTATTTACAAGGCTGACACACTGCTGGGTGTGCAGGTCATAAATCAATGGTGGGTGTCACCTTAGTGACAGTTAAAGTTTAAGTTGATTGAATTAAAAAGTGTAATTATACCTTTTGATGTTAAGGAATCACCAGCGTGTAACGGTGTAGCTATCGCAGCCAATGCACAAGGTTTTGTTAAATAAAAAACATTTAAATCGAACAGTTGTCTGAAATCATTAGTATTTCTGTAAAAAAATAACCCTCCCCCCCCCCCCCCACTTCTCCTCCCCACCTCGACCCCTTCCCCTCCTGACTCCAAACCGCCTGGTCGAAGAGCTCCTCAGGCGATGCTTCACTCGGGGGGATAACGGCCGAACCGCTGCTTGGACGGATACGGGAGAGAACAGTCCCGAGGTGGAAACGTGCTCCGAGACAGAAGCAAAATGTTGCTCCTGGCTCTCATGTGTGGTTGGCTGCCGCGCTCCGGGACCACTGGGAGCCCTCTAGCACCAGTATTCCTGGCTACCAGCTCCAGGGTCTCCACCACCCCTTCCATGTTATATATTATTTGTTGGACAAAAACTCGGTGCTAAGTATGGTCTTGGTGCTTAGTCGGCTTTTTGCTGCTGGTGAATCTCCTTTGTGCCTCCCACAACAGCCAAACAAGCACACACCACAGCCACACACGCTTTCAGTCCCTCTCAGCTCTCTCTCTCTCCGTCTCCTCTTCTGCACGTCATGATGACCCTTGACCTCCTGAATCACGGGAATCGAGCGTTGCCATGCCGTTGCTCAGGATGGCAACACTTTACGGCAGAAGGTCAACGAGATTTAACGCTACCGCCCATTTCATATCGCTCGCGGTAACACCCAATTTAAAAAATGGAGACTAGGTGCTTTGAGAATGGGCGAGAAGCCGGCGATCTGAAACCCATTTTTACCGCTCACGCCGGAAATAACGCCCATTTTTGGGCGATATGCATAAAAATGTAAAATCTAGCCCTTGAATTTATATAGTGCCTTATCACTTCTCTTAAACATCTTGAAGCACTTTACGTACAAGGAATTTCTTGAAGTGTAATGACTATTGTTATGCACAATCTTTTGCACAGCAAGATCCCACAAGTACCAATGAGATAAATGATCAGTTAATCTGTTTTTGGTTGGTGTTAAATAAGGAAGAAACATTGACCAGGAGACAATTGTTCTTCCAATAATGCTCCAAGTTCTTTAGCATATGAACCACTTTTACCATCAGAGGCAGACAGAGTGTTACACTATGTTAGCTACTGCTGGAACTTGGCATCCCATTCAAAGAATAGCACCTCTAAAAATACAGCGTTTCCAAAGAAGTGCATTACAGTGTCAGTCTTTACTCAGATGATTGTGGGTTCAAGCCCTACTACTAACCAGAGCACATAATCTGGCTGACACCTCAGTGCAGAACTGAAGGAGTGCTGCATTATCAGATGTGCCATCTTTTGGACGAGACATTAAATCAAAGCCTTGTCTGCCTGTTCAGGTGGGCATAAATAATCCCATGGCACTATTCAAAGAACAATAGGCAGTTTTCCCAATATTCCTCCTTCAACAAACACCATCAGAAACAGATTAACAAGACATTGAATCATAGAAGGTTACAGCACAGGAGGCATATCGGCCCGTCGAACCCATGCCGGCTCTCTGCAAGAGCACTTCAGCTAGTCCCACTCCCCCACCCTTTCCCCATAGCCCTGCATTTTTGTTCGTTCAGGTACTTATCCAACTCCCTTTTGAAAGCCACAATTAAGTCTGCCTCCATCACCCTTTCAGGCAGTGCATTCCAGATCCAAACCACTCGCTATGTAAAAAGATTGTTCCTCATGTCGCCTTTGGTTCTTTTGCCAATGTAAGAATATGTGTGTTTATCAATGATAACATTGATTCTGTGTATGTATAAAAGTGTCGATTATACGGAAAGGCTGAGTGTTGAAACAAAATGGAAGCCCACAGGCTTCCAGCATGGCCTGTTTGTGTATTGTCTTAATTGGAAAGCCATTAACTTAATCTAATCAAGAGATGGCTGGGCCAGTCCAGACAGCCACATGTGTGAGGAGAGCCAATAAGGAACTGCCCTGGAACCAAGATCCAATCCTGAGGCTTTCTGAGGACAGTGGATTTAAGGAGTATAAGAACTCAGCCAAAGACGTTTCTGTTTTTTCTCTCCTGGACACAAGGCAAGACCTCCTGCTCAAAGACCAGCCAAAACAGTAGACTGTGTGCTCATCCAGCCGGCTCGAAGGAAGTAAAGTATATCGCTTTTTATTGTAAACTCATTGTATCTCTGTTGTAAATAAGGTAAATTCGTAGGATAATTGACGAGTGCTGTTAGATGTGCATGTGTGTGTGTTTTTAATAAACTGTTCCGAATTGTTTTAAAAGAATCGTCTCACTGTCAATTTAATGCCAGAGATTTAGAAATCTTACACCAATCACCTTAAATCTGTGTCATAGAATCATAGAAATTTACGGCACGGAAGGCCATTTCGGCCCAGCGTGTCCATGCCGGCTGACAAACAGCTATCCAGCCTAATCCCACTTTCCAGCTCTTGGTCCGTAGCCGTGCAGGTTACAGCACTTCAAGTGGACATCCAAGCACCCCCTTAAAAGTCGCTGGAGAAATACCACCAACAACGTCTCCGCAAGATCCTACAAACCCCCTGGGAGGACAGATGCACCAACATTAGCGTCCTCGACCAGGCCAACATTCCCAGCATTGAAGCACTGACCACACTTGATCAGCTCCGCTGGGCAGGCCACATTGTTCGCATGCCAGACACTAGACTCCCAAAGCAAGTGCTCTACTCAGAACTCCTTCATGGCAAATGAGCCAAAGGTGGACAGCGTAAGCGTTACAAGGACACCCTCAAAGCCTCCCTGATAAAGTGCAACATCCCCACTGACACCTGGGAGTCCCTGGCCAAAGATCGCCCTAAGTGGAGGAAGCGCATCCGGGAGGGCACCTCGAGTCTCGTCGCCGAGAGCATGCAGAAATCAAGCATAGGCAGCGGAAAGAGCGTGCGGCAAACCAGTCCCACCCACCCTCAATGACTATCTGTCCCTTCTCTGACAGAGACTGTGGTTCTCGTATTGGACTGTACAGCCACCTAAGAACTCATGTTAAGAGTGGAAGCAAGTCTTCCTCGATTCCAAGGGACTGCCTATGATGATGATAATGATGAAATGTGATGAGGGTTTTTGCCTCTACCACCCTTTCAGGCAGTGAGTTCCAGACCCCCACAACCCTCTGGGTGAAGAGATTTCTCCTCATATCTCCTCTAAATCTCTTACCAATTACTTTAAATCGATGTCCCCTGGTTGTTGACCCTTCTACCAAGTGAAATAGGTCCTTCCTATCCACTATATCTAAGCCCCTCATAATTTTATACACCTCATTAAGGTCACCCCTCAGCCTCCTCTGTTTCAAGGAAAACAAACCCAGCCTATTCAATATTTCCTCATAGCTAAAATTTTCCAGATCAGGCAACATCCTCGTAAATCTCCTCTGAACCCTCTCCAGTGCAATCATAACTTTCCTGTAATGAGGTGACCAGAACTACACGCAATACTCTAGCTGAGGCCTTACTAGTGTTTTATAGAGTTGAAGCATAACCTCCCTGCTCTTGTATTCTATGCCATGACTAATAAAGGCAAGTATTCCATATGCTTTCTTCACCACTTTATCTACCTGGCCTGCTACCTTCAGGGATCTGTAGTCCTACACTCCAAGGTCCCTTTATTCCTTTACACTTCTCAGTGTCCTACCATTTAATGTGTATTCCCTTGCCTTGTTAGCCCTCACCAAATACATTAGCTTATACTTCTCTGGATTGCATTCCATTTGCCACTGTTCTGCCCACCTGACTAGTTAATTGATGTAATGAGGTGACCTGCAGTCTGCAGCTTTGTTCTTCATTATCAACCACACAGCTGATTTTAGTATCATCTGCAAACTTCTTAATCATATCCCCTACATTCAAGTCCAAATCATTGACATATACCACAAATAGCAAGGGACCTAGTACTGATCCCTGCGGAACCCCACTGGAAACACTTTTCCAGTCACAAAAATACACATCAACCATTACCCTTTGCTTCCTGCCTCTGAGCCAATTTTGGATCCAACTTGCCGCTTTGCCCTGGATCCCATGGGCTTGTACTTTCGGAGCCAGTCTGCCATGTGGGACCTTTACCAAAAGCCTTGCTAAAATCCATATGCACCACATAAAAAGCACTACCCTTATCGAACTTCCGTGTTACCTCTTGAAAAAATTCAATCAAGTTAGTCAGACACGATCTTCCTTTAACAAATTCATGCTGACTGTCCTTGATTAATCCGTGTCTTTCCAAATGAAGGTTTATCCTGTCCCTCAGAATTTTTTCCAATAATTTTCCCACCACCAAGGTTAGGCTGACTGGCCTGTAATTACTCGGTCTATCCCTTTCTCTCTTTTTAAAGAACGGTACAACATTAGCAGTCCCCCTGTCCTCTGGCACCACACCTGTAGCCAGACAGGATTGTCCTTTGGTTCTCGACCCTTCCGCCAATGGGACCAATTTCTCTCTGTCTACTCTGTGTAGACCCCTCATGATTTTGAACACCTCTATCAAATCTCCTCTGAACTTTCTCTGCTCTAAGGGGAATAATCCCAGCTTCTCTAGTTTATCCACATAACCGAAGTCCCTCATCCTGGGAATTATTCTCGTAAAGCTTTTCTGCACCCTCTCTAAGGCTTTCACATCCTTCCTAAAGTGCGGTGCCCAGAATTGGACACATTTGAGGCCAAACCAGTGTTTTACACAGATTCATCGTAACTTCCTTGCTTTTGTA
Organism: Pristiophorus japonicus; assembly: GCF_044704955.1. NCBI lineage: Eukaryota > Metazoa > Chordata > Chondrichthyes > Pristiophoridae > Pristiophorus > Pristiophorus japonicus. Next base: position 10,712,296 of record NC_091984.1, on the reverse strand, counting down.
CTCTCTGCCTTTAATTATGAAACCCAGGATCCCATATGCTTTTTTAACTGCTTTCTCAACCTGCCCTGCCACCTTTGTGCACATATACCTCCAGATCTCTCTGTTCATGCACCCTCTTTAGGATTGTACCCTTTAGTTTGTAATGCCTCTTCTTGTTCTTCCTACCAAAATGTATTACTTCACACTTTTCTGCGTTGAATTTCACCTGCCAGGTGTCCGCCCATTTCGCTAGCCTGTCTATGTCTGCTTGCAATCTATCACTATCCTCCTCACTGTTCACTATACTTCCAAGTTTTGTGTCATCTGCAAATTTTGAAATTGTGCCCCGTACACTCAAGTCCAACTCATTAATATATATCAAGAAAAGTAGTGGTCCTAGGGTCCGACCCCTGGGAACACCACTGTCTACCTTCCTCCAGTCTGAAAAACAACCGTTCACTGCGACTCTCTCTCTTTCCTGTCACTTAGCCAATTTCGTATCCATGCTGCCACTGCCACTTTTATTCCGCTTCAACTTTGCTGGCAAGTAGCATTTTATCAAATGCCTTTTGGCAGGCCATGTACACTATATCAATCGCATTACCCTCATCAGCCCTCTGTTACCTCATCAAAAAACTTGATCAAGTTAGTTAAACATGATTTATCTTTAACAAATCCGTGCTAGCTTCCTGAATTAATCCACACTTGTCCAAGTGACTGTTAACTTTGTCCCTGATTATCATTTCTAAAAGCTTCCCCACGAAAGAGATTAAACTGACTGGCCTGTACTTGCTGGGCTTATCCTTACACTTTTTTTGAACAAGGGTGTAACATTTGCAGTTCTCCAGTCCTCTGGCAGCACCGCCGTATCCAAGGAAGATTGGAAGATTAGGGCCAGTACCACATTATTTTTGTCTGTGGACTTTGCTGTGCCAAAAATGACTACATAACGACACTTCAAAAGTAATACATAAGTCACCTTGCAAGATCCTGAGGATATGATATGGTGCAATGTAAATATGAAAGTTCCTTCTTGCTCAGATGCAGAAGGAAACTAGTGAAGTATGTCTCATTGAATCGGTTTCTTGGGGAAGGGTAAAAGATTCAGCTTTATGATTCAGACAAGGGGATTAAATGTGATTTAGACGAGGGGATTAAATGTAGTATCTCCAAATTTGCAGATGACACTAAGTTGGGTGGCAGTGTGAGCTGCGAAGAGGATGCTAAGAAGCTGCAGAGTGACTTGGATAGGTTAGGTGAGTGAGCAAATGCATGGCAGATGAAGTATAATGTGGATAAATGTGAGGTTATCCACTTTGGTGGTAAAAACAGAGAGACAGACTATTATCTGAATGGTGACAGATTAGGAAAAGGGGAGGTGCAACGAGACCTGGGTGTCATGGTACATCAGCCATTGAAGGTTGGCATGCAGGTACAGCAGGCGGTTAAGAAAGCAAATGGCATGTTGGCATTCATAGCGAGGGGATTTGAGTACAGGGGCAGGGAAGTGTTACTACAGTTGTACAGGGCCTTGGTGAGGCCACACCTGGAGTATTGTGTACAGTTTTGGTCTCCTAACTTGAGGAAGGACATTCTTGCTATTGAGGGAGTGCAGCGAAGGTTCACCAGACTGATTCCCGGGATGGCGGGACTGACATATCAAGAAAGACTGGATCAACTGGCTTGTATTCACTGGAGTTCAGAAGAATGAGAGGGGACCTCATAGAAACGTTTAAAATTCTGACAGGTTTAGACAAGTTAAATGCAGGAAGAATGTTCCCAATGTTGGGGAAGTCCAGAACCAGGGGTCACAGTCTAAGAATAAGGAGTAAGCCATTTAGGACCGAGATGAGGAGAAACTTCTTCACCCAGAGAGTGGTGAACCTGTGGAATTCTCTACCACAGAAAGTTGTTGAGGCCAATTCACTAAATATATTCAAAAAGGAGTTAGATGTAGTTCTTACTACTAGGGGGATCAAGGGGTATGGCGAGAAAGCAGGAATGGGGTACTGAAGTTGCATGTTCAGCCATGAACTCATTGAATGGCGGTGCAGGCGCGAAGGGCCGAATGGCCTACTCCTGCACCTATTTTCTATGTTTCTATGTTAATGGAGATGCTGATGAACTGGATGTGGTACCCAGCATAATGTAACAATTAAGGCTACATTGGACTGTGGTAAACACTCTGCAACAGCAACTAAATTCTCATCAAGGAGATTTTGTTTAAATCTACCAGCAAAATCATTTATACAAATACAGACATGGGATAGAAGAGAAAGTGACCTTGTAAAGAATCTAGAAAGAGGCAGTTCATAGTCACCAGCACAAATATAACAAATATTTAGCGCTGAGCTTGTGCTGATTTTTATTGTGTCCAACCTTCACTGTGGTCAGATTGCAGGCTGGTAGGTTGAATAGCTCGCAGATTGGGTAAGATTTTTGCTGTTGGTGTTGCTGTTGCAACGTGTTTAACGCAATCTAGCTGTGGTTTCAGCCTTTAGGGTTGGCCATTTAAGACTGAGATGAGGAGAAATTTCTTCACTCAAAGGGTTATGAATTTTTGAAATTCTCTACCCCAGATCCTGAGGATGCTCAATCGTTTAGAGTATATTCAAGACAGAGATTGATAGATTTTTGGATACTGAGGGAATCAAGGGATATGATTATTATGCATTTAAGGGGAGGCTAGATAAGCATATGAGGGAGAAGGGAATAGAGGGTTATGCACAGATTTAGATGAGGAAAGACGGGACGAGGCTGAAGTCGAGCATAAACGACGGCATGGACTAGATGGGATGAATGGCCTGTTTCTGTGCCATATATCCTATGTAATCCTATGTAATATGGGGAAAGTGGAGTTGAGGTAGAATATCAGCCATGATCTTATTAAATGGCAGAGCAGGCTCAAAGGACCAAATGACCTACTCCTGCTCCTATATCTTATGTTATGTTCTTTAGGTGTCAGCCATGGCTCAGTCGTAGCACTCTTCACCTCTGAGTCAGAAAGATGTGGGTTCAAGTCACACTCCCGAGACCTGGCCAAAAAATCTAAGCCGACACTTCAGTGCAGTACTGAGGGAGAGCTGCACTTTGAGGTGCCGTCTTTTGAACAAAATATTAAACCGAGTCTCCGTCTGCCCTCTCAAGTGAATGTAAAAGATCTCATGGCACTATTTCGAAGAAGAGCAGGGGAGTTCTCCCTGGTGTCTTGGCCAATATTTATCTTTCAACCAATATCACTTAATGAAAAACAGATTATCTGGTCATTAAGAAAGAAAAAGAAAGACTTGCATTTATATAGTGCCTTTCATTACCACCGGATGTCCCAAAGCATTTTTACAGCCAATAAAGTACTTTTTGAAGTGTAGTCGCTGTTGTAATGTAGGAAATGTGGCAGACAATTTTCACACAGCAAGCAACAAACAGCAATGTGATAATGACCAGATAATCTGTTTTAGATATTGATTGAAGAATAAATGTTGACCAGGATAATTCCCTTGCTCTTCTTCGAAATAGTGTCATAGGATCTTTGCATCTCTGGAGTGGGACTTCAACTCACAACCTTCTGACTCAGAGGCGAAAGTGCTACCCACTGGACCACAGCTGACACATGTATCACATTGCTGTTTGTTGCTTGCTGTGCAAAAATTGTCTGCCGCATTTCCTACATTACAACAGCGACTACATTTCAAAAAGTACTTTATTGGCTGTAAAACGCTTTGGGACATCCGGTGGTCATGAAAGGCACTATATAAATGCAAGTCTTTCTTTTTCTTTCTTAATGACCAGATAATCTGTTTTTCATTGTGATGTTGGTTGAAAGATAAATATTGGCCAAGACACCAGGGAGAACTCCCCTGCTCTTCTTCGAAATAGTGCTATGAGATCTTTTACATTCACCTATATGGCTCAGAGACATGAACTATATACAGCAGACATCTCAAAGCACTGGAGAAAAGTACCACCAGCGCTGCCTCTGCAAGATTCTGCAAATCCATTGGGAGGATAGATGCACCAACGTCAGTGTTCTCGCTCAGGTCAACATCCCAAGCATCGAAGCACTGACCACACTCGACCAGCTCCATTATGCGGCCACTTCATCCACATGCCCGACACGAGATTCTCGAAGCAAGTGCTCTATTCGAAACTCCTACATGGCAAGTGAGCCCCAGGTGGAAAGAGGAAATGCTTCAAGGACACTCTCAAAGCCTCCTTAATAAAGTGTAACATCCCCACCGGCACCTGGGACTCCCCGGCCCAAGACCGCCCAAAGTGGAGGAAGAGCATCCGGGAGGGCACAGAGCACCTCGAGTTTCGTCGCCGAGAGCATACAGAAACCAAGCGCAAACAGCGGAAGGAGCGTGTGACAAACCAGGCTCCCCACCCACACTTTCCTTCAACCACTGTCTGCCCTACCTGTTACAGAGACTGTAATTCCCAGATAACTCACTTTTAGAGTGGAAGCATGTCTTCCTCGATTTCAAAGGACTGTCTATGATGATGATGATGGATGGACATTGCTGTTTGTGGGAACTTGCTGCGCACAAATTGGCTGCTGTGTTTCCTACAACAGTGACTACATTTCAAACAGTAATTAATTCGCTGTAAAGTGCTTTGGGACGTCTTGAGGTCATGAAAGGCACTATATAAATGCTGCCTGACCCACTGAGATTTCCACCATTTTCTGTTTTATTTCAGATTCTAGCATCTGCAGTATTTTGCTTTTGTACTATATAAATGCAAGTCTTTCTTTATTTCTTTTTTCTCTACATCAGAAGGATTTGGCCTGGCCAAGTTCCCTACAAGGCTGTGACTGGAAAAGTAACACAGCAACAGCTAGCACTTAAGCCAGATCTCCATGGTTATTCCAGGAACACAATAACTATTTTAGTTACACCTCAGTATTGTTCTACAATATCTGCACTGGATAATCAGCATCAAAGCTCATGCATAATTTGTCCTATGGAACTTGCCCTTATTTAGGTAATTGGCAACTTTTGAATTTTTTTTGAAGTCCAGAACAAGCTGCTAGACAGGAAGAGAGCAGGGAATGGGATCATGTCTTGAGTTCTGATTCTCCTTAAAACCTTAAACATATAAGACACAGGAATGTTACGATAAAAATATATATATTTTTAAAAACAGACTTTTGGTCTCTAATTTATATTTTTTAAATCTCCAAATAGCTTCTACAAAAACTGGTAGTTTGCAACTTACTTTGACATCCAAATTTCAAGTGTTTTGGGAGGTTGTGTGATGGAACTTGTTTAGAAGTGCACAGTACCATACCTTGGCTTTGGAAAAGTTCAAGACATTGACAGATGATTTACCAAAGTATTCAAACACAGACCTCCAGACATGCATAACATGGGCAAGAAGATTAAGAATAGAAATAGGCTGCCAATTGTGGATTAAGCCAGAACTTTCAGGGTAATTAATAATTTGGGAGTTGACAAAAGGTTCCAAATCTTGAGAAAGTAGAGATACAAAGGAAATATGCCATCAATTAGAAGGGTAAGAGGGTTAACCTTTCTCAGGAGGACCTTTTTGAGAAGGAGCGGTGAATAGAGTAAGAGAAATTGGAAGAAATGGCATAGGACTGGGATGGAAGCAAACATCTCATGGATAATAGGAAAAGTGCTCCACCTCACACTCAACAAGCACCCTGCTGGAGTGGAACTAAACTACAGAACCAGTGGGAACCTGTTCAACCTTCGTCGTCTCCAGACCAGATCCAAGACCGTCCCTATTACGCTCATAATAAAGGATGAAATCAAGTACTGTAAGCAATGAGTAAGTGTGACCTTAGCTCCTTTAATTAGACTCCAGAGTGCAGGTACCGCGTGGGAGGCCTGCTTGTATACAGTGCTCCCAAGGGATGCTGGGATCCCTTGGGACTCCAACAGGTAGGCCCTCTGGTGCTGGTGTGATACAGGTTGCCAAGGGTTAAATACATAATATCACTCCCTTGTAAAGTCAATAGTACACTTATTTACAGGGTGAGACGATCTGGGGCTTTTAGCTCCCTTGTCGATCATCTCGGTACAAAAGCAGGTGTGGGTGAGTTGGTTGGTTCTTCACTGGGCTGCTGGGGATGGTGAGTTTGGCTTCATGGTCAACCATGATGTCGGTTGCCAATTGTGTGTACGTTGGAGGGTCGAAGTTGGTGGGGTCCTCTTCGGGTTGCTCGTGGCTGTTAGTGAACCGCAATTTCATTTGGTCCAAGTGCTTTCTGCACGTTCGACCATTGGCCAATTTGACCTGAAACACCCTACTCCCTTCTTTGGCTGTGACCGTGCCAGCGAGCCATTTGGGATCATGTCCATAATTGAGTACAAACACAGGGTCATTGACCTCAATTTCAAGTGACAAGTTTGCGCGACCATGGTACATGCTTTGTTGATGCCGCCTGTCCTCCACATGATCATGGAGATCAGGGTTGTTTTGAGCGCCCTTTTCATGAGCAGCTCAGCTGGGGGAACCCCGGTGAGCGAGTGGGGTCTGATGTGGTAGCTGAGCAAAACTCAGGACACTCGGGTCTGAAGGGAGCCTTCCGACACGCGTTTCAAGCTTTGCTTGATGGTTTGAACTGCCCGTTCTGTCTGGCCGTTGGATGCGGGCTTGAACGGGGCAGCTGTGATGTGCTTAATCCCATTGCGGGTCATGAATTCCTTGAATTTAGCACTGGTGAAACACGGCCCATTGTCGCTGACTAGGACATCAGGCAGGCTGTGTGTGGCAAACATGGTTCGTAGGCTTTTGATGGTGGCAGTGGACGTGCTTACAGACATTGTTACACATTCAAACCATTTTGAATAAGCATCCACAACAACCAAGAACATTTTGCCTAGAAATAGGCCCGCATAGTCAACTTGAATCCTAGACCATGGTTTGGAGGACCATGACCACAAACTTAGCAGTGCCTCTCTGGGTGCATTGTTCAATTGAGAGCAAGTGTTGCAATGGCGAACACATGACTCTAAATCTGAGTCGATGCCAGGCCACCACACATGGGATCTGGCTATGGCTTTCATCATTACAATTCCTGGATGGGTGCTGTGTAGGTCACATATGAACATTTCTCTGCCTTTCTTGGGCAAGACCATGCGATTTACCCCACAAAAGACAGTCCGCCTGTAAGGACATTTCGTCTTTGCACTGCTGGAACGGCTTAATCTCTTCCTGCATCTCCGCTGGGACGCTGGACCAGTTTTGCAATGGAGGACACAGTTTTTTTTATCAGGGACAGTAAAGGATCCTGGCTGGTCCAGGTCCTGATCTGGTGGGCCGTAACGGGTGACTTTTCGTTTTCGAATGCATCCATCACCACGAGCAAGTCTGCAGGCGGTGCCATTTCCACCCCGGTGGTGGGCAATGGTAGCCGACTGAAAGCATTAGCGCAGTTCTCTGTGCCCAGTCTGTGGCGGATTACCATAGTTGTATGCCGACAGCGTGAGCGACAATCTTTGGATGCGAGCAGAGGCATTGGTATTAATACCTTTGCGCTCTGAGAATAGTGATATGAGCGGCTTGTGGTCAGTTTCAAGTTCAAACTTGAGACCAAACAAATACTGGTGCATTTTTTTCACCCCGTAAACGCACGCCAGAGCTTCTTTTTTAATCATGCTGTAAGCCCTTTCAGACTCCTTGGACAGACTCCTGGACGTATAAGTGACCGGTTGCAAAATCACTGATTCGTTAGCCTGTTGTAACACACTCCCGACCCTGTATGACGACGCATCGCAAGCTAGCACTAATCATTTACATGGGTTATACAGAACAAGCAGTTTGTTTGAACATAACAGATTTCTGGCTTTCTCAAAGGCAGCCTCTTGTGAATTCCCCCATACCCAGTCGTCTCCCTTACGCAGTAGCACATGTAGGGGTTTTAGCAAGGTGCTTAACCCGGGTAGAAAATGACCTAAATAGTTGAGGAGTCCCAGGAACGATCGCAGCTCCGTCATGTTCTGTGGTCTCAGTGCGTTCTTGATGGCCTCCAACTTGGCATCAGTGGGTCTGATGCCATCTGCTGCGATTCTCCTTCCCAAGAACTCAACCGCTGCGGCTAGGAAAACACACTTCGAGCATTTCAACCTGAATCCCACGCGATCTAGTCTTCCAGATTCTTCAAGTGTTCGATGGTGTCCCGACCTGTGACCAGTATTTCGTCCTGGAAATACTTTAGCAGGCTCTCCATGTTCCGTTGGAAAATTGCCGCGAGGGAACGAATCCCGAATCGGCATCTGTTATAGATGAACAGACCTTTGTGCGTGTTGATGCAGGTGAGGCCTTTCGAAGATTCCTCCAGCTCCTGCGTCATGTAGGTCAAGGTCAGGTCCAATTTGGTGAACGTCTTTCCTCCAGCCAGGGTAGCAAATAGATCATCTGCCTTGGTTAGCGGGTACTGGTCCTGTTGCGAGAAACGATTAATCATTACTTTATAGTCCCCACAAATTCTGACTGTGCCGTCGCCTCTGAGTACCGGGACAATAGGACTGGCCCACTCGTTGAATTCCACCGGCACGATGATGCCTTCTCGCTTCAGCCTGTCCAACTCAATTTCCAATTTCTCTCGCATCATGTATGGTACCGGCCGTGCCTTGTGGTGGATGGGCCGTGTACCGGGAACCAAGTGGATCTGCACTTTCGCCCCAGAGAAACTTCTGATGCCTGGCTTGAACAATGATGGAAAGCTGCTCAGAACCTGGGCACATGAGGCATCGTCAACGGACGAAAGCGCTCTGATGTCGTCCCAGTTCCAGCGGATTTTTCCCAGCCAGCTTCTGCCGAACAGTGTGGGGCCATCCCCTGGCACGATCCATAGTGGGAATTCGTGCACTGCTCCATCATAGGAGACTTTGACTTCTGCATTGCTAATTACAGAGATCAGTTCTTTGGTGTAAGTTCTTAGCTTGGTATGGATGGGGCTGAGCTTGGGCCTGTGTGCCTTGTTGCACCAGTCTGTCGAAGGCCTTTTTGCTCATTATGGACTGACTCGCACCCGTGTCCAGTTCCATGGATACTGGAATTCCGTTCAGTTCAACTTTTAACATTATTGGTGGACATTTCGTGGTGAAGGTGTATACCCCGTACACTTCTGCCTCCTCGGTTCGAGTCTCTAGTTCAGCCTGATCCACCATGGATCGATCTTCCTCTGCAACGTGGTGGTTTGCAGGGTTTGCAGCTCGTCTGCACATTCGCTGGAGATGTCCCATTGTTCTGCAGCCATTGCACGCATAGTGCTTGAAAGGCCCGATAATCACCTCCACAACGCCAACAAGGTGTTAACTGCCTCGCATTAACGATTGATGACAGACTCTGGGTCATCTGAAGTCATGCAGCTGCAGGCGTATATGTTCTGCCATGTATATTCCTGCTCGAAAACAATGTTACTTTGTGCACAGTATTGGCCGAAACCTCTTTATGCTGCGAAATTTGTTTGGTGTTATTGCTGGTGGACAGGCTATCGTTATGGCTTTGCTCAGATTCGGTATTTCAACAGTCAATAGTTTTGTGAAGGATAACCTCATGGCCAATGCCAAGCACAAAAAAGTCTCTTAGCATTTGCTCCAGCAATCCATCGAATTCGCAATGTCCCGCAAGGCACCTCAGTTCGGCGACGTAGCTCGCCACTTCCTGGCCTTCAGACCGTTGACATGTGTAGAATCGATAGCGTGCCATCAAAATGCTTTCCTTCGGATTTAGGTGCTCCCGGACCAGCGTACACAGTTCTTCATAGATTTGGCTGTTGATTTCACCGGATCTTGAAGATTCTTCTTGAGGCCCTAGGTTGTTGCCCCGCAGACAGTAAGGAGGATCGCCCTTCGTTTGGCAGCGTTCTCGATCCCTTCCAGCTTGTTAGCCAGGAAGTATTGGTCGAGTCGCTCCATGAAGGTCACCCAATCGTTCCCTTCTGAGAATTTCTTCAGTATACCAACAGTTCTTTGCATTTTCGTGTGGTTGTTCGTTATCTCGTCGCCAATTGTTATGCTCATAATAAAGTAATGAAACTGAGTACTAAAAACCGTGAGTAAGTGTAACCATAGCTCCTTTATTTAAACTCCAGAGTGCTGGTACAGCATGGGAGGCCTGCTTATATACAGTGCTCCCAAGGGATTCTGGGATCCCTTGGGACTCCAATAAGTATTCCCTCTGGTGGCGGTATGACACAGGTTGCATAGGGTTACATACATAACAGTTAGCGTCCTTGATCAGGCCAACATCGAAGCACTAACCACACTCGACCAGCTCCGTTGGGTGGGCCACATTGTTCGCATGCCTGACACGAAACTCCCAAAGCAAGCGCTCTAATCAGAACTCTTACATGGCAAGCGAGCCCAAGGTGGGCAGAGGAAACGTTTCAAGGACACCCTCAAAGCCCCCTTGATAATATGCAACATTCCCACCGACACCTACGAGTCCCTGACCAAAGACCGCCCTAAGTGGAGGAAGTGCATCCGGGAGGCTGCTAAGCACCGTCTCATCGCCGAGAGCATGCAGATACCAAGCGCAGGCAGCGGAAGGAGCATGCGGAAAACCAGTCCCACCCACCCTTTCCTTCAACGACTGTCTGTCCCACTTGTGACAGAGACTGTAATTCCAGTATTGGACTATTCAGTCACCTAAGAACTCACTTTTAGAGTTGAAGCAAGTGTTCCTCGATTTCGAGGGACTGCCTATGATGATGATGAATAGGAAAAGTCTATCACCAAGATCGGAAGTTTTATTGTAAGTTGGAGATTGGAGAATCCGATGTACCTGATGGGGATAAAACTTGACATCAATCATTGTTATAGTTCAGGATTTCTGATCATCTTTTCTCATGGAAAGAGTTTGAGAATGAGTTGTGTAGGGTTGTAGTTTAAAATAAAGTAAACTAACTCGGGTTTACGAAGCACAGGCTGCAGATTCTGAGATAGAGAATGGGTTGAGGTGTTAATTGTAGAGGTTGCCACAACATTTATCTCATCTCAGATGACCTAACAAGACATTCATACCCATTGTTGCGGCAATGATTCTAACAATGTAAGCCCAACATGAGGTGTCTGTTAAGAATATAGTCTTGGGAGAAGGGGTAGTCAGTTTGGTTGACAGGCCGACTGGCAAATCCCTGCATAACGAAGGAATTGGATGTAGGAAGAGAAAAGAAGAGAGAGACTCATGGGTAATCAGTCAGACAGCTAGGTTTCAAAATGCCTATGATGATGATGATGATAATGATACAGCACAGAAGGAGGCCATTCATAGAAACATAGAAAATAGGTGCAGGAGTAGGCCATTCGGCCCTTCGAGCCTGCACCACCATTCAATGAGTTCATGGCTGAACATGCAACTTCAGTACCCCATTCCTGCTTTCTCGCCATACCCCTTGATCCCCCTAGTAGGGAACATTCTTCCTGCATCCAACCTGTCTAAACCCACCAGAATTTTAAACGTTTCTATGAGATCCCCTCTCATTCGTCTGAACTCCAGTGAATACAAGCCCAGTTGATCCAGTCTTTCTTGATAGGTCAGTCCCGCCATCCCGGGAATCAGTCTGGTGAACCTTCGCTGCACTCCCTCAATAGCAAGAATGTCCTTCCTCAAGTTAGGAGACCAAAACTGTAAACAATACTCCAGGTGTGGCCTCACCAAGGCCCTGTACAACTGTAGCAACACCTCCCTGCCCCTGTACTCAAATCCCCTCGCTATGAAGGCCAACATGCCATTTGCTTTCTTAACCGCCTGCTGTACCTGCATGCCAACCTTCAATGACTGATGTACCATGACACCCAGGTCTCGTTGCACCTCCCTTTTTCCTAATCTGTCACCATTCAGATAATAGTCTGTCTCTCTGTTTTTACCACCAAAGTGGATAACCTCACATTTATCCACATTATACTTCATCTGCCATGCATTTGCCCACTCACCTAACCTATCCAAGTCACTCTGCAGCCTCATAGCATCCTCCTCGCAGCTCACACTGCCACCTAACTTAGTGTCATCAGCAAATTTGGAGATACTACATTTAATCCCCTCGTCTAAATCATTAATGTACAATGTAAACAGCTGGGGCCCCAGCACAGAACCTTGCGGTACCCCACAAGTCACTGTCTGCCATTCTGAAAAGTACCCATTTACTCCTACTCTTTGCTTCCTGTCTCCCAACCAGTTCTCAATCCACGTCAGCACACTACCCCCAATCCCATGTGCTTTAACTTTGCACATTAATCTCTTGTGTGGGACCTTGTCGAAAGCCTTCTGAAAGTCCAAATACACCACATCAACTGGTTCTCCCTTGTCCACTCTACTGGAAACAGCCTCAAAAACTTCCAGAAGATTTGTCAAGCATGATTTCCCTTTCACAAATCCATGCTGACTTGGACCTATCATGTCACCTCTTTCCAAATGCGCTGCTATGACATCCTTAATAATTGATTCCATCATTTTACCCATTACCGATGTCAGGCTGACCGGTCTATAATTCCATGTTTTCTCTCTCCCTCTGTTTTTTAAAAAGTGGGGTTACATTGGCTACCCTCCATTCCATAGGAACTGATCCAGAGTCTATGGAATGTTGGAAAATAACTGTCAATGCATCCGCTATTTCCAAGGCCACCTCCTTAAGTACTCTGGGATGCAGTCCATCAGGCCTTGGGGATTTATCGGCCTTCAATCCCATCAATTTCCCCAACACAATTTCCCAACTAATAAGGATTTCCCTCAGTTCCTCCTTCTTACTAGACCCTCTGACCCCTTTTACATCCAGAAGGTTGTTTGTGTCCTCCTTAGTGAATACCGAGCACTGGGGGAAATGATAACCAGAGCATGACAGGAAGGGACAGAATGTATAAACATAAGATTGTATCAGAATGTGGAGTCAAAGCACGGAAAAATGATAAAAAAAACAAAATTAAAAGCTATTTTATCTGAATGCATGCAGCATTCTTAACAAAAAGATGAGTTGATGGCACAAATAGATATAAATGGATATGATCTGATAGCCATTACAGAGACGTGGTTGCAAGGTGACCAAGGCTGGGAACTAAATATTGAGGGGAATTTGACAATTCGGAAGGATAGACAGAAAGGAAAAGGAGGCGGAGTAAGCTCTGTTAATAAAGGATGCGATCAGTGCACTAGTGAGAAATGATATTGGCTCAGAAGATCAAGATGTAGAATCAGTTTGGGTGGAGATAAGGAATAACAAGGGGAAGAAGTCACTAGTGGGCGTAATCTGTAGGCTCCCTAACAAGTTTGCTGACGATACAAAGATGGGAGGTAAAGCAATGTGTGAGGAGGACACAAAAAATCTGCAAAAGGACATAGACAGTCTACGTGAGTGGGCAAACATTTGGCAGATGGAGCATAATGTTGGAAAGTGTGAGGTCATGAACTTTGGCAGAAAAAAAATCAAAGAACAAGTTATTATTTAAATGGAGAAAGATTGCAAAGTGCTGCAGTACAGCAGGACCTGCGGGTGGGTACTTGTGCATGAAACACAAAAGGATAGTATGCAGGTACAGCAAATGATCAGGAAGGCCAATGGAATCTTGGCCTTTATTGCAAGGGGGATGGAGTATAAAAGCAGGGAAGTCTTGCTACAGTTGCACAGAGTATTGGTGAGGCCACACCTGGAATACTGCGTACAGTTTTGGTTTCCATATTTACGAAAGGATAAACTTGCTTTGGAGGCAGTTCAGAGAAGGGTCACAAGGTTGATTCCAGAGATGAGGGGGTTGACTTATGAGGAAAGGTTGAGTAGGTTGGGCCTCTACTCATTGGAATTCAGAAGAATGAGAGGTGATCTTATCGAAACATATAAGATTATGAGGGGGCTTGACAAGGTGGATGCAGAGAGAATGTTAGGGGAGACTAGAACTAGAGGGCATAATCTTAGAATAAGGGGCCGCCCATTTAAAACTGAGATGAGGAGAAATTTCTTCTCTGAGAGGGTTGTGGATCTGTGGAATTCACTGCCTCAGAGAGCTGAGGAAGCTGGGACATTGAATACATTTAAGACAGAAATAGACAGTTTCTTAATTGATAAGGGAATAAGGGTTATGGAGAGCAGGCAAGGAAGTGGACCGAGTCCACGATCAGATCAGCCATGATCTTAATAAATGGTAGAGCAAGCTCGAGGGGCCGTATGGCCTATTCCTGCTCCTATTTCTTATGTTCTTATTATGTAACTACACAATTGGACGGAGTATAAATCAAGAATTAAAGGAGGCTTGTAAAAAAGGAACAGCAATTATCATGGGCAATTTTAATCTTCATACTGATAGGACAAATCAAATTGGCCAAGATAGCCTTGAGGAAGAGTTCATAGAGTGTATCCGGGATAGTTTCCTTGAACAGTACATTGCGGAACTAACCAGGAAGCAGACTATCTTAGATCCAGTACTGTGTAATGAGACAGGATTAATAAGTTATCTCCTAGTTAAGGATTCTCTAGGAAAGAGTGATCATAGCATGGTTGAATTTCAAATTCAGTTGGAGGGTTAGAAAATTGGACCTCAAACCAATGTTCTAAGCTTAACTAAAGGAGAATAGAAAGGTATGAAGGCAGAGTTGGCTAAAGTGGACTGGGAAAATAGATTAAAGTGTAAGACGGTTGATGAGCAGTGGCGGACATTTAAAGAGATATTTCATTACTCTCAACAAAAATATATTCCAATAAGAAGGAAAGACTTTAAGAGAAAGGATAACAATCCATGGCTAACTAAGGAAATAAAGGATGGTATCACATTGAAAACAATGGCATACAAAGTGGCCAAGATTAGTGGGAGGCCAGAGGATTGAGAAACTTTTAAAAAGCAGCAAAGAATGACTAAAAAAAAAGAGAGGCAAGATAGATTATGAAAGCAAACCAGCAAGAAATATAAAAACAGATAGTAAGAGTTTCCAGTTATATATAAAGGAAAAGAGTGGCTAAAGTAAATCTTGGTCCCTTAGAAGATGAAACTGGGGAATTAATAATGGGGAACAGGGAAATGGCAGAGACTTTGAACAAATGTTTTGTATCGATCTTCATGGTAGAAGACACTAAAAACGTCCCAATAATGGATAACCAAGGGGCTATAGGGAGGGAGGAATTTAAAACAATCACTATCACCTCAATGAGCACCTCAAGTCTCATCGCCAAGAGCATGCAAAAATCAAGCGCAGGCAACGGAAAGAGCGTGCGGCAAACCTGTCCCACCCACCCTTTCCCTCAATGACTATCTGTCCCACCTGTGACAGGGACTGTGGTTCTCGTATTGGACTGTTCAGCCGCCTAAGGACTCATTTTAAGAATACAAGCAAGTCTTCCTCGATTCCGAGGGACTGCCTATGATGATGATGATAACACTAAAGAATAATGGGACTAAAGGTGGACATGTCTCCTGGACCTGGTGGCTTGCATCCTTGGGTCTTAAAAGAAGTGGCTGCAGAGATAGTAGAAGCATTGGTTATAATCTACCAAAATTCCCTGGATTCTGGGGAGATCCCAGTGGATTGGAAAACCGCAAATGTAACACGCTTGTTTAAAAAAGGAGGTAGAGAGAAAGCAGGAAATTATAGATCAGTGCTGGGTCCCTTGCTTTTTGTGGTACATATCAATGATTTAGGCTTGAATGTAGGGAGTATGATTAAGAGGTTTGCAGATGATACTAAAATCAGCTGTATGGTTGATAATGAAGAAGAAAGCTGTAGACTGCAGGAAGATATCAGGTGGGCAGAACAGTGGCAAATGGAATTCAATCTGGAGAAGTGTAAGGTAATGCATTTGGGGAGGGCTAACAAGACAAGGGAATACAAATTAAATGGCAGGACACTGAGAAATGTAGAGGAACAAAGGGACCTTGGAGTGCATGTTCATAGATCCCTGAAGGTAGCAGGGCAGGTAGATAAGGTGGTTAACAAAGCATACTTAATACTTGCCTTTATTCGCCAAGGCATAGAATACATGAGCAGGGAGGTTATGCTTAAACTGTATAAAACATTAGTTAAGCCACAGCTAGAGTACAACGTGCAGTTCTGGTCAGCACATTACAGGAAAGGTATGATTGCACTAGAGAGGGAACAGAGGAGTTTTATGAGGATGTTGCCTGGACTGGAGAATTTTAGCTATGATGAAAGATTGGATAGGTTTGTTTTCTTTGGAACGGACACGATGGGCCAAAATGGATTCCTTCCGTGCTGTCAATTTCTATGATTCTACGAAGTAAAATTAATTTAAAAAAAAAAAGTGGTTAGCATCAATCGTCTACAACAGTTTGGTAAAAAGGGCACTGACAATGGCAGCTTCTTTTTTAAATTCAGTTTTAGCAGTCCACCTCCCCAGGTCCTATTCAAACTGTTGCTTAAGTTTTTAGTTGCACCCAGTTCATCAGCTTGGTCCACGAAGAACGAAGAAGTGATCGTTATTGGCAGGTTCAAAATAAATTGCTTTGATATTGGAACTTTTTTTATCCAAGGAGATGTGAGCAGAGAATAATTGATATATAAACAGAAGTGCTGGAAATGTGGCCTTTAAAATTACGAAAGGATTGGTTAGGGAAGACGAACGGACAACATTTCCACGTGTGGGGAGTTCAAAACTAGGGGCCATAAATACAAGATAGTCATTAATAAATCCAATTGGGAATTCAGGAGAAGCTTCTTTACTCAGAGAGTGGTGAGAATGTGGAAACTTGCGACCACAGGGTGTAGTTGAGGCGAAAAGTATAGATGTATTTAAGGGGAAGCTAGGTAAAAAACATGAGGGAGAAAGAAATATAAGGATATGCTGACAGGGTGAGATGAAGTAACGTGGGAGGAGGCTTGTGTGGAGCATAAACACTGGCATAGATAGACAAGTTGGGCCGAATGGTCTGTTTCTGTGATGTAGGCTTTACATAAATACACAGCTGACCCACAAAAATCTGTAAAATGTGTAGGCCATTGTTATATATGTATACTTGAATTTATTCTGTACACCCACCAGAGGGCTCATCCCCGGGAGTCCCAAGGGATCCCACAATCCCTTGGGAGCACAGGTATTTAAGGAGGCTTCACAGGTTGGCGAGGCGCTCTGGAGACCTGCAATAAAAGACTAAGGTCACACTTTGTTTTGAGCTCGCAGTGTTCAGTCTGTCTCTTTCTCCATACAGAACAATTGGCGATGAGATACAGATAGCAAGCCCAAAGATGCAGAGAACAGTGGACATCTTGGAGAAATTCTCGGAGGGAGATGATTGGGAAACTTTTGTGAAGCGACTCGACCAATTCTTCGTGGCCAACGAGCTAGATGGGGAAGAGGGCGCTGCCAAATGAAGGGCGATCCTCCTCACCATCTGTGAGGCACCAAAGTATGGCCTCATGAAGAATCTGCTCACTCCAGCGAAACCCACGGAGAAATCATGTGCACATTGGTCAGAGAGCATTTGAACCCGAAAGAAAAAGTGTTCCGATGGCGAGGTACCGGTTCTACACCTGCAAAAGGTTTGAAGGCCAAGAAGTAGCGAGTTATGTCGCCGAGCTAAGACGCCTTGCAGGACATTGCGAATTTAAAGGACATTTGGAGCACATGCTCAGAGACTTTTTCTTACTTGGCATTGGCCACAAAACCATACTTCGCAAACTTTTGACTGTAGAGACCCCAACCTTGAGTAAGGCCATAGCGATAGCCCAGGCATTCATTGCCACCAGTGACAATACGAAGCAAATCTCTCAGCACACAAGTGCTGCTACAAGTACTGTGAATAAAGTGATGTTGTTTTCGAATCATAATGTACAGGGCAGGTCACACATACCTGCAGCTGCACGTCCGCAGATGTCTGAGAGTCCACCTTCAAAGGTGATGAATACAAGGCCATTAACACCTTGTTGGCCCTGCAGGGGTGATCATCGTTTCCATTCATGCTGATTCAAAGAGTACATTTGGAAGGGCTGTGGAACAATGGGACACCTCCAACGAGTGTGCAGGTGAACTCCAAAGCCTGTTAAAACTGAAAACCACCACATTGCAGAGGACGACAGATCCACAGAGGATCACAACGAACCAGAGCGTCAGATCAAGGAGGCAGAGGTACATGGGGTGCACACATTCACCAAGAGTTGTCCCCCGATAATGCTGAATGTTGAACTAAATGGACTCCCAGTGTCAATGGAGCTGGACACGGGCGCAAGCCAGTCCATCATGGGCAAACAGACTTTCGAAAGGTTGTGGTGCAACAAGGCCTCAAGGCCAATCTTAACTCCAATTCGCACGAAACTTACACAAAAGAACTGATTCCTGTAATCGGCAGTGCTACTGTAAAGATCTCCTACGATGGTGCGGTGCACAAGCTACCACTCTGGGTGGTACCAGGCGATGGTCCCACGCTGCTTGGCTGGGAAAGATACGCTGGAACTGGGACGACGTCCAAGCGCTATTGCTCGCTGACGACACTTCGTGTGCCCAGGTCTTAAAACAAACTTCCTTCGCTGTTTGAACCAGACATCGGGAAATTCCCAGGAGCAAAAGTGCAGATCCACCTAATTCTGGGGGCGCGACCCATCCATCACAAGGTGAGAGCAGTACCGTACATGATGAGAGAAAGGGTAGAAATCGAGCTAGAGCGGCTGCAAAGAGAGGGCATAATTTCACCGATCGAGTTCAACGAATGGGCCAGTCCTATCGTCCCAGTCCTCTCGTCCCAGTCCTCAAGGGAGACGGCACTGTCAGAATCTGTGGCGATTACAAAGTAACTATCAATCGTTTCTCCCTGCAGGACCAATACCCACTACCAAAGGCCGACGACCTCTTTGCAACGCTGGCGGGAGGAAAGACGTTCAAGAAACTGGATCTGGCTTCAGCCTACATGATGCAGGAATTGGAGGAACCATCGAAGGCCCTCACCTGCATCAACACGCAAAAAGGTCTTTTTGTTTATAACAGATGCCCATTTGGAATTCGATCAGCGGCGGCGATATTCCAGAGAAACATGGAAAGTTTACTGAAGGCGGTCCCGCACACCGTGGTCTTCCAGGATGACATCTTGGTCACAGGTCGGAACACAGCCGAGCATCTGCAGAATCTGCAGAACCTGCAGGAGGTTCTTAGTTGACTCAACCGCATGGGGCTCAAGTTAAAATGCTCGAAGTGCGTTTTCCTGGTGCCTGAAGTGGAGTTCTTGGGAAGGAGGATTGCGGCGGACGCCATCAGGCCCACCAACGCGAATAGTGAGGCAATCGAGAATGCACCGAGGCCACAGAACGTGATGGAGCTGCGGTCGTTTCTGGGACTCTTGAACTACTTTGGGAACTTCTTACCGGGTCTCAGCACCCTGTTAGAACCAGTGTCTTACTACGAAAAGGGGGCGAATGGGTTTGGGGCAAAAGCCAAGAAAATGCCTTTGTAAAAGCGAGAAAATTGTTATGCTCAAATTGCTTGTGTTGTATGATCCATGAAAGCATGTGATGCATCGTCATACGGCGTTGGGTAAGTATTGCAACAAGCTAATGATTTTGGGAAACTGCAACTGGTTGCTTATTTATCCAGGAGTCTGTCTAAGGCTGAGAGCCTACAGCATGATTGAGAAAGAAGCGTTAGCGTGTGTCAATGGGGTAAAGAAAATGCATCAATACCTATTTGGGCTAAAATTCGAATTGGAAACTGACCATAAGCCACTTATCTCCCTGTTTTCCGAGAGTAAAGGGATAAATACCAACGCATCAGCCCGCATCCAGAGATGGACGCTCACATTGTCCGCATACAATTACGTCACTCGCATACAACTACGTCATCCGCCATAGGCCAGGCACAGAAAACTGCGCCGATGCCCTCAGTAGGCTGCCATTGCCCACCACGGGGGTGTCCTGCGTTCACAGACGTAATACAAGCTCGCAGTTAAGCAATGTACCCAGGGAGGCGCCGCTAAGTTTATGGTCTTGGCCCTCCAAACCGTGGTCAAGGGTACACGTCGACTATGCAGGCCCGTTCTTGGGTAAAATGTTCCTTGTGGTTGTAGACGCGTACTCCAAGTGGATTATATGTGAGATAATGTCGGCTAGCATATCCGCTGCCACTACTGAAAGCCTGCGGGCCATGTTTGCCACGCACGCTCACCGGGCCATGTTTTACCAGTGCGGAGTTCAAAGAATTCACGACCCGAAACGGGATAAAACATGTCACATCTGCCCCTTTAAACCAGCGTCCAATGGTCAGGCAGAGAGAGCAGTGCAAACTATCAAGCAAGGCTTGAAGAGGGTAACTGAAGGCTCACTGAAGACTCGTCTATCCCAAGTCCTGCTTAGCCACTGCACGAGACCCCACTCACTCACTGGGCTCCCATCTGCTGAACTGCTCATGAAAAGAGGACTTAAGACAAGGCTCTCGTTAGTTCACCCTGATCTACATGAACAGGTAGAGAGCAGGCAGCTGCAACAAAGTGCATACCATGATAGTGCAAATGTGTCACGCGAGGGTGAAGTCAATGATCCTGTATTTGTATTAAATTATGGACAAGGTCCCAAGTGGCTTCCCGGCACTGTCATGGCCAAAGAGGGGAGCAGGGTGTTTCGGGTCAAACTTTCAAATGGACTCATTCACCGGAAACACTTGGACCAAATCAAACTCGGATTCACGGACTATCCTGAGCAACCCACCTTGGACCCTACCTTTTTTGATCCCCCAACATGCACACCAGTGGCAACCGGCACCACGGTTGACCACGAAGTAGAACCCATCATCCACAGCAGCCCAGTAGGGCCCAACACACCAGGCAGCCCAGCAAGGCCAGCTGCACAGCAGCCCAGCGAGGGCCCAACCAATGATTCAACAACACCAGCTTTCACACGGAGACGATCAACCAGGGCAAGAAGGACCCCAGAGCGACTCACATTGTAAATAGTTACACTACTGACTTTGCGGGGGAGTGCTGTGATATATGTATACTTGTATTTACTCTGTACAGCCACCAGAGGGCTCATCCCCGGGAGTCCCAAGGGATCCCATAATCCCTTGGGAGCACAGGTATTTAAGGAGGCTTCACAGGTTGGAGAGGCACTCTGGAGACCTGCAATAAAAGACTAAGGGTCACACTTTACTTTGAGCTCACAGTGTTCCGTTTGACTCTTTCTCCATACACAACTAAGTAAGAAGTTCTGATAAACAAAGCTCAAAACCCAATATATTAACAAATATTTTCTGGTTTTTAAATGCTTTACATTTCTGTTTCCAGCATTTCCATTTTATTTTTAGATAATAGTGAAGATACCATCCTATGTGTCAGCTGTGGCTCAGTGGGTAGCACACTTGCTTGAGTCAGAAGGTTGTGGGTTCAAGTCTCACTCCAGGAACTTGAGCACATAAATCCAGTGCAGTGCTGAGGGAGTGCTGCACTGTTGGAGGTGCCATCTTTCGGTTGAGACATTAAACTGAGGCCCTGCCTGCTCTCTCAGGTGGACTTAAAAGATCCCATGGCATTATTTCAAAGAAGAACAGGGGAGTTATCCCCGGTATCCTGGACAATATTTATCCCTCAATCAACACAATAAAAACAGATTATCTGGTCATTATCACATTGCTGTTTGTGGAAGTTTGCTTTGCGCAAGTGGCTGCAGCGTTTCCCACATTATATGAGTAAAGTACTCGAAAAGTACTTCATTGGCTGATAAGCGATTTGAGATGTCCGATGGTCGTGAAAGGCACGATATAAATGCAAGTCTTTCTTTCTTTTATTTTGGATAATAGTTTACCTAACTGAAGATTTTCGAAGACGAGCAGGGGAATGATCCCCAATGTCCTGGCCATTATTTATCCCTCAATCAACATCACTAAAAACAATTATCCAGTCATTATAACATTGCTATTTGTGGGATGTTGCTGTGCACAAATTGTCTACTGTGTTTCCTTTTTACAACAATGAATAGACACTTCAAAAAGTAATTCATTGGCTGTAAAGTGCTATGAGACGTTCTGAGGTCACGGAAGGCACCACAAAAAATTCAAGTCTCTTTCTGGTGAGCTGGTGGGAAATATACATCCCTGTATATAAAAATATATTTTCTAAATTTGTAGCAGAGTTTCTGGTTGGGCTTAGGGGGAAAGAGGGTTTCTAGTTGAGTTTAGGGGGCAGACAGTGAGCTGGTGAAGAAGGTTTCTGGTTGGGTTTGAGGGGTCATTGAGCTGGGGGGGGGGGGGGCGACAG
The DNA here is from genome assembly GCF_044704955.1 of Pristiophorus japonicus. Taxonomy (NCBI): domain Eukaryota; kingdom Metazoa; phylum Chordata; class Chondrichthyes; family Pristiophoridae; genus Pristiophorus; species Pristiophorus japonicus. The sequence continues at coordinate 10,690,178 of NC_091984.1, read as the reverse complement.
GGAAAGAGGGTTTCTGATTGTCTGCCAGCTCAAACCCAGTGAGCTGGTGGGAGAGGTTCTGGTTGAGTTTACGGGGGCAGATAGTGAGCTGGGCGGGGGGGAAAAGAGGGTTTCTGGTTGAGCTTAATGGACAGACAGTGAGCTGGTTTCTGGTTGGGTTTTGGGGGGCAATGAACTGGTGGGGGGGGGAAAGAGCATTTCTGTTTGGGTTTAAGAGGACAGTGAGCTGGAGGGAGGTGGTTTCCATTTGAGTTTGAGAGGACAGTGAGCTGGGGGGGGGTGGGGGCGGGGGGTTGTAGTTGCATATACGGGTCAGTGAGCTGCGGGAGAGGTTTTCTGGTTGGGTTCAGGGGATAGTGAGCTGGGGGAGGGGGTTTCTGGTTGGTTTCAGGGGAGACAGTGAGCTGGTGGGGGAGGGTTTCTCGTTGGGTTTAGGTGACAGAAGATGGTGGGGGGGGGGGAAAAGAGGGTTTCTGGTTGAGTTTTGGGGTACAGACAGTGAACTGTGGGGGGGGGAGCAGCAGGGAAGAGAGGTTTTCTGGGTGTGTTTGAGGGGACAGTAAGCTGGGGGGGAAAAGAGGGTTCTGGTTGAGTTTAGGGGCCAGTGAGCTGGGGAAGGGGTGGGGGGGAAAGAGGGTTCCTGGTTTGGTTTAGGGAGTCCAACAGTGAGCTGGTGGGAAAAGTTTTCTCGTTGAGTTTAGGGGGGCAATGAAATGGGGGGAGTGGGTTTAGGGGCAGACAGTGAGCTGGGGGGGGGGGGAGGGGGAGAGGGTTTCTGGTTGGGTTTGGGGGGGGCAATGAACTGGGGGCGGGGAGGATTTCTAGTTGGTTTAAGGAACAGTGAGCTGGTGGGAGGGTTCTGGTTGGGTTTAGGGGACAGTAAGCTGGGGGGGGGGGGAAGAGAGGGGTTTTGGTTGAGTTTAGGGGAGACAGTGAGCCGGGGGGGGGAGGGGTTCTGGTTGGGTTTAGGGGAGACAGTGAGCAGGGGAAAAAAGAGGGGTTCTGGTTGAGTTTAGGGGAGACAGTGAGCGGGGGCGGAAGAGAGGAGTTCTGGTTGAGTTTAGGGGAGACAGTGAGCAGGGGGGGGGGGGGAAAGAGGGGTTCTGGTTGGGTTGAGGGAGACAGTGAGCTGGGGGGGGGGTCCTGGTTGGGTTTAGGGGACAGACAGTGAGCTGGGGGGAGTGGGGTGTTCTGGTTGGGTTGAGGGAGACAGACAGTAAGCTGGGGGGAGTGGGGTGTTCTGGTTGGGTTTAGGGGACAGACAGTGAGCTGGGGGTCTGGTTGGGTTTAGGGGGGGGACAGTGAGCTGGGGGGAGGGGGGGTTCTGGTGGGGTTTAGGGGGAGCAGTGAGGGGGGAGGTGTTTCTGTTTGGGTTTAGGGGGGGGGACGGTGAGCTGAGGGGGGGGGGTTCTGGTTGGGTATGGGGGGGACGGTGAGCTGGGGGGGAGGTGGGGGTTCTGGTGGGGTTTAGGGGGGACGGTGAGCTGAGGGGTTTCTGGTTGGGTATAGGGGGGACGGTGAGCTGGGGGGGGGGGAGGTGGGGGTTCTGGTGGGGTTTAGGGGGAATGGTGAGCTGGGGTTTAGGGGGGACAGTGAGCTGAGGGGGGGTTCTGGTTGGGTATAGGGGGGACGGTGAGCTGGGGGGAGGTGGGGGTTCTGGTGAGGTTTAGGGGGGACGGTGAGCTGGGGGGAGGTGGGGGTTCTGGTGAGGTGGGGTTTAGGGGGAGGTGTTCTGGTGGGGTTTAGGGGGGACGGTGAGCTGAGGGGGGGTTCTGGTGGGGTTTAGGGGGGGCGGTGAGCTGGGGGTTCTGGCGGGGTTTAGGGGGGACAGTGAGCTGGGGTTGTGGTGGTGTTTAGGGGGAGGTGTTCTGGTGGGGTTTAGGGGGGACGGTGAGCTGAGGGGGGGTTCTGGTTGGGTATAGGGGGGACGGTGAGCTGGGGGTTCTGGTGGGGTTTAGGGGGGACAGTGAGCTGGGGTTGTGGTGGGGTTTAGGGGGAGGTGTTCTGGTGGGGTTTAGGGGAGGACGGCGAGTTGCTGAGAGGCGCCAGGCTGGCAGTGCGGAAGTTGCGCTTTGACTCCAGTCCCCGGGGGGGTGAAGAGACTAAAATAACTCTCGCGCCGCTAACCTGGAAACAACAACAGAGCGAGTCGCCCCGGGCCCGCGTCTGCCTGCGCGCCCGAGAAATAGTGCCCGACCCACCGCGCGCTCGCGCTCAACGCCGGGGATCAGGCCGCACAAACCTCAACACCGCACTCGACACAAAGTACAATTAAACCTCCCCGTGTATTTACTCACAAACACCGACCTTCCGTCGCACGATAAACGGAAGAGGAGGAGGAGGAGGGGAAAAGCGCAGTAAGCAATAAACGGGATGAAATCAAGGCGCAACCTAACCTGCTGCCGAGCCCCGCCCCCACTTCTTTCTCGCGCGTGACGTCACGGGGACAGTAAGAACCGCCTTCACGGTGACATCATCGGTAACCCCCCCCCCCAAGGTCCCGCCCATCACTGCGTGACATCACTGGCATTCCACCCCGCCGGCCGGCCGCCGCCGCCGCCCGCTCTTCTCGCAGTGGAAAGAGTCGCGGTGACGTCATGACGTTGCAATTACGCCGCCGACTCGGCCCCGCCCCCTCTCCCCGCGCGCGAGATTACTATTATTGTTGGGAAGCGCGAGAGAGACAGAGACAGAGAGAGAGAGAGAGAGAGTGTTCGTCAGTTCCGGTGTCAAGTTGGGTTGCGGCGTCGTGGTGAAGTGGCCGTTGGTGCTGCCGTCAGAGAGAGAGAGAGAGAGAGAGACGGAGGGTGAGGGTGAGAGAGGGGGGGGGGTTGTCCGCCAGCGTCGGAGACCACATCAGGTTATACACGAGAGAGAGAGAGAGAGAGAGAGAGAGAAAGAGAAAGGCGGGGGGGGGGAGAGGGAGGAGAACCAAAAAAAAAAACCACACAATTAAAATAAATATTGAACCGACCGAAACAACAACAACAACAAAGTGCCCCCTTTCTCTCCGACCGCCGGCAGCAGCCATCACCCGGAGCGGCGCCTCCTCCCGGGTTTTTTTTTTGTTGCTTCTCTTCGACTTTCCCGAAGAGGGAGAAGGGGGGGGTTGGGGGGCAACCCAAAAAAAAAAATACCCACCCAGCCAGGACAAGTTTCGGCGATTGCGTCTGCTCTGTCTTCCGAAGGATGGGAAACGCTGCGACAGCCAAAAAAGGCAACGAGATCGAGAGCGGTGAGTGTGCGATTGGGGATGGAGGGGAGGGGAATGGGAGGGGAGGGGAGGCCAGGCTGGCCGGACGGCCTCGGGCTCATTCATTCTCCACGCCTTTTAAATCCTACAGCCAGGCGGCTTGGGGCCTAGTGCAGCCAGGCTTGAGCCAGTGTGCTTTTATGTATGTATGTATATATATATGTGTGTGTGTGTAATATATATATATATACATCCAAAACTGCAACTGTGATTAGGAATTGGCTTCCATCATCCGTACCCTAGCCCTCATTATTAATCTCCTTTTTTTTTTTCAAAACATTTTTTTTTTTAAATTGAGTTTTCAAATGCAAATTGTTTCAGGACCTTTTTTTTAATTCGGTTGTGGAGCCGCTTGTTTTTTTTTTCCGAAAATGGGGCTAGTGTTTTCTCAGGTGAAATAGTAGATGCATCTTGAGGCCTGTCCAGTCCTGCAAACGAGAGTCTCACCAAGTATGGGTTTGCAGACTGGCATCCTTGTCACACCTTGCTCCGTGACAAGGGATTTGCTTCAACTGGAAAGTTAATTTTTTTTTAAAGACAGACGCATTACAATACAATTTGCCACTTTTCTCTTTCCCCCCCCCCTTCTTTTGTGTATATACATTTAATGTTTTAAAAACTTGACCAAGTTTTCAACTATTGCTGTCGCATTTGCACATCCACATTCCTAACATTTTTGCACTCGTATATTGCATTTATATTTCCTAATTGTGCAAGATAATACAATTAGCTCGCTGCTGTCAATCTATTTTTGTCAACTTCTGCAGACAGCTAGGAAGTCAGCAGTCATTTGCAAAGTGCACACATTGTTTTGAGGTGGTAATAGCCGTGAGCAGAGTGGTTTTATAAAAAATGTTTTTACCTGAACCTTTTGTCTGCAACAGTTGGTGTGAGCTTGCAATGCATAATTTGTTTTGTGAAGTTTGAATTGCTGAATCTAGTTGGATATTGAACTCTTATGGTTTTATTATAGTGTATATATATTTATGCAATGTATTTGTAAAGGTCAATTATGTTTCATGTACATTTTTGGAATGATTCACTGCAACATTTTATAGGTTTGATTTTCTCAATGTTACCTGTACAGTAATCTAATTCTAATGGCAAAAGTGTTGGCTGTTAAAAGTAAACCTATTTTCAGAATGTGGTTTTGCAACAACAGTCTAGACTTATTTTGGTGAATAGTTGTGATCTTTGAAGTCTTTTGCAATAACTTGTTTTATTGTTGGGAAATTAGATGTAATAAACTTTTGTGTATCAGCTTGGTTTATTGATTAGTTGCCTAATATTTCATGACACATTCACAAAATCCTATGAATTGTGATCTTTAGTGAGATTTAAAAAAAAATAGTCCCACTTGTAATTCATACTCTTTTCTATTGCAGAAATTATTAAAAATCGCAACTTGTTTGACATAACCAACATTTTGAGGAAAATTACATTTTAATAGTTTTTTTAAACAAGCATTTTATTTACTGCATAGTTTATGCTAGTTGACTAAAAATAGTACGGTTAAACTTGCAGTAATTCTGGCTTAGCCATTGATCTGTTGATGAGGATATTATCCTGTATCAAACACGTGGTGCATCTTGGCTGTCTGTGGTCATCACAACTTCTGTTGCTGTGGAAAACAGTGTAGTGAAGACAAAATAAAACTACTTCTGCAGTTTTAGAAATAATGCATTGCAGACAGTAATTACCAGGTATTACACTTATTGAGCTTTAGTTAGTAGTTTATTGGACTTCTCCATGTGAATGCTGGCTATTGCTTCAGAATAATGTCAGCAATCCATTGTTCTCTATATATAAAATCTTAATTTGGTACATACCATGTCAGGGTTTATAATCTATAAATAAGCTACTTTAGTCCTGAGTGGTTAGAAACACCATACTACTGTAGTACCTATGCCTTCATCAAAACTGAACTCCTTGGTAATTTTAGATGCAAGGGTATGCGGCAGATTTCTGTCGGTGGCGTGGGGGGGTAAGGTTTCTGATTGGGTTGCTGTAACTTTGGCTGAAGATTGGCAGAAACCCCATTTAAGCATCTAATCGGAGTTTCTACCGATTTTCCGCCAAGGTTACAGCAGCCATTGGGAGAACCCCCAAGTGGCGATTAAAATCAGGAATGAAAAAGAAATAGACTATTCAATTCACCAAGCCTGCTCCATTCCGAGGCCATGCATGATTATTCTATCATGGCTTAAAGTAAATGGTAGGATACTGAAGTGTAGAAGAACAGAGGGACCTTGGATTGCATGTACATGGATCCCTGAAGGTAGCAGGACAGGTAGATAATGTGGTTAAGAAGGCATACGGGATACTTTCCTTTATTGGCCAAGGCATAGAATATAGAGCAAAGAGGTTATGCTAGAACTGTATAAAACACTAGTTAGGCCACAGCTAGAGTACTGTGTACAGTTCTGGTCACTACATTACAGGAAAGATGTGATTGCACTCGAGGGTACAGAGGAGATTTATGAGGATGTTGCCTGGACTGGAGAATTTTAGCTGAGGAAAGATTGGATAGGCTGGGTTTGTTTTCTTCGGAACAGATGAGGCTGTGGGGAGACTTAATTGAGGGGCCTAGATAGAGTGGATAGGAAGGACCTATTTCCCAAGTGGAGAGATTAATAACAAGGGGGGGGAAAGATTTAAGTAATTGGCAAGGGCATTGAGAAATGTTTTCACCCAGAGGGTGGTGGGAGTCTGGAACTCACTGCCTGAGAAGGTGGTAGAGGCAGAAACCCTCATTGCGTCTAAAAAGTACTTGAAGTGCCGCAATCTACTAGAATTGCTGGAAAGTGGGATTAGGCTGGATCGCTTTTTTCCAGCTTTCTGTGCTGTAAATTTCTGATTCTATGATTCAAGTGTGCAACTCCACCTTTCAGAAAGTTTTAATCCACGGCCTTTTTAAGTTGTCGGTTGGCCAGAATGTTCCTGTCCACTATCCTGAGGGAACATACATTTTTAATTTCTGACCTTGCTTAAGGCTTTTCAATTTTGTACTTGTCATCTAGTATTCTGCTCATTGTCCTTGTTTTACTTCATTTAAACCATATTTATGTCTTGGTTTCCCTCTGTTTTCTTTTGTTGCTTGGATCGATCTTCCTAACATCATCCCTATGGCCTGGAATCACACCTATGACACGCTTTCTAATAAATTTATATCCCTTTTTGAAGTAGTGACCAAAATTGCAAAATATTTTTCAGAATTGTCTCATCACTGACCTCTACAGTGCCTGTTTAACTTGTTCTGACTGGTAATCCTGTTCCCAGGATGATTCTGCCAGTACACTACTTACTTTAAATACTACTTCGAACTGACCAGATGCTTTTAAGGTATTATTAATTGTTTCCAAATCCTTTGTTTTTCAGCCTCTAACGGCAGGATCTTAAAATAAGAGCCATTTCACATTATACATATGTTTGCTGTTGGCTCTTTCAATGTGTATTATCCTACACTTAATTCAGATTAAAATCCATGTGCCATATCTCCACTCAGTTACATATGTGACCCAAGCCGCCTTGAAGATAGAGTTCATTGGAAGTATTGGAGTCCATGGGAATAGCAGAGAAGTTAATGAGCAACCTCAAATTTGCAAATTGAGTAACTCAGTAAGCTGTTCTAAAGATTATTTTAAATACTCTCTGATGTAATATTAGTCCATAAGTAATAATTCTTGTCGATAGTGTGGAGAGCATACACCAGTTGCAATGTGTTACCACTGATTGTGAGTATTAAGAGCCATAAATAGCTTAGCCTCTTGCCAACCTTTCAATGTATATGTGAACTTTGCACATATAACTACCAAGATGAGAACTGTATTCCTATATAATACTTTAAAAAAAAAAATAGTTTTAATGTTTTACATTTTTATTATCCTTTTTTACGCACCATTTTTTAAGCTGAGAGATTTGCGAGAGGAGCTGGTTCCAGACATTTGTATTAACACTGCTCTGACTCACCACTAGGAGGTGAGTAAGAGCTTGTTTGGGAGGGCAGAACAGAAAAATGTTTGATGGCTTAGTTGGATGCAACTTTTTTGATAGCAAATGTATCACTTATGTCTCAACTGATCTATCAAAAATATCACCCTCATTGTTGCTGGCAGCACAGAATGGTAGTGTTAAATGGGTCCGCTCATTTGCAGATCAGGGTAGATGTAAGGAGCACACTGATGGTGGGAGAAGAAAACTTGAATTTTAAATGAAGATAGTTAAAAAGAAGTGTTGCAATAGGGTAAGAACAATTTTAAGTCTTCAGAAAAGCTTCTTAATCCATGAGCAGCCTTTGCCATGACGAAAAAGGCAGGGGGTTAAGATGTTAGAGAGGGGGGAAAAAACACATGAAGTTATGTATGACTCAGCGGGCAAGTGACTGAATAGCCCAGTACCTGACCACTGTTTGGCTGTTGAGATTGAGGTAGTGCTGCATGAGATGACTGGAAAGAGGATTGCCATCCCCAAATGTCTGCATTGCAGCATGCCTGGAAGGAGGTGGTGATAGGCTTGAGGTCACAGCTAAATGCTACCATTGTCTGTGCTAGCCCTATTCTGCAGATTCGCAGCAGATGTTTTTATAGATAATGGTACAGCTCTGTTCTGTGAACACAGGTTCCCCATAGCTGTTGCCAGTACTCAGAGCAATGCCTAGAAATATGGCTTGTGGGTACAGCTAATGGGGCTTTGTTGACATGATCATATTGGAATGCCTTTTATGTTGTACCATTTAAAGGATGATGTGTAAGGATTGGGATGCTTCTGAAGAATCAACTAGCATAAGTTAGTTAGGCTTTCACACGTTTATTCCATTGGATCTGCTGTTGCAACCAATCTTCAGTGTTACAGACTTTCTATGCATTAATTGTCCTTCAAAGCAAGGCATGTTTGCGTCTATCTGCATTTCCGGTCTGAGGTGCCAGTTTGTGGGCATGTAGTTGCCTCTCGGATAGCCTCACTTGTCTTGTGTCCCTTCATTGTTCTCCTTCTCTCCCAAGCACCTCAGGATTTTTTATTAGGATATCAGTAATGGTATTGGGGTTTTAAAAAAACGAAACAATTGGCAAAAAGGCTTGAAGTGCCGCAGAAGAAACTAAGAAAAATGGGGCAGGAGTGGCCTAAAGGCTGTTTAGTACATCCTGCAGCTTCTTAAACTTCCATATACTGCTCAGCGTATAGCAGTGTAGCACATTTGATCTGCTCCGCTGGGCAGGCCACATCGTTCGCATGCCAGACACGAGACTCCCAAAGCAAGCGCTCTACTCTGGCTCGTTTGCCGTGAAGGAGTTCAAAGGTGGGTAGAGGAAACATTACAAGGACACCCTCAAAGCCTCCCTGATAAAGTGTGACATCCCCACTGACACCTGGGAGTCTCTGGCCAAAGACCGCCCTAAGTGGAGGAAGTGCATCCAGGGAGGCGCTGAGCACCTCCAGTCTCATCACCGAAAGCATGCAGAAATCAAGCGCAGGCAGCGGAAAGAGCATGCGGCAAACCTGTCCCATCCACCCTTTCCCTCAACGACTATCTGTCCCACCTGTGACAGAGACTGTGGCTCTCGTATTCGACTGTTCAGCCACCTAAGGACTCACTTCTGGAGTGGAAGCAAGTCTTCCTCGATTCCGAGGGACTGCCTATGATGATGATGATTAGGTGCTTATGTATATAGATCGTAATTAGAAGTACTTGCACCCAGTTTAAAAGCTAGATAATTAATTGGAATTATTTATTATGTCATATCTGTCATTGTTTGCGAACTTCAGTCTGTTTCAGATGGGAGATTTCCATGTCTCTGCTTTACCTGCTGGAAATGTGTTGTGTATTAACAAGGTGCAGACAACAGGAAAATTACCCTGTAGGTTTGATGTTGAGTGGGAAGTTAGATAGGTCATGAATGCTCTTGGAATTGGTGGAGAGATAGACAAGATTGTTATCCTTTCCGTTTGGGTTGCATTCAAGCCAAGGTGCTAAGGTGAAAGGTCTGTGTTGCATTGCTATTCTTGAAACTTTTTTTAATGGCAACTATGAAGCCATGATGAGTTCAGGATGCAACTTTCAAAGCCTGGGGTTTGGCTGTGTAATCTGTTGCAAAGAACAAGTCTTGATCATTCATGAGTAAAAGATCTTCCTTAATTCATTCCCGATTTAAAATATGTTGGTTTTCGGTAGATAAGACTGTAATGTATCTTTCTGTTCAGGCGAATGCTAAAGAATCAATAACACCATTCAAAGAAAAACTTGAAGTTTTTATGGTATCTTGGTCTCATTCCCCTCTCATCTACCAGTGGCAAAAACAGATTAACTGTTTGTTTCATTGCTGTTTGGGGATCTTGGCGTGCTTGGGATGCCTGCTACATTTATCCACATAATATTCAGTACTTGTTCCATCTCAGTATCTCTCTGGTCTTCAAAGGCCTACTCAAAACCTACTCCTTTGACCATGCCCTTCGTCATTTTCCCAACCTTTTTCACTTCGCAGTGTCCATTTTCACCCCATGAAGTACTTTAGGACACTTTATTATTTTCAAGATGTATATATAGATACAACTTCTGACCGTTGTGATTAAACACTATGTAAAGGCAGAGGAAACTGAGCCCTACATGGTTTCTAGTGGATAAAGTGAACTTGATTTAAATTTATGGTAACTGACATACAAAATACCAAATTGACTTGTTAGAGTTAGTAATTCCATGGTACTGATTTCTGGATGAATTGCCATTAAATTTGATTCGGGGAATTAAAGACTGCCATGAAAGAGGGAGGTGAAAGTATTTCTTAAAGTATTATACAGTGTTTCTAACATTAATATACTTTTACTTCCTTTATTATGATCCTATAAGCTAGTCATCATGCTCATCAAGCTTGCACAGTCAGTTAGATGAAATAGGTTACTGCATAAAAACAGAAAATGCTGGAAACACCAAGTCAGGCAGCATCTGTGGAGAGAGAAAGAAAGAGTCAACGTTTTCGGTCGATGAACTTTCATCAGAACTGATTACATCACCAACAACAACAACTTGTATTTATGTAGCGCCTTTAACATAGTGAAATGTCCCAAGGTGCTTTACAGGAGTATCATGAGAGAAAAATTTGACGCCGAGCCACATAAGTAGAAATTAGCGCAGGTGACCAAAAGCTTGGTCAAAGACATATGTTTGAAGAGGTTTAGGCAGTGAGTTCCAGAGCTTGGGGCCAACGCAACAGAAGGCACGGCCACCAATGGTTGAATGATTTATGATCAGGGATGCTCAGGAGGGAAGAATTAGGAGAGCGCAGACATCTCCTGGGATGTGGGGGGGGGGGAGGGGAAGGGAAGAGAAGAGAGGAGGAGAGAGATTTGGTGCGAGTGAGGCCATGGGCAGCTGCGTTTTGCATCACCTCTAGTTTACTTAGGGTAGAATGTGGGAGACCAGCCAGTAGTGCATTGGAACAGTCAAATCTAGAGATAACAAAGGCATGGATGAGGGCTTCAGCAGCGGATGAGCTGAGGCAAGGGTGGCGACGGGCGATGTTACGGAAGTGGAAATAGGTGTTTTAATTATGCTGCGGATATGTGGTCGAAAGCTCATTTTTGGGTCAAATATGATACTAAGGTTGCACACAGTCTGGTTCAGCCTCAGACAGGAGTTGGGGAGGGATGGAGTCAGTGGCTAGGAAATGGTGTTTGTGTCGAGGAGCGAAAACAATGTCTTCGGTTGTCCCAATATTCAATTGGAGAAAGTTTCTGCTCATGTCGGAGAAGCAGTCTGACAATTGAGACTGTGGAGAGAAGTTGTGGTGAGGTAGAGCTGGGTGTCATCAACGTACATGTGGAAACTGACGCTGTGTTTCCTGAAAATATCGCCAAGGGGCAGCATGTAGATGAGAAATAGGAGAGGGCCAAGGATAGATCCGTGGGGGGACACCAGAGGTAACGATGTGCGGGCGGGAAGATAAGCTGTTGCAGGTGACTCTGTGGCAACAATTGGATAAGAATGGAACCAGGCAACTGCTGGACGACAGTGGAGAGGCATTGGAGAAGGATAGAGTGGTCAACTGTGTCAAAAGCTGCAGACAAGTCAAGAAGGGCGAGGAGGGATAGTTTGCCTTTGTCACAGTCACAAAGGATGTTGTTTCGGTACTGTGGCAGGTGCGGAAACCAGATTGGAGGTTGCTGCATGCATTGACTATTGGATTTAATACTTCAATCATTTGCTTTAATGTTGTATTTTGTGGATTACTTTTATGTGATATTTCACTTTATCCTTGAGACATATCAGGGGCCTTAAGTTTAGATTTTAAAAAAATACTAAAATCCATATATCCCTATGTAAGAAACAGTATTTAATATCTTTGCTACATTGTCAGAAACATTAATCAAAATATGAAGAAAGCACAGTGCACATGTTTTATTTATTGACCTAACAGGGTTATAAATAGTGCTCATGAATTTAAAGTAAAAGATATTTAACTGAAGGATTCCCCCATTGTTGTATTTTGGCTCTAAGGAATGACCTGTAAGAAGTATATTGGGCTCCTTGATTGGCCGAATGGGTAAAAGTAGATGTCGTTGAGGTACTAAGCTCTCCTATACAGCTCAGAGACATGGACTATGTACAGCAGGCACCTCAAAACACTGGAGAAGTACCACCAGCGCTGGCTGCACAAGATCCTGCAAATCCATTGGCAGGATAGGCGCACCAACGTATGTGTTCTCGCTCAGGCCAACGGCCCCAGCATCGAAGCATTGACCATATTCGATCAGCTCCGCTGGATGGGCCACATCATCCGCATGCCTTTCATGAAACTCCCAAAACAAGCGCTCTACTCGGAGCTCCGATACAGCAAGCGAGCCCCAGGTGGGCAGAGGAAACACTTCAAGGACCCCCTCAAAGCCTCCTTGGAAAAAGTGCAACACCAGAACCAGGGGTCACAGTCTAAGGATAAGGGGTAAGCCATTTCGAGAAAAGGAGAAACTTCTTCACTCAGAGAATTGTGAACCTGTGGAATTCTCTACCACAGAAAGTTGTTGAGGCCAGTTCGTTAGATATATTCAAAAGGGAGTTAGATGTGACCCTTACGGCTAAAGGGATCAAGGGGTATGGAAAGAAAGCAGGAATGGGATACTAAAGTTGTATGATCAGCCATGATCATATTGCATGGTGGTGCAGGCTCGAAGGGCCAATGGCCTACTCCTGCACCTATTTTCTATGTTTCCCCATTGACACCTGGGAATCCCTGACCCAAGACCACCCAAAATGGAGGAAAAGCATCCGGGAAGGCTCTGAACACCTAGAGTCTCTTCGCCGAGAGCAAGCTGTCGCCAGTGGAAGGAGCGTGCGGCAACCCAGGCACCCTACCCATCCGTTCCTTCAACCACTGTCTGCCCTACCTGTGGCAGAGACTGTAGGTCCTGCATTGAACTCTTTAGTCACCTGAAAACTCACTTTTAGTGTGGAAGCATGTCATCCTCTATTCAGGGATTGCCTATGATGATGACCTAAGCCATATACAGACCATGAAGATCCATGTTCGTTTTATTGTCTCTGTTGAATTAACTGATCTCAACCAGGTCGGCAGTTGGTGCACGACAACTGATGTTAGTGGCCATGGGATGGAGTGGCCTGGGGTTTGAAATATAGGCTTCCTACTCCTGGTCACTTTTGATAACTCCTGCATAACATCTGGTGAGATTAGGTGGACTTGGCTATGAAACCCTAGTCTAATAGCAAAGACTTGCTGCCCAGGTTCATATATTAAGAATGGCTATTTGGGTGAGGTACTGGGGGATATTGGCACTCCCAAGTATAAGTCTGATCCTTCAATGAAGGAGAAAATTGCTGAGGCAGAATATTTGGAAGAAATAGAATTGTTAGTGTGCTAATATTAGTAACTTTGCAAAATATATTGATATTGTGCTTAAAAACAAATGCAGCAGAGGAAACAGAGTCCCAGTTTTGTGTTGGAGACTGAACTTCAGTTGAATTCCTGGTAACCAAGTTACAAAATACAAAATTGACTTATTAGTTAGCAATTCCATGGCTCAGATTTGTAGATGAAATGCCATTAAATTGGACTCTAGAATAATAGGACTGCCATTTAGGGAGGATGTGAAAGTACTGCATTTGTTTATACTACAATAATTGTGAAATGGAGCCAGTGAAATACTTCGGTTTAGAAGTTGTGATGTTGGCCGTGAACTACTGAGACAAGCTGACTACGTGTTCCGGGAAGTTAACTCTCAATGTTCTGTGGCAGGCTCGCTTTCCAGCATACATTGTCTATTGTTGCACAGGAAATGAAACAGCTGTTACGTAACAGTGTGTGATTATAGTTGCAGAATGAAATTAACATGTAATGACAATTTGGAGAACGGTTCTGTTAACTGATAATTGAACAGTTTATAGAAGTTTCTGAACTAAAAAATATACTAAAGTTGATTTGTGTGTTGCTTATTAGGCTCTGTCTGAATTTTTATTCTATACTTTTAATGCAGAAAGAAAATAGGAATAGCTGCATTTTTTTTCGAATATAGTTTCTAATCCCCAGTGTGTTTATTTCCTGATAATTTACAGTGAGGGTGGAGAATCGTAATACAATTTTACAGCATATTGCATAGATTTTTACAACACAGAAACAGGCCATTCAGCTCAACGGATCTATGCCGGTGCCTCCTCCCCCTGTACAATGTACAATCTCGTGTAACCTTTATCTTCAGTTTGTACATTACTTTTCTTTCTGTCATTTGCCAAACTTTGCCATCTCTGCTGTGTTTGCAGCATAAAGATAATATTTTAGCTCAGCAATAGTCTCGAGGGTGAGGAGGGAGCATTTTCAACTTTATTGTTGGCGTTTACAGTGCCTTCAGAACCACTGCCATTTGTCTGTCGTCCTTATATCATGGTGAAGAAAAGTACAAGAGGAAAAATTTTTAACAGTACTCCCTTTCGATTTTTAACACTTAATTTAAAGGTTTATTTAAAATGTGTTCTGACTTAAAACATTCTCTCCATTTCCTCCTGTCACTTGCCTTTTTATATAGCAAGAAAAAGAATAGTACATAATTTTACTGAATGGTGCAAACCTCCTAAACTGTGTTCACAGCCAGCATTGATACTGAGACTACCTGGTAAACACAGGAAACTGAAATGCTAGTCTTCATCAAAGGGACACGATGATGCAGCTGAAAATAGGAGTGTTTCCTACTAGTTAGACTTTAACATTACTTTAATGGAAAGTTATGAGGAAAAGATGGAGAGAAAGACAAGGAAATTCGGCTAATAAGAGTGTTCCCCCTCCCCTCACACACTTGTTCACGAATAATAAATCTACTATATTGGCCTAGAGATCTAATTGTTCTATACAAATAAAAAATCTTTAACCTGGCACTCTGTTATGAAGGATTTTTTGAAAACAAATATTGCAATTGTTTACCTTTGCATGGTGCAATATTCTGTAGGCGTTTGGGAGCTGAGCTACACATGATGGGCGGTATTTTCTGCAGACATTTTTTGTAAATTATCTGTTGGACTGTAAAAATTCCATAGAATAATATTGTCAGTTGACATTTAGCAACCAGTAATGCATTACTTGTAACAAGCGCAGTAGTCATCATGGGCAGTCCCTCGACATCGAGGAAGACTTGCTTCCACTCTCGGTGAGTTCTCAGGTGACTGTACAGTTCAATGCGGGAATTACAGTCTCTGTCACGTGAGACAGAGTTGTTGAAGGAAAGGGTGAGTGGGGAGCCTGGTTTGCCGCATGCTGCTTCCGCTGCCTCCACTTGTTTTCTGCATGCTCTCGGCGACGAAACTCGAGGTGCTCAGCGCCCTCCCGGATGCTCTTCCTCCACTTAGGGATTTCCAGGTGTCGATGTGGATGTTGCACTTTATCAAGGAGGCTTTGAAGGTATCCTTGAAACGTTCCTGCTGCCCACCTGGGGATCGCTTGCCGTGTAGGAGGTAGGAGTTCCGAGTAAAGCACTTGCTCTTGGGAGTATTGTTGGGCATGCCCGACACGTGGCCCACCCAACAGAGCTGGTCAAGTGTGGTCAGTGCTTCCATGCTGGGGATGTTGGCCTGATCAATAACACTGATGTTGGTTTCGTCTATCCTCCCAGGGGATTTGTAGAATCATGTGGAGACATCGTTGGTGGTATTTGAGGTGTCTACTGTATATGGTCCACGTCTCTGAGCCATATTGGAGGAGGGATATCACTACACCCCTGTAGAACATGAGTTTGGTGCCAGATTTGAGGGCCTGGTCTTTGAACACTCTTCCTTGGGCAACTGAAGGTTGTGCTGGCACACTGGAGGCGGTGTCTGCCCTTGATGATAGGCTCCCGAGGTATGAAAAGTGGTCCACGTTGTCCAGTGCCGCGCCGTGGATTTTGATTACCGGGGGGCAGTGCTGTGTGGTGGGGTCAGGTTGGTGGAGGACCTTTGTCTTACGGATGTTTATTGTAAGGCCCATGTTTTCATGCTCCTCTGTGAAAGTGTTGACGATGGCTTGGAGTTCAACCTCTGCGCAGACGCAAGCGTAGTCCGCGTACTGTAGTTCAACGACAAGACGATGGAACTACTTTGGATCTAGCCTGGAGGCGCTGCAGGTTGAACAGGCTCCTACTGGTTCTATAGTTTAGTTCCACTCCAGCGAGGAGCTTGTTGAGTGTGAGATGGAGCATTGCAGCGAGGAAGATCGAGACGAGGGTTGGCGCAATGGCACAACCCTGCTTGACTCCGATCTGGATATGGATTGGATCTGTGGTGGATCCGTTGATCAGGATCATGTCTTGCATGTCGTCGTGGAGCAGGCGGAGGATGGCGACAAACATTTGGGGCCAGTCGAAACGGAGGAGGACGCTCCATAGTCCCTCGCAGTTAACAGTGTCAAAGGCCTTTGTGAGGTCAAAGAAGACCATGTACAAGGGTTGGTGCTGCTCCCCTGCATTTCTCTTGCAGTTGTCGCGCCGTGAAGATCATGTCCATTGTACCCCGTAGTGGACGGAATCCGCATTGACTCTGGGAAAAGCTCTTCAGCCACGGAGGAGACGGTTGAGGAGGATTCCAGCGATGATTTTCCCAGTGGCTGACAACTGGGAGATTCCTCTGTAGTTGCTGCAGTCGGACTTGTCCCCCTTTTTAAAGATGGTCACACTATATCAGTGTTAACGGGCAGTTAGCTACATTTTCTCAAAAATATATTAACAATTTTGACAGTCACTGAATTTTGAAACTCTGCCCCAAGCAAGAAGTGGTTAGATGAATGTTTGGAAAATAGTTATCCAGAATACTAAAGACCACTCTATTGGGATGTTTTGATTATGGAATTCTTGAGGATAGGGATTCCTAGTTACCTCAGAAGCAAGAAACTAAATCTTGGGGTCCACAAAACAGATGACTGTGAACCTGTGCATCTACATCTTTGTAGTTTGTTTTCACTACACATACACCATGACAACAGTTTTATTGCATCTTTACTTCCGCTACATTATTCTTTGGAGGGAATCCATTTGTATGAAGTTTTTGAGAGTTTCTTCTGATGCATTTGCACTTTTTATGGAATATGGCTTTTGTGATGGCTAAAGTAAAATATTATAAGAATCCAAACTAAACTTTTAATGTATTTGACCAGTTTCATATCTTGGATCAACGTAGTAGTTTCAGACTTAAAAGGTTAATGGAGATTTTCAAATCAGTTAGTTTAAAAAAATAATCATTGGGCAACGATAGATTGTTTACTTGTCCTTGCAGTTTCTGGCACTTGAATGTTCAACTTAGTGTTTTATGGTATGAAGACCAATTTATTCAATACACACTTAAGGTAGCTCAAATATTGCAAGTATTCAACACTAGCTTATACATCCCCCAGTATATTTTCTAATGGTATATTTGTCAGTTTCACAAATTCTTTCAGATTAAAATGCACATTTGTCTGTCCTCTTGGGCTGACTTAAAAGTGAGGGCAGTCAGTAAATATTTAGAACAATCAAATTTAAAACTCAAGTTAAAGGATACCCTGTTCAGTCTAATGTATATTTAGATGAAATAAGGTAACCTTAAATGTAATGTAGATTAAATATAGTAACTCCTTTACTATCTGTTAAAATGGTTTAACTGATACCTATCACTTGACAAGTTCAGATTAGAAATGTGTATGGAAAGCTGCAGCAGTGAGTCTCAGCAGTGGATGACTAATTGCCCTGTAGAAATTAGCTGCCTGTGGTGTGGCTTTTAGCACCTGTTAAATTTTCGACAACCATTTTTTCAGGAGGTACTGTTTTTTTAAAAAAAAAGTGCTATTGCTGGTCTTCCCCTTGGGAAATGCATTAAAAATAATCCTTCCGTGACACTATCCAGCCAGTTTAATGAGTTAATGTTACACTAAAATATTGCAGTTACAGTACTGAACCTCTCTTATACTCTGATAATCTGTGCTGGTTTCAAGGTCTGTTTGGTCTCCTGTTTGTCATTGAACATAGGGACATGTCATCAGACATCCGTCAGCGGATAAGCATAATTATAAGCTTTAAAAGGTTTGACGCAATTGGTCTTGGTCTCGGTCTCTCTTCTAATTGCCGGTGTGCACACAATATGCTAATGCTTGATTTGTAAGTTGTCAGTCACTTGTTCCATCCACATTGATGCTGCAATGAAATTTTTGAAGTATACTCCATGCAACTTCCTTTTCAGGGGCTATTGGATTTGTGACTCTTGCATATTACTGTACAGAAACAGGCCATTTGGCACAACTGGTCCACGCTGGCGTTTATGCTCCATACAAGCTTCCTCCTACCCCTCTTCATCTAACCCTATCAGTATAATCTTCTATTCCTTTCACCTTCGTGTTTATCTAGCTTCCGCTTAAATACGTCTGTTATTTGTCTCAACTACTCTTTGTGGTAGCGAGTTCTACATTAAGTAACTAAGTAACGCACTATGAAACCTTTGGCACGAGCGCACTCAACCTGCTTTAACTTTCTCGTTTTGTTTCAGACCAATTCTAATTTAAATTGATAGTGGACTAGGATTATTGTGTGTAACAGCTGGAAACTAAAGCTGTGCAGTGACGGTGTTCTCGGGGCAGATAGAGCTGTCTTCTATACTAGGCATTTTTCCATAGTGTCTAAAGCTGCTACACTACATATCAGAGTTCTGACCAGTGTATTATTGCAAAAGCTTCTGTTGCATGATGGGTCTTTCCAGATGGTGTTTAATATGAGCCAGTGAATGCTATTAGTTGTACCATTTGAAAGCTTAAAAAAACAAACCACTGTTTTATTCAGATGAATGGGCCACTGTGCTGCATTTTAAAACAAAATATATAAACTAAAACATCTTGGTGCATGCTTCTGAGTACAATCAATAAAGCACAGTTTACAAAGATATCCTTCCTAGTGTAAATCAGTTGAGCCATACTGTCAACTTGGATCAGCTGCTAGCACTCTGTCCTCTGAGTTAGAAAGCCTCACTCCAGGACTGCAGCACATAATCTAGGTTGACACTTCATGAAACTGAGGGGAGTACTGCATTAATAGAGGTACTGACTTTCAGATGTTAAACCAACGCCCAGTTTGGCTGTTGAGGTGGATGTAAACGATCCTATGGCATAATTTGAAGATGGTCAGGGAAGTTATTACAGTGGTCTGGCCAAAATTTATCTGCCAACAACACCAAGAAATTGATTAACTGGTCATCTCATTGCTGTTTGTGGGAACTTGGTTACCATGTTTTCTTGCATAACAATTGTGACCCTTGTGGCTGTGATGCCCCTGAAGTGCTATATAAATGCAAGTTCTTAGTCATCTTATTGATGTTTGTGGGATCTTGCTCTGAGCAAAGTGGCTCTGTTTGTACCCAGAATAGTAAGTGCACAATAAAGCTTGTTATATATGTTAAGCATCTTGTGATATTTGAGATGTGATGAGGCGCTATAAAGGCATGTTCCATCCTTAAACACTAATTGATAATGCTGCTATGCTATAGCATATAAACTTACCTCCTTAATCCTCTGATTCAGAGCAATTGGAATGCAGTATTTGGGTACTGTAAATAAATGGTTTCTCTCAGTTCTGCTGCTTTATCTACCTCTGTCAACTATTTATGGAATTATGGTGCTTGTCTATTTTTGGTGTTTTGTATATGCCGCAATTGGAGATCTTGTTCCCTCCCCCCACCCCAGCTTTGGGTTTGGAGAAAAGTCAAATACTTCAGGAAAGCCTTAATTTGATTCACTTAAGAACATAAAGCATCTGAAAAGCTATTTGACCTAATCAACATGCTTCTTTCACATAATGTATATTATTATCCTAGCTTGATCATATGCGGGAAGGTCCTACATAATCTTTTCCTAACCCGCAAAGATCGGAGGGTAGGGCTTTGGAATATTTACCCTGCATCTTTGTCAGCTCCAGCTGATTGTTTTCCACAGATAACATTTCCTTTATCCAACAGTATAGCAACCATGGAATATAGAAAATGCATAGTAGACCAGTCGGCATGTGTAAAGGGAAAAGAAGATAACTGAATTTCAGATGTGTAGTCTTCATCAGAGCTGCCCCCTCTCCCTCTTCCCCAATCAGTTGAAGGACACTATAGTTGCAAGTTCTCCTAACTACCGCTCCCCCCCCACCATAGCTGATTTCATCAACCGGGTGCAAAAATTTTGAGACCATGGTTTCTTGAAACAACCACAGATTGCTACAGTCACAAACACTAGCAGAGTTGTCAATGAGTCCATATTAAGCAGGCTTTGAACAATGTGTTTAAAGAGCTATAAAGTTGCTGATGACTGGAGGGACACGAAGAAATTAAAAAAAATTAAAATAAATGTCATTCCTAGCTGTGGGGTACGTTTCCACTGGTGTCACTTACCTCTGTTACCTCATCCAAATGACTACTACTCACATGTGGGACTTGGGTTGGGATGAGTAGCCGCAAAACATTTGCCAAAGGGAGAATGGCTGATTTTAATCATCTCCATATCCAACGGCATCTTATGCGCACTTCATTGAATAATGATCAGCAGTGGGAAACTTGGCTATTTTTTTTGTTACTGCCTCTGCAGGGTAATTGTTACCCCAGAGGGCTGTGGATACCCAGTCATTGTGTTCAAGACTGAGATCGATACATTTTGGGGTGCGAAGGGAATCGAGCAATATGGAATAAAGCGGGAAAGTGGAGTTGAGGTCCAAGATCAGCCATGATCTTACTGAATGGCAGAGCAGGCTCAAGGGTCGATATGTCCTACTCCCGTTCCTATTTCTTATGTTTTTGACTGCCTTCTGCTCTGGTTTTCTGGGGTCTCCCATGGTATTGGTTGCAAAGGTGGATTACGATTTTGTCTGCATGCAAAATAACTGAGATGAGATAATTAACACACACCTACTCTAGATTAAATCTAGATCACTGTACACTTTATAGAGTGCTTACAATGTCACATACAGTATATTGTACATACATATAGCAGGACATCACTGGTTAGCCATGCATCTTAAGGCATTAATAACTTCAATTTAAAATGTCATGTCCATAAGTGGATCACTGGATAAGTGCACATTTTCAATTTTTTAAACTGTTTTCTTTGTTCCTTTTTAGACTGATATTAAGAAAAAACAGTTCTCTGGTAGGTTCAAAAGCAGCTAGGTTTGAAGTTGGAGGAAAGTAAATTGTAAATGACTGTACAAGTTGAGCATCCAAAATCTGGAACCCTCGCGACCGAGGCCTTTCCGGATTTTCGATTTGCTTTGATGTCACGAATCCGGAAACACCTGAGCCCGGGTGGGGGTGGGGTTGTCGTAGTCGCTAGGCGGGCCCCGCCCAGAATGTCGTCGTCGCCAGGCGGGCCCCGCCCAGAATGTCGTCGGCGTCGGGTGGGCCCCGCTCAGAATGTTGTCGTTGTGTGGGCCCCGCCCAGAATGTCGTCGGCGTCGGGCGGGCCCCGCCCAGAATGTAGCCGGCGTCGGGCGGGCCCCGCCCAGAATGTAGCCGGCGTCGGGCGGGCCCCGCCCAGAATGTAGCCGGCGTCGGGCGGGCCCCGCCGAGAATGGCGTCGGCGTCGGGCGGGCCCCGCCCAGAATGTAGCCGGCGTCGGGCGGGCCCCGCCGAGAATGTCGATGGTGGGCGGGCCCCGCGAGAATGTTGTTGTCTTCAGGCATGGGGGCAAGGCCCGAGTTCAGGCAGTGGTGCGGTCGGCAGAGTAGTCCGGTTCCGGAACTCCGTATTTTGGATACTGCACCTGTATTCGCTGACAGTTTGTGAAATTTTCCAGTGTTGATAATGGTGGGTCTTTCATTTTAGAAATTGAAATAAAAATAACCCCATCATTTTTTTTCCTGATTTATTTAATACAAATCAATGTGTTTTTAAAATAAATTGTCCATATGTATAGGATATTGGTAAGGCCGCACCTGGAGTACTGCGTGCAGTTTTGGTCACCTTACTTAAGGAAGGATATATTGGCTTTGGAGGGGGTACAGAGACGATTCACTAGGCTGATTCCGGAGATGAGGGGGTTACCTTATGATGATAGATTGAGTAGACTGGGTCTTTACTCGTTGGAGTTCAGAAGGATGAGGGGTGATCTTATAGAAACATTTAAAATCATGAAAGGGATCGACAAGATAGAGGCAGAGAGGTTGTTTCCACTGGTCGGGGAGACTAGAAGTAGGGGGCACAGACTCAAAATACGGGGGAGCCAATTTAAAACCGAGTTGAGAAGGAATTTCTTCTCCCAGAGGGTTGTGAATCTGTGGAATTCTCTGCCCAAGGAAGCAGTTGAGGCTAGCTCATTGAATGTATTCAAGTCACAGATAGATAGATTTTTAACCAATAAGGGAATTAAGGGTTACGGGGAGAGGGCGGGTAAGTGGAGCTGAGTCCACGGCCAGATCAGCCATGATCTTGTTGAATGGCAGAGCAGGCTTGAGGGGCTAGATGGCCTACTCCTGTTCCTAATTTAAAAAAATATGCAATCTTGTGTATCTTGAGTTTAAAAGTTGAAGCATTTCGACCTGTAGCCTTTCCCCAGTTGCTAAGGTGGTAAGTGATTGGCTGCTGATTGGTGAGTAGTTTTTCTTTTTCTTATTGGTCAGTAACTTTTAACATTGTTGTCGCCAATTTAAGTGTATCTAAGGGTTTAGTCATGGCAGGACAGCTCGGTCACGTGATATGCTCCTCCTGTACCATGTGGGAACTCGGGGACAACACCAGTGTCCCTGACGACTACATGTGCGGGAAGTGTATCCACCTCCGGCTCCTGACGGTCCGCGTTGCGGAGTTGGAGCTGAGGGTGGATTCACTCTGGAGCATCCACGATGCTGAGAATGACGTGAGTAGCGCGTGGAGCGAGTTGGTCTTACTGCAGGAGAAGGGTCCACAGCCAGCGAGGGAATGGAAGACCAGCAGAAAGAGTAGTGCAAGGAAGGTAGTGCAGGGGTCCCCTGTGGTCATCCCACTGCAAAACAGATACACTGCTTTGAGTACTGTTGAGGGGGATGACTCATCAGGAGAGGGCAGCAGCAGCCAAGTTCATGGCACCGTGGCTGGCTCTGTTGCACAGGAGGGCAGGAAAAAGAGTGGGGGAGCGATAGTGATAGGGGATTCAATTGTAAGGGGAATAGATAGGCGTTTCTGCGGCCGCAACTGAGACTCCAGGATGGTATGTTGCCTCCCTGGTGCAAGGGTCAAGGATGTCTCTGAGCGGGTGCAGGACATTCTAAAAAGGGAGGGAGAACAGCCAGTTGTCGTGGTGCACGTTGGTACCAACGACATAGGTAAAAAAAGGGATGAGGTCCTATGAAATGAATTTTAGGAGCTAGGAGCTAAATTAAAAAGTAGGACCTCAAAAGTAGTAATCTCGGGATTGCTACCAGTGCCACGTGCTAGTCAGAGTAGGAATCGCAGGATAGCTCAGATGAATACGTGGCTTGAGCAATGGTACAGCAGGGAGGGATTCAAATTCCTGGGGCATTGGAACCGGTTCTGGGGGAGGTGGGACCAGTACAATCCGGACGGTCTGCACCTGGGCAGAATCGGAACCAATGTCCTCGGGGGAGTGTTTGCTAGTGCTGTTGGGGAGGAGTTAAACTAATATGGTAGGGGGATGGGAACCAATGCAGGGAGATAGAGGGAAACAAAAAGGAGGCAAAAGCAAAAGACAGAAAGGAGATGAGGAAAAGTGGAGGGCAGAGAAACCCAAGGCAAAGAACAAAAAGGACCATTGTACAGCAAAATTCTAAAAGGACAGAGGGTGTTAAAAAAACAAGCCTAAAGGCTTTGTGTCTTAATGCAAGGAGTATCCGCAATAAGGTGGATGAATTAACTGTGCAAATAGATGTTAACAAATATGATGTGATTGGGATTACGGAGACGTGGCTCCAGGATGATCAGGGCTGGGAATTCAACATCCAGGGGTATTCAACATTCAGGAAGGATAGAATAAAAGGAAAAAGAGGTAGGGTAGCATTGCTGGTTAAAGAGGAGATTAAGGCAATAGTTAGGAAGGACATTAGCTTGGATAATGTGGAATCTATATGGGTAGAGCTACAGAACACCATGGGCAAAAAACGTTAGTGGGAGTTGTGTACAGACCTCCAAACAGTAGTGATGTTCGGGAGGGCATCAAACAGGAAATTAGAGGTGCATGCAATAAAGGTGCAGCAGTTATAATGGGTGACTTTAATATGCACATAGATTGGGCTAACCAAACTGGAAGCAATACGGTGGAGGAGGATTTCCTGGAGTGCATAAGGGATGGTTTTTTAGACCAATATGTCGAGGAACCAACTAGGGGGGAGGCCATCTTAGACTGGGTGTTGTGTAATGAGAGAGGATTAATTAGCAATCTCGTTGTGCGAGGCCCCTTGGGGAAGAGTGACCATAATATGGTGGAATTCTGCATTAGGATGGAGAATGAAACAGTTAATTCAGAGACCATGGTCCAGAACTTAAAGAAGGGTAACTTTTAAGGTATGAGGCGTGAATTGGCTGGGATGGATTGGCGAATGATACTTAAGGGGTTGACTGTGGATGGGCAATGGCAGACATTGAGACCGCATGGATGAACTACAACAATTGTACATTCCTGTCTGGCGTAAAAATAAAAAAGGGAAGGTGGCTCAACCGTGGCTATCAAGGGAAATCAGGGATAGTATTAAAGCCAAGGAAGTGGCATACAAATTGGCCAGAAATAGCAGCGAACCTGGGGACTGGGAGAAATTTAGAACTCAGCAGAGGAGGACAAAGGGTTTGATTAGGGCAGGGAAAATGGAGTATGAGAAGAAGCTTGCAGGGAACATTAAGACGGATTGCAAAAGTTTCTATAGATATGTAAAGAGAAAAAGGTTAGTAAAGACAAACGTAGGTCCCCTGCAGTCAGAATCAGGGGAAGTCATAACGGGGAACAAATAAATGGCGGACCAATTGAACAAGTACTTTGGTTCGGTATTCACGAAGGAGGACACAAACAACCTTCCGGTTATAAAAGGGGTCAGGGGGTCTAGTAAGGAGGAGGAACTGAGGGAAATCCTTATTAGCCGGGAAATTGTGTTGGGGAAATTGATGGGATTGAAGGCCGATAAATCCCCAGGGCCTGATGGACTGCATCCCAGAGTACTTAAGGAGGTGGCCTTGGAAATAGTGGATGCATTGACAGTCATTTTCCAACATTCCATTGACTCTGGATCAGTTCCTATAGAGTGGAGGGTAGCCAATGTAACCCCACTTTTTAAAAAAAGGAGGGAGAGAGAAAACAGGGAATTATAGACCGGTCAGCCTGACATCGGTAGTGGGTAAAATGATGGAATCAATTATTAAGGATGTCATAGCAGTGCATTTGGAAAGAAGGTGACATGATAGGTCCAAGTCAGCATGGATTTGTGAAAGGGAATTCATGCTTGACAAATCTTCTGGAATTTTTTGAGGATGTTTCCAGTAGAGTGGACAAGGGAGAACCAGTTGATGTGGTATATTTGGACTTTCATAAGGCGTTCGACAAGGTCCCACACAAGAGATTGATGTGCAAAGTTAGAGCACATGGGATTGGGGGTAGTGTGCTGACATGGATTGAGAACTGGTTGTCAGACAGGAAGCGAAGAGTAGGAGTAAATGGGTACTTTTCAGAATGGCAGGCAGTGACTAGTGGGGTACCGCAAGGTTCTGTGCTGGGGCCCCAGCTGTTTACACTGTACATTAATGATTTAGATGAGGGGATTAAATGTAGTATCTCCAAATTTGTGGATGACACTAAGTTGGGTGGCAGTGTGAGCTGCGAGGAGGATGCTGTGAGGCTGCAGAGCGACTTGGATAGGTTAGGTGAGTGGGCAAATGCATGGCAGATGAAGTATAATGTGGATAAATGTGAGGTTATCCACTTTGGTGGTAAAAACAGAGAGACAGACTATTATCTGAATGGTGACCGATTAGGAAAAGGGGAGGTGCAAAGAGACCTGGGTGTCGTGGTACATCAGTCATTGAAGGTTGGCATGCAGGTGCAGCAGGCGGTTAAGAAAGCAAATGGCATGTTGGCCTTCATAGCAAGGGGATTTGAGTACAGGGGCAGGGAGGTGTTGCTACAGTTGTACAGGGCATTGGTGAGGCCACACCTGGAGTATTGTGTACAGTTTTGGTCTCCTAACCTGAGGAAGGACATTCTTGCTATTGAGGGAGTGCAGCGAAGGTTCACCAGACTGATTCCCGGGATGGCGGGACTGACCTATCAAGAAAGACTGGATCAACTGGGCTTGTATTCACTGGAGTTCAGAAGAATGAGAGGGGACCTCATAGAAACATTTAAAATTCTGACGGGGTTAGACAGGTTAGATGCAGGAAGAATGTTCCCAATGTTGGGGAAGTCCAGAACCAGAGGTCACAGTCTAAGGATAAGGGGTAAGCCATTTAGGACCGAGATGCGGAGGAACTTCTTCACCCAGAGAGTGGTGAACCTGTGGAATTCTCTACCACAGAAAGTTGTTGAGGCCAATTCACTAAATATATTCAAAAAGGAGTTAGATGAGGTCCTTACTACTAGGGGGATCAAGTAGTATGGCGAGAAAGCAGAAATGGGGTACTGAAGTTGAATGTTCAGCCATGAACTCATTGAATGGCGGTGCAGGCTAGAAGGGCCGAATGGCCTACTCCTGCACCTATTTTCTATGTTTCTATGTTTCTATGGAGGTTGAACAAGAAGTTTCTTTTCCAGCCTGCGATAGGAGTAAACATAAGCAGTTATGCTGTTCAGCTTGTCGTGAACAAAAAATAGTGGCTACCCCTGTTTTGTCATTGGAAGCATGGGATGCAGCTACCTGCTTTAGTGATATCTGCCACTTTATTTACTTTACTGTTTTGCTGTGGACCTTGGGCTGCCTTCAGGGCAGAAAGGCAAACTGGGTCTCGGTTTGCTGTTTGTAGTGACAAACGTGATTCTTTTCAGAGGCATATCAACTTATTTGCAACTGGCAGCAAGGTGTAAGTGGTTATGTAGGAAGCCAAGTAGAAAACATGACCTCTGACTTTCTTGTATGATTGTATTCTATTTGAAGTAATGATTTGTAATTCTTTGGGAAGGAAGTCAAAAAGTTGCTTTAAGCTTTGTTTGTGATGCACAAGGCTTGTCCCAAAAAAATGTGGTAATGTTTATAGGGCAGCCATGCCAATATCCCTTATATGCTGTTTTGCCGTCGTTTTTTTCCTTTTTGCTGCAGATTTATTCCCCCCCCCCCCCCACCCCCGCCGCCTCTATTCTGTCGGCGCTGGCTCCTTGCCAGGGTATGGTTGTGGCTTCTGGTGCCTTGCCAAGTTTTATTCTTGCATGTGTGTATAGATCATGTGTTGGCAGCAGAGCCTCCTCATGTCCTCAACCAACATTCATACACACATTTCTAGTACTGGAGGAATTGCTGGATAATCAGGAGTAGGAATGCTGGCTGTTTTCCTTCCCTAACCATGTGGTGTCTAGGCCAATTGTAACACCCTACTGAACATCATCATACGCAGTCCCTCGAAATCAAGGAAGACTTGCTTCCACTCTAAGTGAGTTCTCAGGTGGCTGTACAGTCCAATGCAGGAATTACGGTCTCTAACAGGTTGGGCAGACAGTTGGAGGAAAGGGTGGGTGGGACTGGTTTGCCGCACGCTCCTTCCACTGTCTCTGCTTTGTTTCAGCATGCTCTCGGGGAGCTCATCGCCCTCCCGGATGCTGTTCCACCACTTTGGGCCGTCTTGGGCCAGGGATTCTCAGGTGCTGGTGGGGATGTTACACTTTATGAAGGAGGATTTGAGTGTGTCCTTGAAGCGTTTCCTCTGCCCACCTGGGGCTCACTTGCCTTGTAGGAGTTCAGAGTAGAGCACCCTACTGATAACTAACTCTGAACACACCATGGATTCAACTTTGCAATGTCTGGCCTATGTGGCTCACTTCAATGTTGTAATCAACTGAGCTGTTGGGGAAATCCTTACCTTTGCTTTGTTACAATGATGTAACAAAGAAGCATTCAACCCTAACAAAGGAGCATTTTATTATGTTATAGGCACTATATAAATGCAAGTTGTAATTTCAAATAATTGCATTTCTGATACCGTATGCTGTGTAAAAGCCACCTTTTTATATACTGAAAAAGATCCAACGTTTTGACTAGTTTCTCTTTGTAAATCTGGAAATTTAGAGTGGAAAAATATGGGAAGCTATCAATTACCTGATGATGTGTAATTCACATCACAAACTTACTCACTGAAATTAAGCACAGGTTCAGTGAAACATTCACACTGATCATAATTGTATGCAATGTAAACCCAATCCCTGAAAATACATTAAAAGGCTATAATAAGTTCTGGATCAGTTGGGTGTGGTATCTGAGCTTCAAATCATTGGTAATTTCGGATTCTAATAAAAGGTTTGGATTTTGCCATTTTGTGTTGGAGAACTCTTGACTTTATGTATCTCAATGAAAGTTGTTAAAACATTTTTACTGAGTTATTAAATAAAAATGTCTTGCCTCATCTCATCTGGCTCCTTGGGTATCTTCCTTCAGTGAGATAGGTCGTGCTCTACATCCAGACCTCTAGAAAATCATTTCTTGAGTCAAGCAATTTGGATAGATTTGAGAGCAGTAAAGGGGGCATTTTTTTCCTTAACTGCACCCCCTCCCCTCCCCCCATCTCCACTACCACCACCACATTTTGCTTTCCTACAAAGAAGTGCTTGATGTGCACTCAGTAGTTCCCTTTGAAGTTCGGAAACATATGGACTCGCTGTGCTGAGAATGAGGCATAAACCTATATGTGGTATCGGAAGGGCCACAGCTACACCCCTATACTGGCTTTTGATTATGCAAATAAATTATTTTGTGAAAGCAACAGTTCTCTACCATTATATTATTTGCTGTTGTTTTTGCGCTAATCGTTTTTCAGAATCCCAGTTGCACCCTTTAAAGTATTTAGTACTCCAACAAAACTTGTTCTACACATGAAACTAATGGGTTCATTTTGTTTTTGTTTGCATGTGCAACTCACCTATGGTCTCGGACTTGGTAACCAAATTTGAACTTCCCAGCTCAACAACTTGGCTTTTATGCTTTTGTAAATTTTCACCAAATTTCTTGTCATATTTCTTCACTCTAAACTGCCTGCTTTCAAACAATAGACATATTATGGTCTGTATTTTGTGATTTTGTTTGGTAGGGAGCCCCATATCCCCTCTAGCATACAAGCTCATTGATACGTTTGAGTCCGAAATATTAAGAACTAAATGTTGATACAAGTGCCAACATTGTGGGCCCAAGTTTCGGGCCGCGCTTAGAACGGCGCAGCGCCGACCTGGACGCCCGTTTTTCGCGCCACAAAGTGCGCCTAAAAAAAAACTTAGATTCTCCGGCTCCCTGTAGGTCCTCTGGAGCTGGGCGCGGCGCAGCACAAGCTGTGGGGGGCGGAGCTAGGTCCCTGCACTGAAAACAGTGCCGGGACCTCTGCACATGTGCAGTAGCTCCAGGCGCCCAAAACTGTGTGGGAGGGCCCCGAAGCACGCAGCCCCTAGACCTGGCAGAATGGCATCACTGGGGCTGCGTGCATAAGGCTGCCTCCCGCGCCCAGCCCTGCTTCCTCCCGACTCGACTCCCGCTCCCGCTCCCGCCCCCGGACCCGACACCGACCCACGCTCCTGACCCCCCTCCCCCACCACCCGGACCCGACCTCTCTCCCCCCGCCCCCGACACGAACCGACCCGACCCCCGACCTCCCTCTCTTTCCCCCCCCCCCCCCCGAACCGACCTGACCCGACCTCCCTCTGCACCCCCCCCCCCCCCCCCCCCCCCGACCCGACCCGTGCTCCCGACCGGACCTGACCTCTCTCCGCCCCAACCCTGACCCGCGCTCCACCCGACCCGACCCGCGTTCCCGACCCCGGACCCGACCCGACCACCCAACGCCACCTACCTGTAAATCTGGTGTTGGGGACGGGCCCTGCCCGAAGTCTTGGGCCCGGCCCGTCAGCCTCCCCTTCTCTTCTCCTTTTTTCCCCCCCCTTCTCTTTTTTTCCCCCCCTTCTCCTTTTCCCCCCCCCTTCTCCTTCCCCCCCTCTCCTTTCCCCTCCCCCCTTCTCCTTCTCCTCCTCCCTCCCCCCCTTCCCCTTCTCCTCCTCCCTCTCTCCCCTCCCCCTTCTCCTCCTCCCCCCTCTCTCCCCCATTCCCCCCCCTCCCCCTTCTCTTCCCCCATTCCTCCCCCTTCTTCCCTTCCTCCCCCTCTGCCTCCCTCCCTCCCCTCCCCTCGCTGTCAGAAACACAGACACTGACAGAGTGAGAGACACACACAGACAGACTGACAGAGAGATAGAGACACTGACAGAGACACACTGGGGGGGTGGGGCGGCGGGGGGGCATCCCAGCACGCTGTTGGAGGGCTCCCGGTGCTGCAGTTGGTAAGTAGAAAATGTTTTATTTATTGAATTTTTTTTATTAGTTCTTCTTAATTTTTTTAAATTGATTTATTGGTTGATTTATTGATGTTTTTATCACTTATTATTGATGATGGCTCTTTATTTGTAAAACTGAAATGTTTAATGTTTGTAAACTTCCCTTTAAACCCCCCCCTCCCCCTTCCCCACGCCTAATTTGTAACCTATGCCTGATTTTCTAAAGTGTAGACAAGATTTTTTCGAGCGTACAAAAATCTTCACTTACTCCATTCTAAGTTAGTTTGGAGTAAGTTTTCACTGCCGAAAATTTGAAAACAGGCGTAAGTGGCCGCACATGCCCCCTTTTGAAAAAAAATTTTGTTCCAAAGTGAAACTGTTCTTACTGACTAGAACTGGTGCAAACTAAATGCCGAGAATTTGCATTTCAAAGATACTCCGTTCTACACCAGTTGCTCCAAAAAATCAGGAGCAACTGAGGCCGAAACTTGGGCCCCATGTACTTGAATGTTAGCTTGTCATGTTAATTCAAACAACAAATCTGAATGGCTTTCTTGCTAAAGTTTTGGTTCTTAATTTTGAGCAACCTGAAAATAATATTACAAATCAGTGGCAATAAATGATAACTTGTGGCAATAAATGATAACTTGGCTAAGTTTGACTTTTAACTTTGAAGTAAAGTATTATAATCTATTTTATATAGCCAGCACTAATTTCCATCAGAGGGCAGTTTCTCCCAACTCTTTCTTTTTAGGCACTTTATTTTGCAGAATAAAGGACAGGGGACTTTTATTAAAAAAAAATCCTTGTCTGTCAACTTTGATCTCTCAAACCTATTTTTGCCAATAGGAAAACTCCCAGTTAAACTAATACTCTTGATGCCCTTAATTTATCATTCTGAATTGTTGATACAACCAGTGCCGCTGAGAGTTGTAATTAGCAGTACTTCACCCTTGTGTTACGATGCTCAAATACAATCCAAGTTTGGAATGTTTTTCCATCCCGAGGACATAATGACAGAATTTTATACAACTATGCGTCACTGAAATCCTAATTGACAGGACTGATCGTAATGTGTCCATGAGATGCAGTATTTTACAACAATATTAACAACTTGCACTTGTATAATGCCTTTAGTGCAGGAAAACATCTCTGCGTGGGGGGGAGGGGAGGGGGGTGAGGGGGAGAGGGTGCTGTACAGGAGCACAATCATCCAAAAATTGACACAAAACCAAGAAGGAGATATTTGACGAAGTGTCTAAAAGCATGGTCAAAGAGCTAGGTTTTAAGGAGTCTTCAAGGAAGAGAGGGAAGGGGAGAGGTTTAGGAAGGGAATTCCAAGGCTGAAGGCCTAGATAGCTGATGGTACGGCCGCCAATATTGTGACAAAGGGAGTGGGCGATGCACAAGAGGTCAGGATTGGAGGAACGCAGAGATATTGGAGGGCTGGAAGAGGTTAAAGATGGGGAGGGGCAAGGCCAATGGAGGGATTTGATCAAGAGAATGAGAATGTAAAACTTAAATGCCAGTGGACAAATGTAATTTTGAAATGGCTTTGGGGGTGGATGGGGGGGCAGAAATAAGCGCATGTGCTGGAAGATAATGATTGGGAAGAGATGTGTCTTTCATAGAATGGTAAAGCACAGAAGGAGGCCATTCGGCCCATCGAGTCTGCGCCAGCTCTTTCGAAGAGAAACCCAGTCAATCCCACTCACCTGTTCCTTCTCTGATTGTAGCTTGGTGTGCGAACGCCTGGGGAATGGGAGCAGACGTGTGGCTAAAGATGGATCATTTGTTGATTATTGGCAAATGTCCACCTGATTATTTGTTACATTCGAGAAAACGTCATGGTCGGTGAGTCTCTGGGGCAAACGACCTTGGCTTCCTTTCCCACTCGTGCTCCTCCGCGAAGTAGACTTTCCTTGAAAGCAAAAAATCTTCCAAATTCCTCAATTTCTATAACCTTTTTTGACTTGATGAAATGCCCTTGTAAGTTCATGCTGGTGGGTATAATATACTGGCTCCAACCCACATTGATAAAATTGTTTGTTCCTTGCTTGCTGCATAGCTCAGTAGGTAAATGAACAGCATGATGTGGTACTAAATCATACACACCAGGGAGGTCCCTGATGCAATCCTCAATCTGTGCTGAGTTAGGTAACCTTAACCAGGGTAGCAGTAGCAGTGCAAGAATTCTTCTCTCTCTCCCTGGGCTGAGGAGCAGAAAGTAGAGTCCTGGTGCTGATCACTATCCAGTAATTTCTGCTAGAAAATACTTGCATGTTTGGATTAAGACTTTACTATAGGTTCCCCATTCCAAGGTCAAGTGGCCTGCCAATACTTGGTATCTACCCTGATGTGTAAAGAATGACCACTGCTCTGGGATAGTGTTAAGGAGCTACTGGCACCTGTGGGATAGAACTCAATCTCTTGAGGAGAGGGGTAAGAAATGTGTGCAGAATGTAGAGAATTAGTGTTGTTTGTTTAGTCTAACATCAATGTTCATTACTGCGGGATACAATCACAATAGAGTGCATCACTTATTCAGTTAAGGTGAGGCGATGTCCCTTGAACAGTACACGAGCCATGCCCCTGATCACTGTCCTTCCAGCACTCCAGTTGTCAACCTACACACGTGTCCAGAACATAGGAGTATCGCGGGGAAGGAGGACATAATGCTTAAAGAAATATTTTACGGTGTTGAGAAATATGGCATTTAAAATGGTAGTATGTTAATGTTTTCAAATGCCTTTTCTGGGAATAAAAAGGTAATAATTGATTATATGCTGCATTGTGGATTGAGAAACATATAGAATCATAGAAATCTACAGCATAGAAGGGGCCATTTGGCCCATCACGTCTGTGCCAGCCGACAAAGAGCCATCCAGTCTAATCCCACTTTCCAGCTCTTGGTCCGTAGCCTTGTAGGTTATGGCACTTCAAGTGCATATCCAACTACTTTTTAAATGTAATGAAGGTTTCTGCCTCTACCACCCTTTTAGGAAGTGAATTCCAGACCCCCACCACCCTCTGGGTGAAACAATTTCCCCTCAAATCCCCTCTAAATCTCGTACCAATTACTTTCAATCTATGCCCCCTGGTTATTGACTCCTGCTGAGGGAACTAGTTCCTTCCTATCCATTCTATCTAGGCCCCTCATAAGCCTATCCAATATTTCCTCATAGCTAAAATTCTCCAGTCCAGGCAACATTGTCCTAAATCTCCTGTACCCTTTCTGGTGCAATCACATCTTTCCTGTAATGTGGTGACCAGAACTGCACACAGTACTCTAGCTGTGGCCTAACTAGTGTTTTATACAGTTCTAGCATAATCTCCCTGCTCTTATATTATATGCCTTGGCTAATAAAGGCAAGTATCCCGTGTGCTGCCTTAACCACCTTATTTACCTGTCCTCCTACCTTCTGGGATCTACGGACATGCACTCCAAGGTCCTTCTGTTCCTCTACACTTCTCAGTACCCCATCATTTATTCTGTATTCCCTTGCCTTGTTAGCCCTCCCCAAATGCATTACCTCACACTTATCTGGATTGAATTCCATTTGACACTGTTCTGCCCACCTGACCAGTCCATTGATATCTTCCTGCAGTCTACAGTTTTCTTTATCATCTATATGGCTAATTTTTGTATTATCTGCAAACTTCTTAATTATATCTCCTATATTCAAGTCTAAATCATTGATGTATACCACAAAAAAGCAAGGGACCTAGTACTGGAACCCCACTGGAAACAGCCTTCCAGTCACAAAAACACCCAGCAACCATTACCCTTTGCTTTCCTGCCTCTGATCAATTTTTGGATTCAGCTTGCCACTTTGCCCTGGATCCCATGGCCTTTTACTTTTGTGAACAGTCTGCCACATGGTACCTTATCAAAAGCCTTGCTAAAATCCATATACACTACATCAAACACACTACCCTCATTGACCCTCCTGGTTACCTCCTCAAAAATAATGTAATCAAGTTAGAGAGACACTACCTTCCCTTAAATCCGTGCTGACTGTCTGTGATTGATCCGTGAAGACTTTGTGGAATATAATGTATGGAAGGAATGATGTGACAATATTGGTAAGGGTGTAAGAAATATTGTAAAAATGTGGTTTGTAAAGGATTAGGAGGAGATGCCTTGGCCAATGAGATGGTGAGTGTAAGGCAGCTCATTGTATCTAGCTAAGTTTAGAGTTAATGAAGGTAAGTGGTCGTCTACATGGCATATTGCAGGGTTGCTTCCAATGGAAGTGGTTCTGCAGTGAAAGTGATGCTCTTGAATTGGGTCTGTTTACATCATGTGCTTGGATTGCACACAGGCAGCAACACAACTGCATACAATTGTGCACGCACATTTGTTCACATTCTAGTTAGGTGAAGATCTGTACAAGCCAGTAATAAAACTGCATTACTGTCCCACGTGGGAGACTTGACTGCATCTGGCCTGGAGCCAGAAAAGCTGGCAGGTGGGCATTTATATTTGCAGCAGTCAGCAATGTTTCTAACTGTGAAGGACCCTGGGAAACCCACTGAGTGCAGTGGATCTTTGTGCATCTGGAGTCAGTGACGTAATGTAAATACCATGTCAGATAGGTTTATTTAGAAGGAACTCGCCATTGCCTTGGTAGGGTAAAATAGGAGTCTGGTAACTAGGGAAAACTAACTGAATTGAGAGGTGATTTTTGTTTCCAGGAAATACGTTACGGAGTCTGGTTGAATGGAGAGAACAATGCTGAACTCTGTCTGTCTTTGGTCCAGGAGAAAGACTAGAAATTGAAATCTAAATGATAAATTATATTTGCAAACTTGGGCCTGCTGAAACGGGCTTCACTGCATAGATTGTTTGATTGTGACCGGGCACGTGGCCAGCAGGGTTGCTAACTATAGTTGGACGTATTCCTGGAAGTTTCATCACATGGCCTCCAACCACTCGGTCATGCAACCCAGTTTTTCCCCCCAGCTCCTAACTAATAAATGAGAGTGTTCAACAAAAATGAGGGGGAACAATTTGTGATATTTCGTCTGGGTTGCTCGCAGCAGTGTACAGCAGGTTAATCTTGAATTCCTGGAGATTCCAAGACAATCCTAAGCACACTGTTCTGACTGTTAACTTGAAACAGAAGGAGAAAATGCTGGGAACACTTAGCAAGTCAAACAATATCCAAGATGCTGATTGACCTGCTGGATGTTTCCAGCATTTGTTGCTTTTGTTTGTTTTCCAGTACAGGTATTTGCATTTTTGTACTTTTTGTTTGACTGCTAACCTGTTTGGTGTTCCAGTAAATTTGTCTTCAGGCACTTCTATGTGTGTCAGAGTAGGCCTTCAGGTACTGATACTGAGCAGAGGCAAATTGCTTCCTACAGGGAAGGAAAGTCAAGTGAGTCACCTCTTGAACATCGTCCAACAACACTGAACAATCCTGCAAGCAGCATGCCTGTCTTCTCTCAGACATATAAAGTATAGTACACTTAGTGGAGGACAGGGCATAACAAAGAGAACATTGCTTGAACAGTTTTAAAAGAAATGGCATACAAGCACTTCAGACACAGACTTCTCTTCCTTTCAGTATTCTTCTTTTCCCCTTCCCAAAGTCAGTAACTCGTGCTTTAGGTGCAGTTCCGTGGAAACTGTTAGCACGTGGCAAATTTTTGTGTTGACTAGCTATTTGACAACAAGAACTTTACGGCTGAGCTTATTCCTGTTTTCAATTGCATCCATGTATCCATACTCTTCAGAGATAACTAGCAATAACAGCAATAGTGAGACAGAAAATTCTGCATTTGTATAATAGTTTATTACATCTCTTGGAAAAGTACCAAAGCACTTCATAAATGATTACGTTCAAAGTGCAGTGACACATGTAGGAAAATATGACACTCTGTTTCAACACACAAAAGTCCCACAAATAAATGAATGACCAGGTTGATCTATTTTGGTTAGCAACCAGAGTATGTATGTATAGATTTTGTAGTATTTTGCATTTTTTAGTTTTAGTATTTGCCTATATATCCACTTAAGTTTTTCAAATCTGGCAATACTTCGGCTGAGTTTTTGTGGATGTTGCTTTCTAGTTCATTTTAAATATACCAAATATATAAATCCAAAAAGCAACATCTACGGTAGCACGTGGAATATTTTTCAGCCCTCAGGGATTGGTGCAATGTTGCAGATGTAGTCTTTTGGATGAGACGTTAAACCAAGGTCCTGCCCCCTCACGTAAATATCAAAGATCCTGTAGCATTATTCGAAGGAGGGCATGGAAGTTCTCTCAGTATCCTGGCCAATACTTATCCCTCAACCAACATTACTAGAACAGTTTATCTGGTCATTTATCTCATTGCTGTTTGTAGGATTTGCTGGATGTAAGAAATAAATAAAGACTTGCATTTATATAGCACCTTTCACGACCACTGGATGTTTCAAAGCGCTTTACAGCCAATGAAGTAATTATTTGAAGTGTAGTCACTGTTGTCATGTAGGAAACATGGCAGCCAATTTGCACACAGCAAACTCCTGCAAACAGCAATGTGATAATGACAAGATAATCTGTTTTTGTTCAGTTGACTGTGGGATAAATATTGGCCAGGACACCTTGGTTAATTCCCCTGCTCTTCAAAATAGTGCCATGGGATCTTTTACGCCCACCTGAGAGCAGAGGGGGCCTCAGTTTAACGTCACATCCGTAAGATGGCACCTCTGACAGTGCAGCACTCCCTCAGTACTTCACTGAAGTTTTTAGTGGGACTTGAACCCATGACCTTCTGACTCAGGCGAGAGTGCTACCAACTGAGTCACTGGCTGTGTTTCTCCAACATAAACTGCACTGCCCAAAGTACTTCACAATCAATGAAATATTTTTGAAGTCTTGAAAAGCACAAGATAAATGTGGACCTTCTTTCTATAGTGAGAAGTGTATCAATTTATTGATTGTGTGTTGCATAAATGGTTGAAACACTTGTGTAATATTGAATTGTCTTGGCTTAATACTGTAAATGAATGTGATGAATATTACTCTTAAATCAGTACACAACAGAACATGAAGCTGAAAGGTGTGCAGAGAAAAAGAACTACATAAATAGGAAAACTTCAATTTTTGTTGTGTATTGTCGACATAACAGGGTAACATAGCCAAAGCAATGCACATTAAATCCCCAACACTGACTCCTTCACCACAGGAAGAGGTTAGTAATGAAACTACCTGCATGTAGGATAACACCAAAAACTGGCTACACTCAATAATAAGCATACCACACAAGCATGTTAAAGAGAAACTTTCAGACTGTTAATGCTGCAAAAAAAAAAGGTTAATTTTCAATGCACTGAGAATCCAGCAGCATCTATGACTGTGTGTTTTGTGGGCAGGACTAGCAGAGAAAGTGAGAAAAGCATGAGCAGGCTGCAAAATCTGAAAATGAGAGACAGGCATGTTCTAGAGTTCATAAGCAGTAAAACACTTCGAAAATGAGATGATGTTGCTAAATATCTCAAATAGCTGTCTCTCAGTTTTTCCACACATCTCATGCTTTAGGACATACTTCAAAGTGTGGTATAAAGTTAGCATTACTTAAGTTGTTTAGTCTTTTTATTTTTAGTTAGAATGGAACTTGCGTTGAGTGGCAGTTCCTGCAGTCAAATCATACACCTTAAACAGGAGTAGTATTCTACAATGTGATTTGAACAGCTATGATATCGATTTATTTCCCTGCATATTGCAGGATTAGATCTTTATTTATATTGTTAAAACCATATTCACAATAGAGCCTTTTCTCTATCACTGTTCTAAATGGATATGTTAATGATTTTGATTTAAAATATATTGAGTGATGACTATTGTAAATTATTTGGCGTGTAAGAGCCAGTAAGAAACCTGAGTCAAGCAGAGCAAGTGAGGACAATGTATTTCAGCATTTCCCTGTCTCCTTTCCCATTCTTTCTCGTTTGCTTCTACTTCTTTGCGAGGTACGTCTAACCAACTAGAAAGGAGACTGCTGGGATGAGGTAAACAGATCAGAGGAACAAATAACTGGGGGCATTAACTGTTAGCTGATGCTTTATCTTGGTCACTGTCGATTTCTCTACCCCCACCACCCCACCCACCCCACTCCGCCCCAGAGAGGTGGAGTCCTTCAAGGTATGGTTGCAGCTGCACAGAAGACAGCAGTAAGTTACTTACTGATGCTAGTTACCTGTTTTTTCATCTGTGAAAGGCATCCTTAAATGCTGTCATCACCAATACAGTAGCCATATGTTCAGCTGTAGTGATGGGTAAAACATCCTAAATTCAGCTAACTCTTAAGATCAGAGTAATTCATTTAAACTATTAATTCACAGCATAAATTTTAGCAAAGTTCTTAATAGCAAACATTCAGTAATGTTAATGAACTGTTTGTCGTGTACAATGTTACTAAAGATTTTTTATAGTGTAAATAACATTTATTTGCTCAATTTTTCTTTGTAATCTATTTTCACGAACGGTTATTAGCCCTTGTTAGTAGTCACAAAAGATAAACAGTAGTAGTATATGTTGGATGGTAAATGCTATCACGACCCAGGAACCTTGTGCAAGCTATCTTAAATGTGAAATAATTATAGGAAGAGTCCTTTCTTATTTCTGTAACCCCATTTTGAAGAAGATGTTTAAACTCTTTCTGATACCATGCAAGAACGAGTAACTACAGTATAGAAATGAGAACAAGATGTCAAAGTAATATTTGTATTAACGTTAAAGAATACATAATTTCCTCAAGTTTTTTTGCAATATTTGGTCCCACATAATGCAGAATGCTAATTGAGGTTGGGTTTTAAATGATGGGTCATAAGCAAGGCTAGTGAACAATCTTTAGCTAGTTCTCCTGTAACCCGTTGGAGGGCAAAAAAAACCTGTGCCTAACCAAGCATACCTAGAATCACAGCTCTTCCCTGAATTGTCCTTTCCCAAATTTGGTAGTCAATGTAGCTCACAACTTTTATTGATAACTTGGCATTTGGATTTTCAACTAATAGAAGAATTTTACCATCATTCATAAGATGTTTGTTTTTTTGATGGACAGTCTTTAATATTATAACTTTTTTTTCTGCCTCTGGCTTACATATTGACTGAGAACCAGCAGCTGGCTCCTATATTTTTTTTAAGTTGTAGAAATAGCGCCAAATTGTAATGAATAAATTGAAGGATTAACTATATAGTTACAATGGAAGTTGTGTTGCATTGCTTTGGTTCTGTGTCCCAATGCAATCCTTGCCTCTTCTATTGCTGCATAATTTGGTATGACCCATTTCTTGATCCTTGGTCCACTCCTGTTCATCAACATGCTACCCTTCAGTCACACCATCAGCAAGCATGTATTCTGATGGCACCCAACTCTACCTCTCCACCATCACCACTGACTCCAGGGCTGCTGATGTATTTTCCAAATTCGGGTCTGATGTCACGTGTTGGATGAGTCTTGACTAACTTCTGCTTAATGTTAGCACCTAAATGTTGTGGCACCTGCTCATCAACCCACCTGGATGTACTCTCGGCCTAAGCACAATGGTACTTAGTTAGCTTTAGCACTTTCTTTGATCTTCAGCTGAACATTCTATTCCACATCTGGCCCGTAACCAGCACTTCACTTTTAGACCCTTCCTCGCCGCCCTTTACTGCTGGAACCCTCAACGAAGTTCTTCACCTTTTAAGTGTTAGCTATGACTCAGTGGTAGCACTCTTGCCTCTGAGTAAAGGCTGTGGGTTCAAGCCCCACTCCTGAGACTTGAGCACACAGCCTAAGCTGACACTTCAGTGCAGTACGAGGGAGTGCTGCACTATCGAAAGTGCTGTCTTTTGAGTGAACCGTTAAACTGCCTTGAGTGAATGTAAAAGATCTCATGGCACGATTTCAAAGTGCAGAGCAGTTCTTCTGTGTCCTGGCCAATATGTATCCCTCAACTTGCATCACTTTTTTTCCCCCTAAATTATGTAGACTATCTCATGGCTATTAATGGGGCCTTTCTGTGCACAAATTGGCTGTCATGTTTTCTATATTACAACACTAACTACACTTAATGTCATTTGTTTGATCCCTGGGATGAAAGGGCTGTCCTATGAGGAGAGATTGAGTGGATTGGGTCAGTGCTCTCTGGAGTTTCGAAGAATGAGGTGTGATCTCATTGAAACATATATGATACTGAGGGGGGTTGACAGGTTAGATATAAGAGGTTGTTTTCCCTGGCTGGAGAATTTAGAACTACAGTGCATAGTCTTGGGATAAGGGGTCAGCCATTTAAGACTGATGAGAAGGAGTTTCTTCACTGAGGCTTATGAATCTTTGGAACTCTCTACCCTAGAGGGCTGTGGATATTGAGCCGTTCAGTACAGGTGCGATGTCCAAAATCTGGAGTTCCAGACACAGGGCCAACCTCTCTTTTCTCTTTCTCTTTCTCGCCCTCCCCTCCCTTCAACTGACCTCTTTCTCTTCCCGCCCCTCCCCTCCACTCGACCGACCACCCCTACCTACCTCGGCCCAGGCAAAGAAGTTCCGAAATTCGGAAATACCCGGAACCCAGAACGGCCTCGGTCCTGTGATTTCCGGATTTTGGATGTCACACCCTGTGTATATTCAATGCTGAGATGGAATCAAGGGATATGGGAATGGGGTGGAAAAGTGGAGTCGAGGTTGAAGATCAGCCATGATCTTGAATGGCAGAGAAGGTTTGGATGGCCTACTCCTGCTCCTAATTCTGGTGTTATATTATGTTAAAGTATTTCATTGGCTGTAAAGCATTTTGGAAAGCATGATAGGTACAATTAATGCAAATTCTTTCTTCATTACCTCTTGATTTGTCTAATGTCCTTGTTGGTCATTATCCGTCACAAAACTAGAGCACTATAGTCCAGGACTATTCCTGCACAAAATCCCACATGCCCAATATCCCAATCCAGTTGCATTGGCTCTTTGATCTCACTTTAAATCCCTCAGCATTCTAGCCCACATTCCCTAACTCTGCATCTTCCACCTGTCCACAGCAGCATTGGAGGCTATCATTAAGCCAATATACTTCTGCACTCTGGAATGTTCTTCCGAATCTACTTTGCCTTGTTAGCGTCTTCCTGCCTTCAAAAACCGCCGAAAGATTTCCCTTCCAACTCGGTAGCCACTGGCATAATGATGTGGTAATGTTTTGGGTAAGAAAAGACCACTGTTCCATCTCTCCTACCCTTCTAAACTTCCATTGGTTTCCTTACAATAATACTGGAACTAATATTCCTGTATCCTCTTTCTTTGTCTAGTATTTTATGAAGACATTCCATAGTTTTTTGTTCCACCACTCCTACAGATAATCTGTTTCACGATTCTGTCACTCTTCTAAAATGCTGCTTAAATTTCTAGGTTTCTTTTGGTACCCTTAGTGTTGAACTATGCACCATTTTCTTCAGATTCTATGCCTGACAACTTTCCTGGCTCCAAATTGTCCAGACTGATAATGTTAAAAGACCTGTGTCAATTCTACTAGATGTGGCCTTGCCATGGACAACCTTTGTCCCTTGTAAAATGCTCTGAGACGTGCTTTCACGTGAGGACGCTGTATAAATGTAAGTTGACGTCTACAAGACGGTATTAACCTCTTTTAGTTACATAGAGACACTACTACCGTATTATCAGGGATTAAATTATTCAATGCTCATTATCTGACTGATTGAGGAACTGGTAATTTAATGCAGGGTAAATGCTTGTATTCATACAATAGGTTGAATAAAACAAGCAAAGGCAATCCTACATTTAAACTCTGCCTCGTCTGAGTTAAGCCACATATAACTAGGGTTATTTAGCTATTGCAAATTTCCAATATCCACAGTATTTTGCCTTTTCATTTTGCTATTGACATTCATGGTGGTAAAAACCATCAACTGGATATTTTTAAAAACATTCATGAGTGAAATTTCTTTAGGATGGAAAATACAAGTTTAATTAAAAAAAATCTTGTGTAAAATTGCTTGTAGTAATGACAAAAATGAATAACTCACTGTCTTTTTACCTCACCACTGACCAATCTAAGATGGTGTTGAGCAGATTTTAAGTCATCTTTACATATCTGTTGGAGGATGTATATTTCTTTGAAATAGTTTCTCCAAGTTTGCGTAATTATTATGCAAAATTATATTTTTACAATTCAGTGGACATGCTGCAGATATTCTGCAGTGTCTTTATGTAGTTTTGACCATGTTGCAACAATGGACCACTATTGGCCTGCTGTGTGTTTGTGATGGATGATGTTGGCCGACTGCAAAAGAATATCTGAAATTTCAAATGCAGGTTTTGAACTTCTTCCTGTTGAACTCTTAATGTTTTAAAGTTGTATGATACTACAATTACCGTGTGCTAAGATCATTATTAAGTACTGGAAAAGTATACGAT
The DNA here is from genome assembly GCF_044704955.1 of Pristiophorus japonicus. Classification (NCBI taxonomy): domain Eukaryota; kingdom Metazoa; phylum Chordata; class Chondrichthyes; family Pristiophoridae; genus Pristiophorus; species Pristiophorus japonicus. The sequence continues at coordinate 10,647,644 of NC_091984.1, read as the reverse complement.
TGGTAACTTAAATAACTCAAGGCTAAAAAATAAAAGTGGAACAGATGTTAAATTCTCGGCAGAATTGCTCCATTACTACAACAACAGCTTGCATTTATGTATCACCTTTAATGTCATAAAACATCCCAAGGCACTTCACAGGAGCATTCTAAAACAAAGCTTGACGCTCGGCCACATAAGATATTGGGGCAGATAACCAAAAGCTTGGTGAAATAGGCAGGTTTTAAGGAGAGTGTTAAAGAAGGAAAGAGATGTAGCGAGGTGGAGGCGCTTAGGGAGGGAATTCCAGAGCCTTGGCAACTGAAGGCACAGCCATCAGTGGTGGAGTGATTTAAAATCGGATACCCGGCCAGAATTAGAGAAGTGTAGATATCTCGGAGGGTTGTGGGGCTGGAGGAAATCAGAGATGGGGAGGAGCGAGATTATGGAGGGATTTGAAAACCAGGATGAGAATTTTAAAATCGAGGTGTTGCTTAACGGGGAGCCAGTATAGGTCAGCAAGCAAGAGTGATGGCTGAATGGGACTTGGTGCGAGTTAGGACACGGGAAGCAGAGTTTTGGATGACCTTAAGCTTATGGAGGGCAAAACATGGGAGGCTGGCCAGGAGTGCATTGGAATGGGCAAGCCTAGAGGTAACAAAGGCACTGATGAGGGTTTCAGCAGCAGATGAGCTGAGGCAGGGGCTGAGTCGACTATGTCCCAAGGTGGAAATAGGCTGTCTTGATGACGACGCAGTTATATGGTCGTTTCAGTACTGTGGCAAGGGCAAAAACCCGATTGGGGGATTCAAACATGGAGTTCCAGCGAAAATACGCATGGATTTGGGAGGCGACAACACATTGAAGGACTTTGGAGAGGAAAGGAGGGTTGGAGGTAGGGTGGTAATTTGCAAGGACTGAGTGGTCAAGGGTTGTTTTTTTGAGGAGATGGGTGATGACGGCAGATTTGAAGGAGAGGGGGACAGTACCTGAGGAGAGAGAACCATTAACAATAACCGCTAATATGGGAGCCAGGAAGAGAAGTTGGGTCTTGAGGGCATGAGTGAAGATAGGAAAGAAACTGGAGAAATGTGCGTGTGTTCAGGGCTAGAGCAGGGGGAAATCTTACAGGAAGTTTAGCCCGGTGGGCTCGGGGAAGGGAGGGAAGCAGCAGAGGCAGCTGATTTAAGACGACGATTTGCAGTAGAAAAAAAGAAGCCAGTGGCTTGAGTGGAGCATGAACTGGTTGGGCCGAATGACCTGTTTCTGTGCCATATATCGTATGTAATCCTATAATTACATTTCAAAATAATCCTGGAATATTGAGCAGTTTTGGCTGACGAGAGCAGGACCCAATAGTGCTTCGTGTAGTCCAGCCAGATCTGGCAATGAATGGCTAAACCAGTGTCTGCCCTATTCGTTCAAATCTGCGTCCCTTGGACTTAACGAAGCGGAGGTTAGGGCCGAACCAGGGGGAGCGGCCTGGGTGAGAGAGAGTATTGGTTTTAATGGGGACTAGGGCATCAAAGGTGAAGGCGAGTTGAGCAGATCGGTAGCTAAAGAAATGTTGCAGTGAATGGAGGGCCAAAGGTTAGGCAGTTGGGATTTTGAAAGTGCAGTAGTGAGTGAATTGGTAGTGATTTTTTTTTCCGGGGAGGACACCGAAGGAAGGAGTATGTGGGTGGAGAGCGATACAAGGAAGTGGTCAGAGATGGTCTTATCTATGATTGACCAGAAGCCACGTGAGATGGCAAGGTCAAGTGGGTGGCCATGAATATGGGTTGGGGCATTGACCTGGATGGAGAGATTAAGGGAGGACAGTGAACTCTGGAAAGCGAGCATGATGAATTGAGATGGAGATTGAAATTACTGAGGATGAGAAGTCACTCGGTGCAGAGGCTGAGGGAGGAAAGCAGCGACGAAAATGTTTATGGTACTTGGGTGGGCGGTAGAGAACGAGCATTTTTAAATGAGGTGAGAGGGGTGGAACAAGGCGTGATGCTTAAAGGAGGAGAAAGTGCCAGAGGAGTCTGGACAGACCAAGGTGTGATTTGATGAGCCACAATACTACTGTGGCAGTCTGGATAAGGTAAGTGGTGGAATATATAGCCAGGCGGGGAGGCTTCATTTAGGAGGAAGGTGTCATTATCCCTCAGCCAGGTTTGCGTCAAGGCCATTATGTCGATCCAATCATCCACAATAAGCTCATGGATGGCAAGGGCCTTGTTCACAAGTGAATGGACATTCTGGAGGGAGATGCAGAAAGGGTGGTGATGGCTGATCTGCCAGAGTTCACAGGGTCAGCACTGGGAGGGGATGAGTTAGAGGGGAGGAGATTGACAAGATTAAACCTCTGTGATTATCAGATTATACTTTGCTGGTTGTGGGAGCTTAATATGTGCAATTTGGCTGCTGAGTTTCCTACATTACAACAGTGACTATACTTAATTGGCTGCAAAGTGCTTTGAGACGTCCGATGGTCGTGAAAGGTACTGTGTAAATGCAAGTCTTTTTTTAGTAGAGGCGCTGGACGAGAAGGTTAGTGAGAGTAGGATGGGACACTTGGCGTTGCTGTTCATAAGGAAGCAGTGACGAGTGCTTTGGAGGATGCCAATAGAGAAACAGAAGGAAGCTGTAGGCTTGTAGGGAGTCAAACCTGGGATAGCAGCAGGAGAGTAAGAAGTTCAAGGAGTACTGAAGCGTTGGGGGTAGGGATTAGGGAGGGCAGAGTACCAGAGAGGGGAGAAATGAAAGGAAGCGTGACAACAGGAGAGAGAGGACCAGGAGGGGCAGAGAGAAGTTTTTTTTTAAAAGGGGGAGAAAAAAAGTGGAAATAGAAGTGATGGGCTTGGGTCTGAGTGGCAGTCAAAATGCGCACGAGAATGGACACAGGGAAAACGCAAGTTACTTAGGCATGGCTTTGTAGCAATTATTAGGATACATACATCCTGGTAGTAACATGGAAATAGATAGGAGAACCAAGAACAAAATGGTGCAATTAATGACCAATACTATTGGATTTACTTTGGAAGTGCCAAATATCCATTCTGGACAAACATTCTGCATGTGGCCAGGTTGCAGCTGTTCACTCTTCCAACTACAAGCCAGGCCAGGGTTCCAGCAACATAAGGTCCAGTGCAAATGCAATTGTTGATCTAGAAAGCAATAGGAGTGATTTAAGTATTTAAACTTGAGAAAACAAGATGAAGGGCTATGGCACAGGGTACAACCAAGGTTGAAAAGGTCAATCAAGAAGCCCTGATGAGGTGATGCTAATCTTGGGTTTTGTAAGTAGGAGGAAGAGGAGAACCAGAAAGAGAAATGTGTTCCTTAGTTTTGAGAATTGAAGAACGAAGTGAAGAGTGGGAGAATATGCAATGATTCTTGAGAGAAGTAGCGGCAGGGATAGTGGATGCATTGGTTGTAATTTTCCAAAATTCCCTGGATTCTGGGGAGGTCCCAGCAGATTGGAAAACTGCAAATGTAGCGCCCCTATTTTTAAAAAAAAAAGGAGGCAGACAAAAAGCAGGAAACTACAGACCAGTTAGCCTAACATCTGTGGTTGGGAAAATGTTGGAGTCCATTATTAAAGAAGCAGTAGCAGGACATTTGGAAAAGCAAAATTTGGTCCGGCAGAGTCAGCATGGATATATGAAGGGGAAGCCATGTTTGACAAATTTGCTGCAGTTCTTTGACGATGCAATGAAGAGGGTGGATAAAGGAGAACCAGTGGATGGGATGTATTTGGACTTCCAGAAGGCATTTGACAAGGTGCCACATAAAAGGTTACTGCGCAAGATAAAAGTTCACTGGGTTGGGGGTAATATATTAGCATGGATAGAGGATTGACTAACGAACAGAAAACAGAGTAGGGATAAATGGTTCATTCTTGGGTTGCCAATAAGTAACTAGTGGGGTGCCGCAGGGATCAGTGCTGGGACCCCAACTATTTACAATCTATATTAACGACTTGGAGGAAGGGACTGAGTGTAACGTAGCCAAGTTTGGCGACGATACAAAGATGGGAGGAAAAGCAATGTGTGAGGAGGACACAAAATCTGCAAAAGGGCATAGACAGGCTAAGTGAGTGGGCAAAAATTTGGCAGATGGAGTATAATGTTGGAAAGTGTGAGGTCATGCACTTTGGCAGAAAAAAAAATCAAAGAGCAAGTTATTATTTAAATGAAGAAAGATTGCAAAGTGCTGCAGTACAGCAGGACTTGGGGGGTACTTGTGCATGAAACACAAAATGATAGTATGCAGGTACAGCAAGTGATCAGGAAGGCCAATGGAATCTTGGCCTTCATTGCAAAGGGGATGGAGTATAAAAGCAGGGAAGTCTTGCTACAGCTGTACAGGGTATTGGTGAGGCCATACCTGGAATACTGTGTGCAGTTTTGGTTTCCATATTTCCGAAAGGATATACTTGCTTTGGAGGCAGTTCAGAGAAGGGTCACAAGGTTGATTCCAGAGATGAGGGGGTTGACTTATGAGGAAAGGTTGAGTCTCTACTCACTGGAATTCAGAAGAATGAGAGGTGATCTTATCGAAACGTGTAAGATTATGAGGGGGCTTGACAAGATGGATGCAGAGAGGATGTTTCCACTGATGGGGGAGACTAGAACTCGAGGGCATAATCTTAGTTTTAAATGGGCGGCTCCTTACTCTGCGATGAGGAGAAATTTCTTCTGAGGGTTGTAAATCAGTGGAATTCGCTGCCTCACAGAGCTGTGGAAGCTGGGTCATTGAATAAATTTAAGACAGAAATAGACAGTTTCTTAAACGATAAGGGGTTATGGAGAGCGGGCGGGAAGTGGAGCCGAGTCCATGATCAGATCAGCCATGATCTTATTAAATGGCGGAGTAGGCTCGAGGGGCCGTATGGCCTCCTCCTGCTCCTATTTCTTATGTTCTTGATTTCAACACCGTGCGGATATTTATTGGAAGGTGGACGAGGAAGTGTATGTTGATGACTTACTTGGAGCATAGAAGGAACAAGAAGGAATTTTGAAGGAGAATTGACCCCTATTAATAAAATTAAGTGGCAGGTAGGAGACCTTGAGAGGAAAATCATCTATAATATGTTTTTTTTTCTTGTATCCTGCTTGGGATTATGAGAAATATGCTCGAGTCTCCCCAGATATGGGAGATAAGCGTTTTTTTTTAAATAGCCTTTTCAGAATGAAGGCGCATAATTTTACAGCTCCATTTGCAGTAACTGACATTACTGCAAACAATAGATAACTCTCTTTTGGGTGCCAGTTTTTAAATGTATTTCTGCCACCCTGTATATAAAATTTAAAAATATATGAATTTTCTTTTTGTGTATGGTAATGTGCTTAGACAATTAGGATTAGCAATTTTACATTTCGGCATTTTTGATCAATAGTTTTTCTCCTGGCACACAAAGTTAACCTGAATTGGAAGCTGCGCACAGTGGGTTAGTGTGAAGGTACGCAGCATAGGTTGGAGAGTTATGAATGTTTAATAACCCAAGATACCACATGCAGACATTTTGGTTTTTCCTGCACTTTCTCCATGCCTTCAAACTCTTAGGTTAATCATGTTGCATCCATTTTTATAAATGAACTCCAGGGAACTATTTTTAAATAGGGTTTCTAAGCAACATTAGTGTTGGCTTGCTTGTTTAAATTATTTTTTCCAGTGTATCAAGGTTACAGAATATTCTATATTACCAGTAAATATGGCTTTTTTTTTGACCAAGCATTTGTGGCCTGTGGCCATTTCTGCACACTAGAACTGGATTGACTACCAATGTAATATCAAAGGTATGTTTCAAGATATTGATCTCCAACTTTGTGCTGAATCCACAGTGGCTGCCTAAAAACTATGCTGTGGCAAGGTAGTACCAAACCCCATTGCCACCAAGTAATGAAATGAGAAAAAGAGACCCTGTTGGGTGTTAATATTGTTAGTTCTGCAGATGCAAATAGCCAATTTTAAATTAAGTGGCAAGGTGAAAGGAATATCTACTTGGTTTTCATAGGAACTATAAACCCGGTTGAAGCTAGCAGCAATCCTTAAATCAACAGCCTGGAATTTAATAAATAGGCATCTTCCATTACCAAGTATCCAGGGTGTTGGAATTTTTCCCACTGATGTCCAAGGAAGTGTCTCTGTATTTTAAATGACCTTTGGCCTCAAGCTCAAAAATTTCTTTAGGTCTGTACCTCTTGGGATGAGTCCAAAAAGCCCTTTCCAAGGACTCTGGCAATGTGGACAAGGGACTCAATAGCCAAGGGAGGTGTCTAATCATATCAGTTAGCTAATCCCACAATTCTCGCTCATAGCTAAAGTCTAGCTCATATGCCACAGCTGGACCTACTAAAGGCAATCGAAAAATTTGGTGTGAGGAGTTTCCTTGGTCCTGACTTTCTCAAACTCTGTTGGCAGTATGGCTTGTTAAATTATGTTCCACAGTAGACTATGACTACAATAGATGCTCAGTTATTATCTTCAGAGATTGATTTCACTCTGAGATTACCCTTCACTTGGTCAGGTGGGTTCTGGCACCCAAGGATTAAAAAAAATCCAAGCAAGATCTAGTATTCAAATTGCGAATTCTAAAGATGGTCGCTGTACATAAATATTGGTCTCAAATCCCAATCTAAGTGGTGAGATGACCTCCAATGGATACTGCAGCAATTTTTGATAGTTCAGGGTGAGGGCTGTCGAAATCTCGACCTCCGAAAAGAATGACTCCGACACTTACAGCTCCGGCAGAAGTTTCTTTAATTTACTTGCTAGCAAGGGGCAGGTCACACTGTCAAGGGCTAAGTGAACACCTCCGCAATGGTACAGTTTCACAAGATATTTATACAGTAAAACCCAAGTTATGGCCTCTCCCTGTGTATTGCTCTGTCTCACAGTCAGTGAATACAGATAAAGAGTTAATTATTATATCCTGGTCCTGACATGGTTTACAGATATTTCCTTTTGTCAGGTTGGCCAGCCGGCCATTACTCCATGAGAATGAGGTAATGGGCTATCACATTGTTCAATTTCCTGGTCAGTTTATCTGTTTGCATCAAATGGATGAGGTCTCTACAAGAGATAATGGCTGGTGGTTTGAGTCTAGAAGATAAGGGTGGGGTGACATGGAACTCCTGTCGTGTAGACAATAGGAGAGCACCATGGGGGGGGGGGGGGTACTTGTCTCAGCATGACTTGTCTCCGAGCTGTCTGATGGCCATCAGCCATCTCAAACCAGGTTTAGCTGTTTATGCAAGCTGACTGCTAAAATGCAGAAAGTTCTGGAAGGGCCAGGACTCCATTTTGTTATATATATATTGCAAAGGGCACACAAATACCGTATGGTATCAGCTTAGATAAAAATACATTTCCACAGGGCCCTCCTTTGCATGGCACTAGCAGGCTCCTGGGTCACTGGAGGCACATCTAAAGAGCCTGCCATGAAAAACTGGCTGAAAAATGGCTTGCTAGTGGCCCACTTAAGATCCCAGGTAGTGTTTTGCTTGAGGGCCACTCCCGTTGGGCGGGCCACATCATCCGCATGCCCGACACGGGACTCCCATGGCAAGCAAGCCCCAGTTGGGCAGAGGAAATGCTTCAAGGACACCCTCAAAAGCCGCCTTGATTAAGTGTAACATCCTCACCGGCACCTGGGAATCCCTGGCCCAAGACTGCCCAAAGTGGAGGAAGAGAACATAAGAGCATAAGAAATAGGAACAGGAGTAGGCCATACGGCCCCTCGAGTCCGCTCCGCCACTCAATAAGATCATGCCTGATCTGATCATGGACTCGGCTCCACTTCCCTGCCCGCTTCCCATAACCCCTTATTCCCTTATCGTTTAAGAAGCTGTCTATTTCTGTCTTCAATTTTTTTCAATGTCCCGGCTTCCACAGCTCTCTGAGGCAGCGAATTCCACAGATTTACAACCCTCTGAGAAGAAATTTCTCCTCCTCTGTTTTAAATGGGCAGCCCCTTATTCTAAGATCGTGCTGTCTCGTTCTAGTCTCCCCCATTAGTGGAAACATCCTCTCTGCATCCACCTTATCAAGTCCCCTCTCAGTCTAATACGTTTCGATAAGATCACCTCTCATTCTTCTGAATTCCATTGAGTAGAGGCCCAACTTACTCAACCTTTCCTCATAAGTCAACCCCCTCATCCCCGGAATCAACCTAGTGAACCTTCTCTGAACTGCCTCCAAAGCAAGTATATCTTTTCTTAAATATGTCTTTCTCCGTGATATCCTCCAACTTACTGCTGCTGGGTCCAGGGGTTGTGGGTAATATATTAGCATGGACAGAGGATTGGCTAACTAACAGGGAACAGTGAGTCGGGATAAATGGTTCATTCTCTGGTTGGCAACCAGTTACTAGTGGGGTGCTGCCGGGATCAGTGCTGGGACCCCAACTATTTATAACCTATATTAAAAGCTTGTAAGAAGGGACTGAATGTAACGTAGCCAAGTTTGCTGACGATACAAAGGGCCCAAGTTTCAGGCCGCACCTAAAACCGGGCAGCCCCGACCTGAACGCCTGTTTTCGCGCCACAAAGTGCGCCTAAAAAACTTCCAGATTCTACACCTCCCTGCAGGTCCTCTGGCCCTCGGCACGGTGCAGCACGAGCTGTAAGGGGCGGAGCTAGTTCCCTGCACTGAAAACAGTGCCGGGACCTCTGCACATGCGCGCTACAGTGGATGCGCATGTGCAGTAGCTCCAGGCGCCCAAAACTGTGTGGGAGGGGCCCGAAGCACGCAGCCCCTAGCCCTGGCCGAATGGCCTCACTGGGGCTGCGTGTATAAGGCTGCCTCCCACGCCCATCTCCTGCTTCCTCCCGACCTGACTCGACTCCCGCTCTCCCCGGACCTGACCCCGACCCGACTCTCGCTCCCACCCTGGACTGCACCTGACCCGCGCTCCTCCACCCCCACCCGACCTGACCTCCCTCTCCCTCCCTCCCCCACCCCCGAACTGACCTCCCTCTCACCAACCCCCGACCCGGCCCGCGCTCCCCACCCCCACCCCCCGGACCCGACCCGACCCAACGCCCACCTACCTGTAAATCTGGTGCTGGGGACGGGCCCTGCCCGTTTAGCCTCTCCCTTCCCCCCTTCTCCTTTTTCCCCCCTCCCCCCTTCTCCTTTTTCCCCCCTCCCATCTTCTCCTTTCTCCCCCCTCCCCCCCTTCTCCTTTCTCCCCCCCCTTCTCCTTTCTCCCCCCCCTTCTCCTTTCTCCCCCCCTTCTCCTTTCTCCCCCCCTTCTCCTTTCTCCCCCCCTTCTCCTTTCTCCCCCCCTTCTCCTTTCTCTCCCCCCCTTCTCCTTTCTCTCCCCCCCTTCTCCTTTCTCCCCCCCTTCTCCTTTCTCCCCCCCCTTCTCCTTTCTCCCCCCCCTTCTCCTTTCTCCCCCCCTTCTCCTTTCTCCCCCCCTTCTCCTTTCTCCCCCCCTTCTCCTTTCTTCCCCCCCTTCTCCTTTCTCCCCCCCTTCTCTCCTCCTCCGCCCCTCCCTTCTCTCCTCCTCCGCCCCTCCCTTCTCTCCTCCTCCGCCCCTCCCTTCTCTCCTCCTCCGCCCCTCCCTTCTCTCCTCCTCCGCCCCTCCCTTCGCTCCTCCTCCGCCCCTCCCTTCGCTCCTCCTCCGCCCCTCCCTTCGCTCCTCCTCCGCCCCTCCCTTCGCTCCTCCTCCGCCCCTCCCTTCGCTCCTCCTCCGCCCCTCCCTTCCCTCCTCCTCCGCCTCTCCCTTCTCTCCTCCTCCGCCCCTCCCTTCCCTCCTCCTCCGCCCCTCCCTTCCCTTCTCCCCCCTCTGACAGACACACTGGGGGGGGCATCCCAGCACGCTGTTGGAGGGCTCCCAGTGCAGCAGTCGGTAAGTAGAAAATGTTTTATTTATTGATTTAAAAAAAATATATATTATTTCTTAATTTTTTTTGGTTGATTTATTGATGTTTTTATCATTTATTATTGGTGATGGCTCTTTATTTGTAAAACTGAAGTGTTTAATGTTTGTAAACTTCCCTTTAAACCCCCCCCCCCCAATTCCCTATGCCTGATTTGTAACCTACGCCTGATTTTCTAAAGTGTAGACAAGGTTTTTTCGAGCGTACAAAAATCTTCACTTGCTCCATTCTAAGTTAGTTTGGAGTAAGTTTTCACTGCCGAAACTTTGTAAACAGGCGTAAGTGCGCCGGACACGCCCCCTTTTGAAAAAAAAATTCTGTTCCAAAGTGAAACTGTTCTAACTGACTAGAACTGGAGCAAACTAAATGGCGAGAATTTGAATTTCTAAGATACTCCGTTCTACACCAGTTGCTCCAAAAAATCAGGAGCAACTGAGGCCGAAACTTGGGCCCAATGATGGGAGGAAAAGCAATGTGTGAGGAGGACACAAAAAATCTGCAAAAAGACATACAGGCTAAAAGTAGTGAGTGAGCAAAAATTTAGAAGATGGAGTATAATGTTGGAAAGTGTGAAAAAATCAAAGAGCAAGCAATTATTTAAATGGAGAAAGATTGCAAAGTGCAGCAGTACAGCGGGACCTGGGGGTACTTGTGCATGAAACGCAAAAGGATAGTAAGCAGCAGGTACAGCAAGTGATCATGAAGGCCAATGGTATCTTGGCCTTTATTGCAAAGGGGATGGAGTATAAAAGCAGGGAAGTCTTGCTGCAGCTGTATAAGGTATTGGTGAGGCCACACCTGGAATACTGTGTGCAATTTTGGTTTCCATATTTCCGAAAGGATCTACTTGCTTTGGAGGCAGTTCAGAGAAGGTTCACTAGGTTGATTCTGGGGATGAGGGGGTTGACTTATGAGGAAAGGTTGAGTCGATTGGGCCTCTACTCATTGGCATTCAGAAGAATGAGAGGTGATCTTATTGAAACGTGAACTTTTATCTTGTACAGTAACCTTTTATGTGGCACCTTGTCAAATGCCTTCTGGAAGTCCAAATACACCACATTCACTGGTTCCCCTTTATCCACCCTGTTCGTTACATTCTCAAAGAATTCCAGAAAATTTGTCAAACATGACTTCCCCTTCATAAATCCATGCTGACTCTGCCTGACCGAATTTTGCTATTTGAAATGTTCTGCTACTGCTTCTTTAATAATGGACTCCAACATTTTCGCAACCACAGATGTTAGGCTAACTGGTCTATAGTTTCCTACTTTTTGTCTGCCTCCTTTTTTAAATAGGGGTGTTACATTTCCAATCTGCTGGGACTTCTCCAGAATCCAGGGAATTTTGGTAAATTACAACCAATGCATCCACTATCCCTGCCGCTACTTCTCAAGACCCTAGGATGCAAGCCATCAGGTCCAGGGGATTTATCCACTTTTAGTCCCATTATCTTACTGAGTGCCACATCCATAGTGATTGTGATTGTGTTAAGTTCCTCTCGCCCTATATCATCATCATAGGCAGTCACTCGGAATCAAGGAAGACTTGCTTTCACTCTTAGAATGAGTCCTTAGGTGGTTGAACAGTCCAATGTTAGAGCCACAGTCCCTATCACAGGTGGGACAGATAGTCGTTGAAGGAAAGGGTGGGTGGGACAGATTTGCCGCACGCCATTTCCGCTACCTGTGCATGTTTTCTGCATGCACTCGGCGATGTAGTGCCCCTACTGCCATCCCACTGGAGATCAACTACAACAACTAAGACTTGAATCTGCGGTCATCTTGGTTGTGTATCTGAGCTAATCACTGGCTAAACCTGCACAGCTTTTGGGGAGATTTTTACTAAATCTTCCATTTGCAATTCCGAAAAGGGCATTTTAATACCTGCACTTCGTGATATTTGTGATTTTTGGAGAAAGCTAAACTAAATGACATTGTATAGGAAATGGAAGTTCCCTAGTGCTTAGAAATTCATTGGCTTTTCGATCTTGTAATTTGGATTTTTTTTTCTAAGTCTACAGTTTATAGCTGCTATGGGTCTCATGCAAGTGGTGATGATGATGCCAAAGTAAGCTGGATTTGCGAAGGTCAGTTGGGAAAAAAAGGATCTGCTTGCTTTAGTGAATATGGCACATTTATTGTAATACTGCCACCAGCTGCTTGCAAACCACTCATCAGAAACCACAGTGCAACACAACACCAGAACAATATTGGCCTGGAATTTGTGGTCAGCTGTGAATGGGCAGTGCTCACCGTTGACCTCTAAGAAAGTTTCCCACAAAGATCGAACGATCTCTGTGGCGTCGATTTCACCTCTCTCGACCTTCGTTTGAATCTGGCACCAAAGCAAGAAAATCTCAAGCATCCAGTAACAGTGATGTCATCAAGCAGGCTGAACAGCCATTCACATTGAAGAATTCTCAGGCAGCAAACCAGGAAGTAAAATGTACAGATTCCAATTTACTTTTATAAATTCTACAGAGAGCGAAATAAAGATTGGGACTCGCACATGATTAAGGTAGAAGCTGAAATATAAACAAATATATATATTATATAATTTTAAAAACCATGTAATTTGTAAACATGAAAAAATGTAACATTCCACAAATACAATTAGTTTTTTGGAGCCAGACGGTTGTTCACAGGAGTGAATGCGCTGTTTAAAAACCCAGTTACACCTCTTTCAACAAGGGTTAACTTTTTTGGCTGGGGGAAGGGGAGATGAGGGAAGGGGGTTCAAACAGCGATATTCCAGAGTAATGGGGAAAGATTTCATCCTTCAGAGTGATATGAATTGATTGCCCACTCTGGGGCGTTCGACAGCGGAGCAGGGATGACGGACCACAACTTGATTTCCGCATTTATCTGCACATGTGCTAAATCCTGAAATTGCTGTCCGTTTCAGAGGGGTAATGACGGCGAACGTTGACAGTTTTGCTGTCATTACCACCGCAAAATCCAGGCCATAAAATCAGCTTTGTTTTTGAATGTTCCATTCAACTGGATGCAATGCTCTGTCACAAGGATGAGCTCGTAGAATGAGGAGGTAAAATTCATCAATCAGCTGCTCAATTAATTTTAATTATGGTACACCGTGCTGAATGTGCAAGAGAAGAAACCTTGCACTGGTGGATATATGTATTGGGCTTCAATTGTTCAGGATAGCTCCTTCTGGATTGAGATCACAGTTATGCCAAAAGAGTGACAATCCAGAAGAGTGAATGCTGAGAGGAAGCCTCCACTAGCATGTTCCCAGATGTTATGTTTAGTAACACTTTCATGTTGCTTTACTTCAATAATTAAGCAGTTTTATTATGCCAAGACGAAAAACAATTGCGGCTACAAGTTTGGATTTTTATAGACTACCTTCTGAGTGGTATGACAGTAATTCCTGTAAGTAGATCTTGCCCCTATGATCAAGAAGCTGTACCTTTTTCTACGCTCTTCCCTTGCAGAGATGAATAGCCAAGGGACTAACAATTCTTCACTAGGCATGATCTAGTGCAGTATCAGGCTTCGCTACCAATCTCTCTTCAAAATGGCGGATATTACAACACAGTGCAGAGTGTTACAAACTAAAGAGTATCTTAGTAATGCGTAGGTCATTATTTTATAATGTTTTGATATTATCAAACACAGAAAATGGTAAACACTGAAAGTAGAAATTAATATACATAACAAGAGAGTTTGAAATGAGTCTACTACCCTTCTTGGTGATGCCTTTGGATTGAACATAAGAGTTAGCAGCTTATTTAAGTAGTTCTGGTTCCTGGCATAGTGAATTCAATTCAGTCAGTCTCTTTCGTTTATCAAACTTTTTGTATCAGATCCCTTAAGTAGAGAGTGAAAGCAGTCCTTTTGTTCTCAGCAAGTCCCAGAGTTTGGAACAGTTCCTGTTTTGAACTGCTTTTAACTCCTTGGTCAAATCGAACACGTAACTCCCGTGTATGCAATTTCTCAGACAAACAATATATCTTGCGTATTTACACTTAATCATAGAAAACCAGTGTCAAATACAATGTTGGTCTTTGCAAATTTGAACCTATTTACGTAACTATCAAATATACAAATCTATACAATGGCATAAACCTTTTTTTACATGAAAGTAACGGTGCTGCTAACTCCTTTGATCAAAAAGCACAATCTGATCTTTATCTGAAACCATTCAAATATTGCTACAGCTGTCACAAGGATAATGCTATGGCATACTGAATGTGGCTGTGAATTATAATTGGTTATTGGACTCATTACTTGTATATGATTCAGTGAAAATTCAGATTTGATGGACCAGCTGGTCTTTTCCTGCCTGTCCATTTTGTAAAACTAGCCTTCAAGTAAGAATCCACGTTGCAAATGGAATTTGTCACTGTGAATTCTTACCAATAGTCTTTCAACCAGTGTGTTTCAGTGTGAACTATATTTTTAAGTTTGTTACAATCAAATTGAATTTTTCACTTTGTTCCAATTACTGGATGCATATGCAAAGTTACAAGAAATTTTCTCTCGTGTGGACATAAAACATGATATTCCGTTGCAATTATGTACACTAGCACTTCACTAAGGAAGCCACAAATAACCTTCTGGAAATACGAGGGGACCGAGGGTCTAGTGAGTAGGAGGAACTGAAGGAAATCCTTATTAGTCGGGAAATTGTTAGGGAAATTGATGGGATTGAAGGCCGATAAATCCCCAGGGCCGATAGTCTGCATCCGAGGTACTTAAGGAAGTGGCCCTAGAAATGGTGGTCATTTTCTAACATTCTATAGACTCTGGATCAGTTCCTATGGACTGGAGGGTAGCTAATGTAACCCCACTTTTTTAAAAAAAGGAGGGAGACAGAAAACAGGGAATTATAGACCGGTCAACCTGACATCGGTGGTGGGGAAAATGTTAGAATCAATTATTAAAGATATAATAGTAGTGCATTTGGAAAGCAGTGACCGGATCGGTCCAAGTCCGCCTGGATTTATGAAAGGGAAATCATGCTTGACAAATCTAATTTTTTGAGGATGTAACTAGTAGAGTGGACAGGGGAGAACTAGTGGATGTTGTGTATTTGGACTTTCAAAATGCTTTTGACAATGTCCCACACGAGATTGGTGTGCAAAATTAAAGCACATGGTATTGAGGGTAATGTACTGATGTGGATAGAGAACTGGTTGGCAGACAGGAAGCAAAGAGTAGGAATAAACGGGTCCTTTTCAGAATGGCAGGCAGTGACTAGTAGGGTACTGCAAGGTTCACTGCTGGGACCCCAGCTATTTACAATATACATTAATGATTTAGATGAAGGAATTGAATGTAATATCTCCAAGTTTGCAGATGATACTAAGCTGGGTGGCAGTGTGAGCTGTGAGGAGGATGCTAAGAGGCTGCAGGGTGACATGGACAGGTTAGATGAGTGGGCAAATACATGGCAGATGCGGTATAATGTAGATAAATGTGAGGTTATCCACTTTGGTGGTAAAAACAGGAAGGCAGATTATTATCTGAATGGTGACAGATTAGAAAAAGGGGAGGTGCAATGAGACCTGGGTGTCATGGTACATCAGCCATTGAAAGTTGGCATACAGGTACAGCAGGCAGTGAAGAAGGCAAATGGCATGTTGGCCTTCATAGTAAGAGGAATTGAGAATAGGAGCAGGGAGGTCTTGCTGCAGTTGTACAGGACCTTGGTGAGACCATACCTTGAATATTGTGTACAGTTTTGGTCTCCTAATCTGAGGAAGGACATTCTTGCTATTGAAGGAGTGCAACGAAGGTTCACCATACTGATTCCCGGGGTGACAGGACTGACATATGAAGAAAGACTGGATCGACTAGACTTTATATTCACTGGAATTTCGAAGAATGAGAGGGGATCTCATAGAAACGTATAAAATTCTGAAGGGATTGGAGAGGTTAGATGCAGGAAGAATGTCCCTGATGTTGGGGGAAGTCCAGAACCAGGAGTCACAGTCTAAGGATGAGGAGTAAGCCATTTCGGACCGAGATAAGGAGAAACTTCTTCACTCAGAGAATTGTGAACCTGTGGAATTCTCTACCACAGAAAGATGTTGAGGCCAGTTCGTTAGATATATTCAAAAGGGAGTTAGATGTGGCCCTTACGGCTAAAGGGATCAAGGCGTATGGAGAGAAAGCAGGAATGGGGTACTGAAGTTGCATGATCAGCCATGATCATATTGAATGGTTGTGCAGACTCGAAGGACCGAATGACCTGCTCCTGCACCTATTTTGTATGTTTCTACGTTTCACTTCAAAAGGTCTGAACAATTTCAGTCAAAGAAGTGGCTGTCTACCATGAAACTCCCTGCGAATAAATAAGATACTGAAAAATGGAATACCTGCACAACCACTCCTAAAAGTTAAATAATGTAGACGGGGATCGATCAATGTTTTCTTTCAAAGACACAACTTAACCAGGTTCAGAGGATATCAACTTAACCAGGTTCAGAGGATATCATTAAACCACCAAAGGGATGACATCTACATTTCTTGGTGGGTCACTTACAGCACGCATTGCTTTCTATATGTTCTATATTACAGCCATTAAAATTCTGGTATATCCTGGAGTTTTGTTTCAAGAAGCGAAAATGGCCTTCAAACAAAAAATATTTGACAGTTTAAAGGATACTGGTATGGTTAAAGGTCACCAGCCAAACTGTTTCTCTCTCCATCATCTACATTGAATGGACAAGATGACCTCTAGTGGCTGGAAGGCCAAATTAATTTACATTTTTTTACATTAGTAAAGGGAGAACATGAGAATTAGGAGCAGAAGTAGACCATAAGTTCGAGCCTGCTCCGCCATTCAATAACGTCATGGCTGATCTTTGACCTCAACTCCAATTTCCCGCCCAATCTCCATATCCCTTAATTCCCCTGGCGTCCCAAAACCTATCTATCTCAGCCTTGAATATATTCAATGATTCAGCATTCACAGCCCCTTTGGGATAGAGAATTCCAAAGATTCACAACCTGAGTGAAGAAATTCTTCCTCATCTCAGTGTCCAACTCGCTTTCCTGAGACGATGCCCCCCCCTAGTTCTAGACTCTCCAGCCAGGGGAAACAACCTCTCCGTATCTACCCTGTCAATCCCCCTCAGAATCTTGTATGTTTCAATGAGATCACCTCATTCTTCTAAAGTTGAGAGTATAGGCTCTCAGTCTCTCCTCATAGGACAACCCTCTCATTTCATGGATCAATCTAGTGAATCTTCGTTGCACCGCCTCTAAGGAGACCAAAACTCTGCACAGTACTTCAGGGTGTGGTCTCACTAAAGCTCTGTACAATTGTAGTAAGACTTCCTTACTCTTGTACTCCAAACCCCTCCAACGAGGACACCTAAATTTCTCTGAACACCAACATTTAGTAGTTTCTCTCCATTTAAAAATATTCTGTTTTTCTATTCTTCTTACCAAAGTGAATAACCTCACATCTGCCACTTTATTGCCCACTCATTTAACCTGTCTATATCCCTTTGCAGGCTCTTTGTCACCTCCTCACAGCTTACTTTCCCACCTAGCTTTGTATAGTCAGCAACCTTGGATACATTGCACTTAGTCCCTTCATCTAAGTCAGTAATCTAGATTGTCAATAGCTGAGGCCCAAGCACCGTGTGTCTTTTGCAATTCCAAATATTCTACATCCACTGGTTCCGCTTTATCTACCCTGCTAGTTTCTACCTCAAAAAACTCTTAATAGATTTTGTTAAACAATGATTTCCCTTTCATAAAACCATGTTGACTCTCCGTAATCGTATTATGATTTTCTAAGTGTCCTGTTACCATCATCATCATAGGCAGTCCCTCGGAATCGAGGAAGACTTGCTTCCACTTCTAAAGTGAGTCCTTTGGTGGCTGAACAGTCCAATGCGAGAGCCACAGACCCTGTCACAGGTGGAACAGACATTCGTCGGGGGAGGGGGGATGGGACTGATTTGCCGCATGCTCCTTCCGCTGCCTGCGCCTGACCTCTTCACATTCGCAGCGTTGAGATTCGAAGAGCTCAGCGCCCTCCCGGATGCTCTTTCTCCACTTAGGGCAGTCTTCGGCCAGGGATTCCCAGGTGTCAGTGGTGATGTCGAACTTTAACAAAGAGGCTTTGAGGGTGTCCTTCTAACGGTTCTGCTGCCCACCTCTGGCTCGTTTGCCGTGAAGGAGCTCCGATTAGAGCAATTGCTTAGGGAGCCTTGTGTCTGTCATGCGAACTATGTGGCCTGCCCAGCGAAGCTGATAGTGTGGTCGGTGCTTCAATGCAGGGGATCAGCGAGGACACTGATGTTGGTGCGCCTGCTCTCCCAGGGGATTTGCAGGATCTTGTGGAGACATCGGTGGTGATATATCTCCAGCAACTTGATGTCTTCTGGTGGTAGATTTGAGGGCCTAGTCTTCGAACACTCTTTTCCTCACGCAGTCAAAGGCTACACTGGTGCACTGGAGACGATGTTGAATCTCCGCATCAATGTCTGCCTTTGTTGATAAAAGGCTCCCGAGATATGGGAAGTGGTCCACGTTGTCAAGGGCCGCACCGTGAATCTTGATGACTGGGGGAGGGGCAGTGCTGTGCGACGAGGACAGGCTGGTGGAGGACCTTTGTCTTACGGATGTTAAGCGTAAGGCCCATGCTTTCATATCCCTCGGTGAATACATCGACTTTATCCTGGAGTTCAGCCTCAGAATGTGCGCAGGCGTCGTCTGCATACTGCAGCTCAACGACAGAGGTTGGGGTAATCTTGGGCCTAGCCTGGAGGAGGCGTAGGTTAAACAGCTTCCCAATGGTTCTGTAGTTTAGTTCCACTCCAGCAGGGAGCTTGTTGACAGTGAGGTGGAGCATGGCAGCGAGGAAGATTGAGAAGAGGGTTGGATGCTGACTCAGCCCTGTTTGTCCCCTTACCACTTCCATAATAATGGATTCCATCATTTGCTCAGGGAATGGCCTATAGTTCCCTGTTTTCTCTTTCTATCCTTTTTTTGAATGGCAGGATTACATTTTCTACCTTCCAATCTGCTGGGACCATTCTAGAATCTTAAGCCTGTTAAATAAACTTTTCAAGAATATGCTCAAACCTGATCCTCTGCTGAATATTAATCATATACTGCTGCAAAAAAAAACCTAGCCTGTAATTACATTTCCACTGCTTTTTGGGGAAAAAAACCTTCCTTTGCTACCGTTTGAGTGATATGTCTGTGTGTGCACCTTCTACTCTTGTACTATATAAAGTGCCAGGCAATATTTTTTCCCTTTTTTAAAAAAAAAAAGAAAACACACCCAGATTTATAATCTCAGCTCCTAACCCTTCACTATAATTATCTCTAACTTTTATGACAACCAGGATTTATTTTTTTGCCATCATTAGTAACAGATGCAGATTTGTCCTATACCCACAATGAGGAGTATTAGGTTAGTTTCACTCTTGCCTTTCTGATTGTGACCTGAGCATTCCAGCAATGGCTTTTCTTCCCAACCCCACAGACCCTTGCCACCAATTCCATCTCCTCCATGGCCACTGTATCTTGCTCAGCTATACTGTTCGGAACTGTAGTGTCGTTTTTGACCCCCATATCCTCTCCAGTACAGAGACAACCTACTTCCATCTCCGTAACATTGTCTGCCTATGCCCCTACCTTCGCCCATCTGCTGAAACTTTCATCCATATCATGGTAACCTTGATACTCAACTATGGTCTCCTGGTCAGCTTCCCATCCTCCACTCTCCATAAACTTCAGCTCATCCAAAAGTCTGTCAATGTGTACAGCCCTAAACCACCACCTCTGAAATCTGAGTTAGAATTCCTCCAACTCTGGCCTCGTGCATTTCCCCTTCACCATTGGCGGCCTTGCCTTCAGCTGCCTAGATCACGTGCTCAGTGATTTTTCTTTCCCCACCGAGTCCCCCCTGTGTCTCCACTGCCCTCTCTTCCTAAAAACCAAAATGTTTGACCCAAGTATTTGATGCTTTTCAATGTCAAAGGTGCTATAAAATACGCATTGTTTTCATTCTAATAGTACTAATTCCAAATGGTTTTCATTTGTCTAGAAATCTGTCTGGTAAACTTTCTCGATTAGGCAAATGCAAAGTTCTCAACTTCTGTAAATCATTAGCAGCTTTCCCTGCCAGTATGCCATAGCCAATATCTCTGAGGCATTCTGGGTCATGCCTTCATTTAAATCTCCTGCTTTGATTCATGCAGAGGTGACTGTAACAGACTTCAACGTTTCCAGCACTTAGTCTTCAGATGTCTCACCTGAACAGTGTCAAACAGTAAACCATTATGAGATCTCCTTGAGGGGCAATTTTCCATGATCGACATTGGTCTTTATTTATGGCTATAAAAGTGGCAAATTTTGGAAGCGCACTGAAGTTACTGAAAGAGAAGACTGTTACTGTTTCGGCTTAATTAGTTCTGATGAAGGATCTCATCCTGAAATGTTGGCCTGCCACCTTTGTTTTTATTTCATACCTCTAATGTTTGCAGTTTTGCCGTTTTAATATTTATTGCTGGCTGTGTTGCTATTCTCAACCTCTGAAGTCCTGACTCTTAAACATGCACCTCAGAATAGCTGACAGTTCAAGCAATCATATTGTATTGGTTTAAGGTGATTGGTAATTCTGAATCTTGGCCTTTAATTCATCAGGCTCCATTTCTGTTACAATTCCTACAGAAGCTGCAGCAAAGGCATTGAATACATCTTCATTAGGTACCACATCGTAACTTTTGCTTTGTGTGTCAATTAGTACTGTTGTAAGACATAATGCTCATGACTTTCATCTTCCTGAATAATTTTTTTTTCGTTCATGGGATATGGGCATCACTGGAAAAGACCAGCATTTATTGCCCGCCCCTAATTGCCCTTGAGAAGATAGTGGTTAGCCGCCACCTTGAACCGCTGCAGTCCGTGTGGTGAAGTTACTCCCACAGGGCTGTTGGGGGGAGAGTTCCAGGATTTTGACCCAGTGACGATGAAGGAACGGTGATATACTTCCAAGTCAGGGTGGCGTGTGACTTGGTGAGGAACGTGGAGGTGGTGGTGTTTCCTTGTGCCTGCTGCTCTTGTCCTTCTAGGTGGTAGAGGTCGCGGGTTTGGGAGTTGCTGCAGTGCATCTTGTAGATGGTACACACTGCAGCCATGGTATGCCGATGGTGGAGGGAGTGAATGTTTAAGGAGTTGGATGGGGTGCCAATCAAGTAGGCTGCTTTTTCCTGGATGGTGTTAAGCTTCTTGAATGTTGTTGGAGCTGCACTCAGAATACACTCCACTTGCCTGGCTATCACATTCCTGACTTGTGCCTTTGTAGATGGTGGAAAGTCTTTGGGAGTCAAAAGGTGAGACACTTGCTGCAGAATACCCAGCCTCTGATCTGCTCTTGTTGCCACTGTATTTATGTGGCTGGTCCAGTTAAGTTTCTGGTCAATGGTAACCCCCAGGATGTTGATAATGGGGAATTTGGTGGTGATAATGCCGTTAAATGTCATGGGCGGTGGTTAAACTCTCGCTTGTTGGAGATTGTCACTGCCTGGCACTTGTGTGGCGTGAATGTTACCTGCTACTTATCAGCCCAAGACTGAATGTCGTCCAGGTCCATGTACAAATGCTGCAGAGTTATCTCCCCTTGTATTTTCCTAGCTTTGTTTTGGAATTGTTGTTTAGTTCTGAAGTTTAAGGCCATTCAGTTACCGCTTGTTCTTTCAGTTGGGGGTAGGAGAAAGTTTGCCGCCTTTGTACATGGAGGAGTCAAGGCATCCAGAAGGTTGTCAATGAATTTGAAAGAGTGGGTAAACCACACTTTCAAGGATCCCAGATGTCGAAAGCATTGTTGCTGAAACTGGATAAATAACTTCAAATTCTCTACAAAGGGCCAGTTCTTGTGGCTCAGATGTAATATTTTATGGAAAGATAGGGAATGTAATTTCTGAACCATAAGATCGTGTCCCTAATTGATCAAATTATTCTGAAATCAAACAGGTTAGATCGCAATCTTTTGAGTGGTTGCAACATATCATTTCTTGCAATGCACCAGAGTACATAGCAATTATAAGTGGGAAAAGGTGAATTAAGGTAGACTTGTCTTTTGTGTAGTGCTTTGAGAACTTCAGCTTCTATACCACTGCCTTCACTGATCCTCTACCCGACAATCTGCATGCCATCTGTGGACCACTAGGGGTGGAAGGATCATTTTCAGATAACTGCTTGAGGATGAGGTCACAGCAGTTCCTTATCCTGAAGTATTCAATAAATGTGTATAGTCTAATGGGATTTAAACATTTATCCAGAACAAAGATTGTTCCACACTCTTATCTCAATCCATTCCTGTTTTTCTAGAAACAACCTTAACATTGATTATTTTCAATGCTAATTATTAACCAATGTCAAAACATTTTACGACTGCAGTTTAAGTGCATTACAGAAATAGATTTTAATGCACCAATAAAGATATTGACCATGTAATTTAAATCAAAGACAAGGTAATTATTTAAGACTGTATGCACGGTTGTGCTAAAGAGTTAAAAGCTAACCTTGCATAATTCTAAAAACAAGTTTTAAATATCTAAAGACTTAAATCATTTCTAACGTTCCTTTTTCTATGAATTTTGTGCTCAGTAGATTCAGGGATATTCGTGCTGAAGAATGGAACACTTTCCATTATGCACCCGCATTGTTAACATCAAACATTCCAGGTCAGACGTATAGCGCAGGTTGGTGCAGAGTAAAGGTCCCTCGGCTCTGCTCCAACAATATGTTTCGGAAAAGCACCTTGCTCAGCAGCACCACCACATCTGTTTCTCACACCAACCTCCTGTGGTGTGTGAATGAGATTGCACATTAAGACATGTATCTATAAAAACTGGATTGAGGCTATCCAAACTCCAGCAGACAGAGACTTTCATTTTATCAATCTGGGTTGGATTTGGATTCAGTGCTCAAGGTGAAATGGACATTGTGTAACCCACTGCACTGTTTAGAATAATAGAAGGATACAGCACCGAAGGAGGCCATTCGACCCATCATGCCTGTGCTGGCTCTTTGAAAGAGCTTTCCCGTTAGTCCCACTCCTGTCTTTTCACCCTGGCCCTGCAAATGTTTCCTCTTCACGTATTTATCCAATTCCCTTTTGAAATTTATTACTGAATCTGTTTCCAACTTGTGGCAGAGTTTCATTCCATGGGCACAATTAGCACCTTATCCAAATAGACATTCTTTATGTGAACACCAATAGTGAGTGGTGACAGACTATGTGCAGCATCGTAATCAAGTCTTATCCTGTCCTTATTAATCGCCAAAATATGCCAATTCTTCTTTTGAGCTGTGTTTATACTGGTTTATTCTCAATGCAAAGAGCATGAAGAGGCCAGACACAGGCAGCGGAAGGAGCGCGCGGCAAACCAGCCCTACCGCGCCCCCCCCCCCTCACCCAACGAATGTCTGTTCCACCTGTGACAGGGCTTGTGGCTCTCGTATCGGACTGTTCAGCCATCAAAGAACTCACTTTGGGAGTGGAAGCAAGTCTTCCTCGATTCCGAGGGACTGCCTCTGAGTGAGTTATACTGGTACTTCTCAGATTGCAGAAGAACAGCATCTGTGTACTAAATCTAATTACTCTGTCAGCAGAATCATCAGAACAGTATCAAGGAGGCTTTAAAATATACTTCCTCGTCTGATAAATTTTAAACGGCCTTTGTCTTTATTTGTTGTAAATTTACCTGATCATTCTGCATGAGTAGTGAACCTAATCTGTTCTCCTGTTGTGCTGCATGAGAAGTGCTGCACTACAGCAGCTATTTTGTAACCACCCAAAGTGTTGATTTAAATATCTCTGCAAAATACCTGTCAATTATCTTTAACAAAATTGATTTTAAAGCAACATTGCTGGGGTCCCTGGATTGTGCATAATATTCTTTGCTTTACTCACTTGCAATATACTTTTCATAACCTTTTTGCTGCCCTCTAGTGGTTCGATGCGTCATCCCTATAAAAGAAACAACTTGCATTTATCTTCCAGTTCTGACAACCTGAAAAATAGGGTTAGCTATGTTTCTCTCTCCAAAGATGCTGCCTGACCTGAGTGGTTCCAGCATTTTCTGTTTATATTTTGCAATTTATGGTGTCTTACCATGTCTTCGAATCATTACAAAGTGTTAAATGTACAATGAATTCCAAAGCACTGTGAATTTCTTTGTCTCTATAACAGCAGCTACTCGTCAAACACTGAAGCCCTTTTGTGCCAATACCCAAGTAATTTAAAAAGCATAGCTTTTAAAATTGTCTGATTTTTTTTTTTTTTATTCATTCAAAACCATAAAGCTTTCTGATTCTGTGATTATAAAACTTTGCTCCCAAAAGAACTTTGGGTGAATAGCAGCAGAGAAGTGTTTTTTTTCCCCCAAATATAATTCTTTTGAAATGCAGGCTATATTTAGCAACTATTTTTCTGATCATAAGCCTTCTACCTCTTGTGTGCCAGCTTGGGAACACCAATCATACACTCTAGTCACATCTTTACCCAATTCCCAAGACTACACCTGATCCAAAAGCTTCTTTCTAATCTGTCACTATGCCTTACTTGCAATAACTATGAATTCTGGAATTGATTGTTTCAGGATGTACAATATTAAGTAATTTTTCCAGGTTATTTTTCTTCAATATTTTTACAACTGGAAGAGTTAAGGAAGCGAGAGGTTTATTTCCAACATCTTTTAATTCTGAACTTGTTTTGATAAACTATTCAGGTGACATAGGGTGTGGTGATATATAGGAACATAAAGTATGGAACAAGAAGAGACTGTTTCTCATGAAGCCTATTCCTTAGGCAGGCTCTGTACGATTTGCCGTATCATGGACTCCAGCCAATCCATTCAATCTGCGAAGGAGGTAACCAACGACTCTTGAAAGCTTGAAAAAAATGACATGCAATTTCTCCCTGGCCCCAAGTACCTTTTGATTTCAGTCAGACTTGCGACATGAAGATGTCTCATTGGTCGCCGAGTGTGTTATGTCTTACAGCATTTGACTGTGAAATAGTTATCCAACTGGCTTGTTTCATCATGTCCTTCTTGGCACCACATAATAGGTGTGCCATTGCCTTTTATTAAGCCAAGACCTGTATTAGTGGTGCCAGGTCCCCTGGCCACCTGTCTTGGAGAATCCTGGCAAGTTTACTTTGGTTTGCAGCTGGTCATGCATCAGAAGCTGGTGTTGCCAGCACCGGTCTCATTCATTATAAAAGCAGCTTGTGTTTAAAGTTTGAACCTCCAGGATAGCTGTCATGACAATATGGTCACCTGTTACTATAAATTGTCAGACTTCTAGAACAGACTTCTCTTATCCCCTAAAAATATTTTTCAAATCAGACCAACTTTCCACAGTTCCATAGGGGCATAAATTGTGTGACTGTGTGCCGAGTTTAAAAGAATGCCGCAGTCTGAACATGCAGGTTACTTTACTGAACGTGAGTTATGGCACTGGATCCCGGTGTAAGAAAGATACTGGAATTTGAAACTGAGTGTGTGCTGCACTGTCGGAGGTGCCATCTTTCAGACGAGGCGTTAAACCTGCGCCCTCGGGTGGATGTAAAAGATCCCATGGCACTATGTTGAACAGGTGAATTGTCCTGGCCAATATTTATCCCTGATCACTACAAAAAGATTATCTAATCATTATAACATTGTTGTTTTTGAGAGTGTGCTGTGTGCAAATTGGCTGTCTCATTTCATACATAACAAAGGTGACTACACTTCAAAAGTACTTCATTGGCTGTAAAGCTCTTTAGGGTGTCCTGAGGTTGTAAATGGCGCTCTATATAAATGCAAGTATTTTTTAATGCCAGCAACCCCAGTTTAAACTTCTTGGATGTGGTAGTCATAGTGAATCTGGCGAGAACAACAAAGCCATGCATTTAATGTAGAAAAACATCTCACCTCTTCACAGAAGCATAATCAGACAAAAATGGATGCGGAGACAAAGCGATAGTGGGATGGGTGATCAAAGCTTAGTCAAAGAAGTGGGTTTTAAAGAGGGCTTAAGGGAGGAGAGACGTGAGATCTGCAGGGTGGGAACTGGGAGTGCAAGCAACCCTGTAGCCTATCCTCTGGAGTTCCCTTCTAAATTCCTCTAAGTCCCTGTCCTCTTAAGATCCTCCTTAAAGCCTACCTCCTAACATCACTTTATCGCACTTGACATCCATTTCTGTCTAATTATACCTCTGAAGTGCCCTGTGTAGCGCATAAATTCAAGTTGTAATGAATGTAAAAGCAATTTTTAAACCGGCACTAGTTTTAGTTTGGATTCCAGGAGACTGGCATAGTGAGCTAGCTGTGTACACGAACTCTGTTGAATCCAGTTCCTTTATTGCAGTGCCAGAATTATGGATCCAGAAAAAAAACTACCAAGATAAGGAAGATGGATTTCGTCTTGTAAATGCAGGGAACTAACTCATGAAATCTGACCTAAAGAGGTGCCAATATGAAAGAAGCTTTTGAGGCAAATCCTTATTTGGCACCGTTTTAGATCTGGTAGGCTTTGAATTCAGTATCAGCACCTGGAACGTTAGTGTTTAATGCTGCCAACAATGCTAGTCTTGGCTGCATTCCATCCAGCAGTAATATTTTAATCTTTGTCGGCTAACTCAAAATTTGGCTCCATTTCTTTGGCCACGGAGTTGCTCATGCAGTTAATAAATGATTTGGTCCAAGCAGCCATGATGGCCAGAGCGATTTCTGCCAAAGTCATAGTGATGTCAGTGCATCAGCCAGTGTTGGGCAGCATAAGAACAAGGCTATGGGAACGGATGGAATCCCTGCTGAGGCACTGAAGTATGGCAGAGAGGCACTACTGGCGTGAATACATGACCTCTCATCTGGAGGGAGGAGAGCTTGCCGGGAGATCTGAGATGCAGTGATTGTGACATCTTTAAAAAAGGGGACAAATCCGACTGCGGCAACTAGAGGAATCTCCCTGCTATTAGCCACTGGGAAAGTTGTCGCTAGAGTCCTCCTCAACCGTCTTCTCCCTGTGGCTGAGGAGCTCCTCCCAGAGTCATAGTGCGGATTTTGTCCCCAACGGGGCACAACGGACATGATTTTTGCAGCGAGACAGCTGCAGGAAGCACCGCCCAGCCCTTATACATGGCCGCCTTCGACCTTACAAAGTCCTTTGACACTGTTAACCGCGAGGGTCTATGGAGCGTCCTCCACCGTTTCGGATGCCTCCAAAAGTTCGTCAACATCCTCCACCTGCTCCACGACGACATGCAGGCCGCGATCCTTACCAACGGATCCATTATAGACCCAATCCACGTCCGGACCGGGGTCAAACAGGGCTGCGTCATCACCCCAATCCTCTTATCAATCTTCCTCACTGCCATGTCCCACCTCAGTCAACAAGCTCCCTGTTGGAGTGGGACTAAACTACAGAACCAGTGGGAACCTGTTTAACCTTCACCGTCTCCAGGCCAGATCCAACCTCTGTCGTCAAGCTACAGTACGCGGACGACGCCTGCGGCTGCGCACATAGAGGCTGAACTCCAGGACATAGTCAACATATTTACTGAGGCATACGAAAGCATGGGCCTTATACTAAACATCCGTAAGACAAAGGTTCGCCGCACAGCACTGCCCCCCACCCACCCCCCCAGTCATCAAGATCCACTGCGCGGTCCTGGACAACGTGGACCATTTCCCATACCTCGGGAATCTCATATCAACAAGAGCAGACATTGATGAGATTCACCACCGCCTCCAGTATGCCAGTGCAGCCGCCTGAGGAAAAGAGTGTTCGAAGGCCAGGCCCTCAAATCTGCCACCAAGCTCATGGCCTACAGGGCTGTAGTAATACCCGCCCTCCTGTATGGCTCAGAGATATGGACCACGTACAGCAGACACCAAGTCGCTGGAGAAATACCACCGATGATGTCTCCGCAAGTTCCTACAAATCCCTGGGAGGACAGACGCATCAACGTTAGCGTCCTCGACCAGGCCAACATCCCCAGCATTGAAACACTGACCACACTTGATCAGCTCCGCTGGGCAGGCCACATTATCTGCATGCCAGGCACGAGATTCCCAAAGCAAACGCTCTACTCTGAACTCCTTCACGGCAAACGAACAGAGGAAATGTTACAGGGACACCCTCAAAACCTCGATAAAGTGCAACATCCCCACTGACGCCTGGATGTCCCTGGCCAAAGACCGCCTTAACTGCAGGAAGTGCATCCAGGAGGGCGCTGAGCACCTCGTCTCATCGGCAAAAGCGTACAAAAATCAAGCGCAGGCAGCGGAAAGAGTGTGCGGCAAATCTCTCCCACCCTCCCTTGCCCTCAACGACTATCTCTCCCACCTGTGACAGGGACTGCGGCTTTCGTATTGGACAGATCAGTCACCTAGGCAGTTCCTCGGAATCGGGGAAGACTTGCTTATGATGATGATGAGTTGGGAGATTCTGGTGTTTATTGCACTGCAAATCAGTGTATTGGTTGAGTTGCCTGAGGCAGCTGTCCTTCGTCAAATAGCTGATCAGATTTCATTATCTTTGGCTTGGAATGGGAGGATGTGGAAAAGGAAATATAAGGTGTGATCCGGACTTGATAAATAGCTAACAGTGAACCAGTTGGACTTTGTTATGGTCATTTTTTGGTGCCAACCCACAAATGACTAGTTTTACTGAACTCCATGTTGAGATTTGAACTCAAAACTGAGTTGCTAGTTCAGTATCATCATCTTATCCTTTCCATCCCACCTGAGGTATCAGTTAGCCACCACTGGTCTTGAGGATGGTCGCCCACATGGTGTTCATCAATTTGCAGTGTATCTGAGGCAAGTGAGTCTTCCCAGAGATCCACATCTAAATCACAACAGCAGATTGCATTTATAATGACTAACATTTAAAAAAATCCCAAGATGCTTCACAAAGATAGGAGATGGGCAAATAGCTGTGACACAGCGACGTATTCAAGAACCTTGGAGAGGGAAGTGGTGGTGTCGATAAGGCGACAGTTCGTCAAGACAGAGTGGTCTCAGGCTTTTGAGGAAGGAATGGTGGTGGGGGACAGTACTTGAGGAGAGGGAACTCTTCACAATGCCAGCTAAACAGTGTACAAGGAAGGTAAGTTGGGTGGTCTCGAGTTTGGTGGGAATGGAACGGAGGGAGCAGGGGCAAGATGCACTTGAAGAGGTGAAAGGAGGTGAGTAGAAGCAGCACTGGTGAATTTGACTAAGGTGGGGGTTCAAGGGGAAATGTTAAAGCAGCTGAAGGGGTGGTCTCGATCTTGCTAATTAAAAAATATATGAACTCCTCTCTCTTGGAGATAAGAGTGGAGAGGGAAAAGATAAAGCTGTTTAAGGAGACAGTTGGGTAGTTGAGAAAAGGAGCCTGGCGATATCGTTACGACTAGGTGTTTCGAGTTCTTCAGTTCTTCACGGAAACAGTTTTGACCATGTTGTATCTCCGCTGTTGCTGACGTGTTTCTTTCCATTTCATAGGATCTAGTTCCAGATGGAAACAGGCCATGTATCCCTTCTGTTGGCCTGGTTTACTCCGCACTCGGCATTAAGAACAAACTCCAGGTTCAGCAGTTCGTAAATGTACTAGAACTGATGGCACTCACCATTTTCGCACAGCTATTTGTGGTCTGTGCAGTTTAAACTTCCGCTTGCACTGGCCTCTATCCTTTTATCCCGAGTATTTATGATCGATCAGGCAGCATCTGTCAAGTTTCAGTGATGAGCTTAAGAAGTTACTGGGATTACTGGTCCTGAAGATCTGCATCTTTCTTACAGATGGCTGTCGAGGCAGGGGTCTCGTACAGGGCATGTAGAGTATAAATTGACAACACACAAAGTCTGTCAGGCTTTGAGTACAGAGCAGCACAATCAAATTATGAACAGAAAATATGATAGTGGTCTGATGTGTAAAGGGGGGTGGGTGGTGGGGGCCAAAACAGAGTTCTGTGCGCATGATACCAATAAGTAGGGATGGAGGCTGCTGTGCTATAGTTATCCTGAACACCCCAACTTTAAAGTGATGTTATTTCCTTCAATAGTAAGGGAGAGTATTTGAACAAAAAGTTCTCCCCCATGAACTTCCCTCCTTTTCTTTCTCCAACCAACTTGCTGACTTCCATAATCAGAATATTTTAGTATGCTTCCCAGTTGTGGACAAATAAGTACTCATTATATTGAATTTTCATATGTCATCTAAAATGAAGCTGACAATGCTTTGAGTAAGGAGGGACAAGATTGTTTTTCATTTATAATTCCCTGC
Organism: Pristiophorus japonicus; assembly: GCF_044704955.1. Taxonomy (NCBI): domain Eukaryota; kingdom Metazoa; phylum Chordata; class Chondrichthyes; family Pristiophoridae; genus Pristiophorus; species Pristiophorus japonicus. Next base: position 10,617,532 of record NC_091984.1, on the reverse strand, counting down.
CCTGCATAAATTCCAGGTCACCCAAAGTCTTGCTGCTCGTATCTTCTTTTGCCTGCCCATCACCCCCACATTTGCTGATCTATATTGGCTCCCGGTCCCCCAATGCTATATTTAAAATTGACCCTGCCATTAAAGCCTTCCATTTTCATATCCTGAAAACTCCTTCATCTCTACAAGCCGCCTTCTCTTTCCCTCCGGCCCCCCTCACGCTCTCCGTTCCTCTAACTTCAGCCTATTGTGTATTTTCCGGCCCTTTTACCCAGCACTGCTTTCAGCTGCTTAGTTTCCACTCTGGAATTTCCTCCTTTTCCACTCCACCTGCCTTTCCTCCTTTAAGACACTCCTTAAAACCTGACTCTTTGACCAAACCTTTGGTCGCCTTCCTAATCTTTTGTGGCTTGGCATCTGTTTTCCTCATGCCTCTCGGAAGAACTGTGGGATTGTTTTTACCTTAAGAACACTATATGAATACAAGTTTTTCTTGTGAAGAATATTTGTTCTGCAGCTGCTACGTAGTGGTCTTCATATGCTCCACTTAACAAAATGTGTTAAGGGGGATGAAATCCATAGAATTGTTGTTAAATTGTGCTGGAGGTTCTTGGTCATTAAGATTGAGACTATCTGTTCAGCTGCTTCCATGCCTTTCCATTGGCAACAAGCCGCCCAGACTTCCCCTATCCTAGAACTGAATTCGTGTCTCTCCAGCTTCTCTTCTGTCTCTCCTCATGCATTCTCCAAGCCCATCTTGTTCATGAGACCCACCTCCTTAGCTCCATTTCCACTAACCTGATGATCCAACTATATAAGAGCAGGGAGGTTATGCTAGAATTGTATAAAACACTAGTTAGGCCACAGCTAGAGTACTGTGTGCAGTTCTGGTCACCACATTGCAGGAAAGATGTGATTTGCACCAGAGAGGGTACAGAGGAGGTTTACGAGGATGTTGCCAGGACTGGAGAATTTTAGCCATGAGGAAAGATTGGATAGGCTTGGGTTTTCTTCGGAATAGATGAAGCTGAAAGGAGACTCATCGCATTTAAAAGTACTTTGATATGCACGTGAATACAGGGCTACGGACCAAAAGCTGGAAAGTGGGGTTAGGCTGGGTAGCTTTTTTTCAGACCGGCACAGACATGATAGGTTGAATGGCCTCCTTCTGTGCCGTAAATTTCTGATCCTGCCTGGATGCTGTGCGAGTTGACAGTATTTTTTTTTTCATTCTTGGGACGTAGGCGTTGCTGGCAAGCCCACTATTTATTGGCCGTCCTTGGTTACCCTGAGAAGGGGGACTGACATCTTGAACTGCTGCAGTCTATTTTCAGCAATGTTTTCCCTTTCCTTTCAAAATTCCCATCAACACCCTCTTTCTCAAAAAACCCAACCTCAACCCCTCTGTCCGTACCCATCTCCAACCTCACATTCCTCCAGTTCTTCAACATGTCCTCTCCCAAAAGTGTACCCATCTTTCCCACAACTCCATATTTTAGTCTTGTTAATCAGGTTTCTGCCCCCACTACTGCAATGAAACAATCCTAATCTGTCAAAAATGAAATCCTTTGTGACCATAGTTCATTATTCCTCCTCTAACTCTCCAGCCTTTGACACAGTTGAAAACACCCAGTCCAATGCCCATCTTCTATTATCCAGTTCACTGGGACTGCTCTTGCTTGGTTCCATTCTTACCTATCTGATTGTAGCTTGAGGGTCTTTAACAATAGTTTCTCTTTCTACCCCTGCATTGTTACTTCTGGATTTCCCTAAGGGTCTGTCCTGGACCCCTTCCTCTTGCTCCCTCTGACAACAACATCTGTAAGCATGCAGTCAGCTTGTACACCCAGCTCTATCTCTCCATTGTGTGTGTGTGTGTGCGTGTGTGTGCCTCTCTCGATCTCTCAGGCTCTCGGGGTTTCGATCTCTCTCTCTCTCTCTCTCTCTCTCTCTCTCTCTCTCTCTCTCTCTCTCTCTCTCTCTCTCTCTCTCTCTCTCTAGAATGAGTATTATCTATGCACCAGCTCCTTGTATTTACACTGCTATAACCAGTTTCCTTATCTCTATAGCAAATGGCACTTTCGGATAAGAGAGACAGTTTTAGCAATGGAAACTGTGGAGTTGGATCTGGCTATTGCAGCAGGCCGAACTATAGAAATGATAAATGTAAAAGTGCCTTCATCTTTATTGTTAGAAGGATTCATATTGGTGGAGAAAATGCATTGCAGTAATGGCATCTCCATGTGGCTAGGTATAGAATATATTTGGGGTTAAAGGTGGAGGCAACCTTGCTATACTGTCAGTACTGGCTTTGCCTTTACATCCCTAAAGGAGAAAGAATGGTTAAGTATTTTATTTTTCATATATTCTAACTTTGCAACCCGTACCTGGGTTAGTTTACACAATCATTTGCCACATAGTAGTTGATCGCTTCTGTGTAAAGGGCAGAAATGCTGATGATGTGCAGGAATTAGTCTGGTGATTTTTGTTTCTTGTCCTGTAACCTTACTTCAGTAAATAGCCTATTTTAAGTTAAAGATGCAATTGTTTGAAAGAATGTACTTATCAACAGGTTTTTTGATATTTGCTTGAAACCTAGGTTACAATAAACTTAATCCTCAGACCAAAATATGAACTTGTTACTTTTTTTGTAATATTTGCACCTTATTCCCTGTGTGATTAATATTGCCTGCCTTTTTATTGGAGTGGGGAACTTATTAACTTATTAACACTTCTCTCAGGGCTCAATTTTGGCCGAGCCCATTTTTTTTTAGCGTACTTACCCGCGTTGCGCCGTAAAAGTACATCCGGGGATGCTCCGGAAAAAAATGTTCCAGCTTTGGCCGCTGTTTGGCCTCTTCACTGCAGCTGCGCAGCGTGGCCAGTCGCCTGGGGTGGTGGAGCCTGCATTCTGCACTGGAACATATGCCGGGACGTCTGCACATGCACAGTGGAGCATAGTGATGGTCGCGCATGCACAATAGCGCTGCGAGTTGGCAATCGGCCATTTGCAAGTTGATGCGATTGTAAACTGGGTTCCACTGCACTTTCGGTGAAGTTACAGGTGCGAAGCGATAGCAGCTCCAAGGTAACTCCTGCCCTACAGCTCTTTATAAAAGTCTTTTTCTTGAAGTTTCAATTGAAATGTTTGTTATTTACGGCTCAAGTTCATCAACGTCAAAAGAGAAATGCCACAGTTTGTGTCTTAAAACATCTTGCAATATTCTTTGTCCTGTTTATGGGAATTAAGGACTGTACAATGTCAAAATGGGTGGCACAATGGCATCATTGTACATTATTCCAATTTTTTATAATTTAATTAAAAGTTGAGATTGAAAGGGAAACTAAATGAAGATAGAATATCTGGCATAAAGGAAGTTTCCATTTTGGGGTGAAAAGGTAGTTTCAGACTGTATTGGGGCTCAGCCTTCGCAAAAGTGATTAAAACTGAGAAGATTAACAAGAAACTAGAAATAACTAATTAGGAAGAACTATCCCATCAAAGAAGTGGGTTTAAGTGCTTCCTATTTTTACTTCCAATGTGCATTTGTCCCCATTGAACTTTATTTGCCACAATGAGCCCAACTACAAACGCCATCAAGCTTTCTTTGTAAATCCTGGCTGAATCCTCAAAGCCCACAGTCCCGTTAGTTTGGTGTCATCTTTGAATTTAATTCCCTTGGACTGAGACTGCAGTTTTACATATACCAGGAATGGGGAAGGCGTGAAGCCCCCGATCACCCACTCTATCCCTGCCCTATTTCAATCATGCTTCCTTTTGTACCCCGATGCCGGCCAGTTCGATCGCTCCTTCCCCTAGCCCAGGCCGAGTGGCCTCCCGCACCAGCTCGCTGCCTTCCTGGGCCAAGTGCAGAAAGGTGAATGGCAGTTTGATGCTGGAGGTAGGACTTAACTTTTTTATTTCTTCTTTTAATTGTGCGAAGGAAGGATGGTTTTGCAAGTCTGTTCCCCAAGACTTGATTGGTTCAGGTCCTCTCCGCTTCCCGCCCCTATCCCAGGCCGAATAGCCTCCGATGTACTTGCCTGCACCGATTTCTTTAACTCTCCGCAAGGGTTTTCTCAAATGGCCACATACGCTGGCTTAAGTAGAAATGGAGTAACTATTAGCTGACCAAAGTTGCCTAAATGGGCAGAACTGGCGTAGGTGGCTGGTAACGCCCCTTTTTGACGAAAAAAAACGAACCTAAAAAATAACGTAACTGAGTTACGCTGGTGCAAATTGATTGGGGAAACTGGGGATTTTTAAGTTAGGCCAGAAAAAGTAGCCTACTCAAAAAAAAACAGAGCAACTCCTGGGGAAAATTGAGCCCTTGCAAGTCTCTAATTTTTTATTTTTCAAGTACTTTTTGTTTCATCTGATCCATCCCTGATGATTACTCAGTTTGTAGTGAAATCATTAAATGTTATGATTGAGAGAGGGGAGAATTAAGAAAATATTTTCTCGCCTAACTATGCCATAGTCAAATTCATAGAATCATATAAATGTCAGTTTCCTTAAATGTTGGATATATGTTGGTTGTGAAGTCTCAACCCCTTTAATCGTGTTACCAACTTCAGAGTTCAGATCATTTTGAATCTGTTAAGAGCTAGCTTCCAGAATAGTGGAAACTTAAAGATGAAGGGAAGTCTTAGAGAGTGCCTTTTTGTTCATAGTTCTTCCATTTTGTACAGTGAATAATCTACATCCCTGGATGGGGGTGTAATTTCCCAGGGTGCCGTGGTTCTCTCGCTTGTCCAAAGTTGCAGCTGTATGTTTCCGAAGGGGTCACCTGTCCTGATGTATCTAACTCAAATCTCTCTCACGTTGGAAGCAATTGACATTGTAATGCAAATTAAATAGGGAAATTTAAGCACTTGGTTGGTATGATGGGTGGCTGCTTTGTGTAATTGGCCTGTAACCAGAGAATCCCTTCAAGCAGAAATTTATCGCAAGAATAAGTTTTTCTATTGTCTTTGTACTGCTATATAATACTTGACAGCAGCAAATGGGTTTTGTGGTTGTATCAAGAGGTTGTTTAGAGCTCGGGTTTTAGATCTCTTACAAAGGTATAGAATTGTGTTTTCACTGTGTTTTCACTGTGTTCCTGTTGGCACCTGACAGCAGAAATATATGTACGGTATATTATCCACATAATTTTACACTGAATTAAAAACCAATTGTGCAGTTGCTCGGTGACTTTGATATCGATGAATTGCACACATGAAGACCTTAAATAATATAAAATAACTAGTCAGGGATGAATAATGCAGTTTGAAATGTTTAATTATATGACCATTTTTAGATTACCTCGAGAGGTCATGAATTCAGAGTTTTATCTTAAGTTTTAAAACCTTTTATGGGTAATCACCTCTCTTAGGAGGGTAAATAACCATTCATAATGAGGCTAAAGATGTTCGCTATTGAAGGAATGTGTTTGATGGGCTTAGAAACATAGAAAATAGGTGCAGGAGTAGGCCATTCAGCCCTTCTAGCCTGCACCGCCATTCAATGAGTTCATGGCTGAACATGCAACTTCAGTACCCCATTCATAAGGGCTTACTGGCCTTATCTAAGAACATAACAAAATAAGAAATAGGAACAGGAATAGACCATTCAGCCCTTTTTAGCTGCTCTGCCATTCATTAAGATCAATTCCATTTTCCTGCACTTATCGCGTATCCCTTGATTTCCTAGTGTCCAAAAATTGATTGATCTCTGTCTGGAATATACTCAGTGACTGAGACTCCACAGCCCTCTGGGGTAGAGAATTCCAAAGATTCACAACCCTTTGAGTTGACAGGTGAACATAAAAGAACCCATGGCGCTATTTCGAAGAAGAGCAGCGGAGTTAACCAATATTTATCCCTCAATCAGCATAACAAAAACAGATTATCTGCTCAATATCCCATTGCTGTTTGTGGGAGCTTACTGAGCGCAAATGTGGATAAATTCTCATCCACATTTGCAAAAAAATGGGTAAGATTTTAAGTTTTTTTAAACAGACATTTGTACAAATGTGTGAAAAGGGTGAGAAAAGAAAAAGATTTGCATTAATATATCGCCTATCACGACCACCGGACGATGACAACCACTTTTATTTATATAGCGGCTTTAGCATGGTAAAACGTCCCAAGGCACTTCACAGCATTTTTATAAGACAAAACAGATAAATTTGACACAAGCCACATAAGAAATTTCGGCAGATGACCAAAAATTTTGTTAGAAGTAGGTTTTAAGGAGCGTCTTAAAGGAGGAAAGAGAGATAGAAAGGCAGAGGGAGTTCCAGAGCTTAGGGCTCAAGCAGCTGAAGGCATGGCCAGCGATGGTTGAGCAGTTATAATGGATGCTCAAGAGGGCAGAATTTGAGGAGCGCAGACATCTCGGGTTGAGAGGCTGAAAGAGATTTGAGATAGGGAGGGGCAAGGCCATGGAGGGATTTATAAACGAGGATGAGAATTTTGAAATCGAGGCGTTGCTTAACCTGGATCAATGTCGGTCTGCGAGCACGGGTGATGGGTGATCGGGACTTGGTGCAAGTTAGGACACGGGCTGCTGAGTTTTGGATGACCTCAAGCTTACGTAATGTAGAATGTGGGAGGCCAGCCAGGAGTGCGTTGGAGTAGCCAAGTCTAGAGGTAACAAAGGCATGGATGAGGGTTTCAGTAGCAGAAGAGCTGAGGCGGAGGCGAGCAATGTTACCGAGGTAGAAATAGGCGATTTAAGTTATGCTGCGGCTATCTTGCCGGAAGCTCGTTTCAGGTTAAAATATGACTATACTTTGCGAGCAGTCTGGTTTAGCCTCAGATAGATGCTAGGGAGAGGGATGTCTCAAAGCAATTTACAACCAATGAAGTAATTTTGAAGTGTAGTCACTGATGCAATGTAGGCAGAGCGACAGTCAATTTGCGCTTGGCAAGCTCCCACAAACAGCAATGTGGAATGACCAGAAAATCTGTGTTTGTCACTTTGAGGGATAAATATTGGCCAGGACACTAGGGGGCAACTCTCCTCTTTTCAAAATAGTGCCATGGGTTCTTTTACATCCACCTGAGAGCAGACGGTGCCTCTGTTTAACGTCTCATCTGAAAGACGGCACCTCTGACAGTGTCAGCCTAGATTTTTGTGTGCAAGTACCTGGAGTGGGACTTGAACCCACAACCTTCTGACACTGGCTATCAGGCATATAAGTGCAACCTCAGATGAATACGTGGCTTGAGCAGTGGTGCAGCAGGGAGGGATTCAAATTCCTGGGGCATTGGAACCGGTTCTGGGGAGGTGGGACCAGTACAAACTGTACGGTCTGCACCTGGACCGGAACCAATGTCCTAGGGGGGAGTGTTTGCTAGTGCTGTTGAGGAGGAGTTAAACTAATATGGCAGGAGGAATGGTAACCAATGCAGAGAGACAGAGGGAAACAAAATGGAGACAGAAGCAAACGACAAAGGAGAAGAGTAAAAGTGGAGGGCAGAGAAACCCAAGGCAAAAAACAAAAAGGGCCACTTTATAGCAAAATTTTAAAAGGTCAAAGTGTGTTAAAAAGGCAAGCCTGAAGGCTCTGTGCCTCAATGCGAGGAGTATTCGGAATAAGGTGGATGAATTAACTGTGCAGATAGCAGTTAACGGATACGATGTGGTTGGCATCACGGATACATGGCTCCAGGATGACCAAGGCTGGGAACTCAACATCCAAGGGTATTCAACATTTAGGAAGGATAGACAGAAAGGAAAAAGAGGCGGGGTGGCGTTGCTGGTTAGAGGAAATTAATTCAATTGTAAGGAAAGACAGTAGCTTGGATGATGTGGAATCGGTACGGGTGGAGCTACAGAATACCAAAAGGCAGAAAATGCTAGTGGGAGTTGTGTACAGACCTCCAAACAGTAGTAGTGATGGGGAGGGCATCAAACAGGAAATTAGGGGTGCATGCAATAAAGGTGCAGCAGTTATAATGGGTGACTTTAATATGCACATAGATTGGGCTAACCAAACTGGTAACAATACGGTGGAGGAGGATTTCCTGGCGTGCATAAGGGATGGTTTTCGAGACCAATATGTCGAGGAACCAACTAGTGGGGAGGCCATCTTAGACTGGGTGTTGTGTAATGAGAGAGGATTAATTAGCAATCTCGTTGTGCGAAGCCACTTGGGGAAGAGTGACCATAATATGGTGGAATTCTGCATTGGATGGAGAATGAAACAGTTAATTCAGAGACCATGGTCCAGAACTTAAAGAAGGGTAACTTTGAAGGTATGAGGCATGAATTGGCAACGGTAGATTGGCGAATGATACTTAAGGGGCTGACTGTGGATGGGCAATGGCAGACATTTAGAGACCGCATGGATGAACTACAACAATTGTACATTCCTGTCTGGCGTAAAAATAAAAAAGGGAAGGTGGCTCAACCGTGGCTATCAACGGAAATCAGGGATAGTATTAAAGCCAAGGAAGTGGCATACAAATTGGCCAGAAATAGCAGCGAACCCGGGGACTTGGAGAAATTTAGAACTCAGCAGAGGAGGACAAAGGGTTTAATTAGGGCAGGGAAAATGGAGTACGAGAAGAAGCTTGCAGGGAACATTAAGACGGATTGCAAAAGTTTCTATAGATATGTAAAGAGAAAAAGGTTAGCAAAGACAAACGTAGGTCCCCTGCAGTCAGAATCAGGGGAAGTCATAACGGGGAACAAAGAAATGGCAGACCAATTGAACAAGTACTTTGGTTCGGTATTCACTAAGGAGGACACAAACAACCCTCTGGATATAAAAGGGGTCAGAGGGTCTAGTAAGGAGGAGGAACTGAGGGAAATCCTTATTAGTCGGGAAATTGTGTTGGGGAAATTGATGGGATTGAAGGCCGATAAATCCCCAGGGCCTGATGGACTGCATCCCAGAGTACTTAAGGAGGTGGCCTTGGAAATAGCGGATGCATTGACAGTCATTTTCCAACATTCCATCGACTCTGGATCAGTTCCTATGGAATGGAGGGTAGCCAATGTAACCCCACTTTTTTTTTTTAAAAAGGAGGGAGAGAGAAAACAGGAAATTCTCGACCAGTCAGCCTGACATCGGTAGTGGGTAAAATGATGGAATCAATTATTAAGGATATCATAGCAGCGCATTTGGAAAGAGGTGACATGATGGGTCCAAGTCAGCATGGATTTGTGAAAGGCAAATCATGCTTGACAAATCTTCTGGAATTTTTTGAGGATGTTTCCAGTAGAGTGGACAAGGGAGAACCAGTTGATGTGGTATATTTGGATTTTCAGAAGGCTTTCGTCAAGGTCCCACACAAGAGATTAATATGCAAAGTTAAAGCACATGGGATTGGGGTAGTGTGCTGACGTGGATTGAGAACTGGTTGGCAGACAGGAAGCAAAGAGTAGGAGTAAATGGGTACTTTTCAGAATGGCAGGCAGTGACTAGTGGGGTACCGCAAGGTTCTGTGCTGGGGCCCCAGCTGTTTACATTGTACATTAATGATTTAGACGAGGGGATTAGAAACATAGAAAATAGGTGCAGGAGCAGGCCATTCAGCCCTTCTAGCCTGCACCGCCATTCAATGAGTTCATGGCTGAACATGAAACTTCAGTACCCCCTTCCTGCTTTCTCGCCATAACCCTTGATCCCCCGAGTAGTAAGGACTTCATCTAACTCCCTTTTGAATATATTTAGTGAATTGGCCTCAACTACTTTCTGTGGTAGAGAATTCCACAGGTTCACCACTCTCTGGGTGAAGAAGTTTCTCCTCATCTCGGTCCTAAATGGCTTACCTCTTATCCTCAGACTGTGACCCCTGGTTCTGGACTTCCCCAACATTGGGAACATTCTTCCTGCATCTAACCTGTCTAAACCCGTCAGAATTTTAAACGTTTCCACGAGGTCCCCTCTCATTCTTCTGAACTCCAGTAAATACAAGCCCAGTTGATCCAGTCTTTCTTGATAGGTCAGTCCCACCATCCCGGGAATCAGTCTGGTGAATCTTCGTTGCACTCCCTCAATAGCAAGAATGTCCTTCCTCAAGTTAGGAGACCAAAACTGTACACACTACTCCAGGTATGGCCTCACCAAGGCCCTGTACAACTGTAGCCACACCTCCCTGCCCCTGTACTCAAATCCCCTCGCTATGAAGGCCAACATGCCATTTGCTTTCTTAACCACCTGCATGCCAACCTTCAATGACTGATGTACCATGACACCCAGGTCTCGTTGCACCTTCCCTTTTCCTAATCTGTCATCATTCAGATAATAGTCTGTCTCTGTTTTTACCACCAAAGTGGATAACCTCACATTTATCCACATTATACTTCATCTGCCATGCATTTGCCCACTTACCTAACCTATCCAAGTCACTCTGCAGCCTAATAGCATCCTCCTCGCAGCTCACACTGCCACCCAACTTAGTGTCATCCGCAAATTTGGAGATACTGCATTTAATCCCCTCGTCTAAATCATTAATGTACAATGTAAACAGCTGGGGCCCCAGCACAGAACCTTGCGGCACCCCACTAGTCACTGCCTGCCATTCTGAAAAGTACCCGTTTACTCCTACTCTTTGCTTCCTGTCTGACAACCAGTTCTCAATCCACGTCAGCACACTACCCCCAATCCCATGTGCTTTAACTTTGCACATTAATCTCTTGTGTGGGACCTTGTCGAAAGCCTTCTGAAAGTCCAAATATACCACATCAATTGGTTCTCCTTTGTCCACTTTACTGGAAACATCCTCAAAAAATTCCAGAAGATTTGTCAAGCATGATTTCCCTTCCACAAATCCATGCTGACTTGGACCTATCATGTCACCATTTTCCAAATGCGCTGCTATGACATCCTTAATAATTGATTCCATCATTTTACCCACTACGGAGGTCAGGCTGACCGGTCTATAATTCCCTGCTTTCTCTCCCTCCTTTTTTTAAAAAGTGGGGTTACATTGGCTACCCTCCACTCGATAGGAACTGATCCAGAGTCAATGGAATGTTGGAAAATGACTGTCAATGCATCCGCTATTTCCAAGGCCACCTCCTTAAGTACTCTGGGATGCATTCCATCAGGCCCTGGGGATTTATCGGCCTTCAATCCCATCAATTTCCCCAACACAATTTCCCGACTAATAAAGATTTCCCTCAGTTCCTCCTCCTTACTAGACCCTCTGACCACTTTTATATCCAGAAGGTTGTTTGTGTCCTCCTTAGTGAATACTGAACCAAAGTACTTGTTCAATTGGTCTGCCATTTCTTTGTTCCCCGTTATGACTTCCCCTGATTCTGACTGCAAGGGACCTACGTTTGTCTTTACTAACCTTTTTCTCTTTACATACCTATAGAAACTTTTGCAATCCGCCTTAATGTTCCCTGCAAGCTTCTTCTCGTACTCCATTTTCCCTGCCCTAATCAAACCCTTTGTCCTCCTCTGCTGAGTTCTAAATTTCTCCCAGTCCCCAGGTTCGCTGCTATTTCTGGCCAATTTGTATGCCATTTCCTTGGCTTTAATACTATCCCTGATTTCCATAGATAGCCACGGTTGAGCCACCTTCCCTTTTTTATTTTTACGCCAGACAGGAATGTACAATTGTTGTAGTTCATCCATGCGGTCTCTAAATGTCTGCCATTGCCCATCCACAGTCAACCCCTTAAGTATCATTAGCCAATCTATCTTAGCCAATTCATGCCTCATACCTTCAAAGTTACCCTTCTTTAAGTTCTGGACCATGGTCTCTGAATTAACTGTGTCATTCTCCATCCTAATGCAGAATTCCACCATATTATGGTCACTCTTCCCCAAGGGGCCTTGCACAACGAGATTGCTAATTAATCCTCTCTCATTACACAACACCCAGTCTAAGATGGTCTCCCCTTTAATATAATTTGTACAGAAATTTAAATATAACTTTAAATTGCATTGGAAGTTTATTCAATTGTAAATGAGTGTAAGGAAGTCATTAAAATACAATCACTATATCCTCCTGTCTACTGTTTGCATTGGAGCCAAGAACACAGTTTCTTCCAGGGCTGTAGGTGGCACTGCTGCATTTTTTTTCTTTGAAACATTTTTTTGCTGCTGCATATAGTGATGTAAGTTAACTAATTGAGGGCCCTATTTGGACAGCAACTGTGATACCAATCTTAAAAAAAAATTGAGATACCAATCTAAAATTGTAGAAACTCAGAAAACTGTTGTTGCTAATGTGTTCTCTCTTCATACAGCAAGGTTGGTGGAACAACAAACCCTAATGGGTTTCAAGAAGGAGCTAGATAGGTTCTTGCCAAAAACTGGGATTCAGCATTATTAGAAATGCACCAACGGAATACTGTGAATAAGGGAATTAGAAAGACTGAAGGTCTTCTGCTATAAACAGTAACTACGTTACTATAAAAGAAAGAAAATAATAGAGAATGAGGAAAAACGAGAGAAGAGAAATAGGTAACTGAATTTAGTAAGGGGCTGTAATAAAGATCAGGAGGAGAATTAGTTAGGGCCAATTTTTAAAAAAATGATTTCTGGCACAGGCACGATAGGCTGAATGATTACCTTCCGTGCTGTATGATTCTAAGTAATGCAAAATTAAACCGGAGAGCAAGAAAATGGCATTGTGCATGTGAAAAGTCAGTAAAAAAAATACTTAGTAGATAATTCACTCATCTTTGACATGAAAAGTAATTTTGTACTGTCAACTTATTACTAAGCAGTTCCAACTGTGGTAAAACAGAGTAAAAATATTTACTGTACACTACATCTGGATGCAAGGAAGTGTACATAACTGTCAATCGTTCTACATTCCATTGTGAAAAGTCATTATAGATCACCCAACGGCTCCTAATAAAGTGGGTTGCTTAAGCTTCAAGATTTTGTTGCTGTGGGGAAGAAGAAAGAAAAATTGTGGCTGAGAACAATTAAAATTCAGCATGCTAGGGAGTGAACTATGACTGGGAGACCTGCTGCAATTTGTGGAATTGTATAGTATAGCGTAGTGAGATGAGGTGATGCCTAATACTAATGCATCATAAAAATGTGAGACTATCTTAATTTTTGGAATATTGCATTTTGTGAATCCACTTTATTTGATCCTTGAAGCTTTTCAAAGATTTTTAGTGTTCACTTTACAATATTAATTTTAGAGCATTCCACAAGTCTTCTAGTAGAATCATATATGGGCCCAAGTTTCCACATGATTTGCGCCTGATTTTTAGGAGCAACTGGTGGAGAACGGACTATCTTAGAAATCGCAATTCTCCACATTTTTTTTTCTGCAGTTCTAGTCAGGTAGAACAGTTCCACTTTGGAACAGAATTTTTTCTTCAAAAGGGGGCGTGTCCGGCCACTGACGCCTGATTTCAAAGTTTCCACAGTGAAAACGTACTCCCAACTAACTTAGAATGGAGCACGTGAAGATTTTTGTAGAACTGAAAAAACCTGTTCTACACTTTAAAAAATCAGGCGCAGCATCCAGAATGAGGTGGGGGGGGGGGGGCCTACCTGTGTGAAAGTGCTTCAGCCATTGAGAATGCTGCAGCAAACCTCTCAAAACGAGGCAGCCGTTCCCGAACGCGGTGGGGGGGCGGGGGAAGGAAGCCGTTCCAGACGGCGGGAGGGAGAGAGGGGACCGACCGACCGAACGAACGCGGGGAGGGGTGGTGGGGAAGGGAGGAAGCCGTTCCAGACGGCGGGAGGGAGGGAAGGAGACAGAAGGCTGCAGGAAGCCTCAGAAATTGAGGCGCCATTTCCCGACGGCAAAAGGGGGAGGTCGTCGGGAAACGGCTGCCTCAACTTTGAGGCTTCCTGCAGCCTTCTCAGTGCTGATGTGCTGATGGCAATGTGCTTTTATTAAAAAATGTTCAAAAACTAAACAGCTACAAAGAACTACAAAAATGGCCGAGTGACAATGTTTCCTTCACACTGCGCGTGCGCGAACGCTTCAACGCGCACACGCAGCGTTGCCGGCAGGCAAAAAACTAATTTAAATAGTACCCGCCCCCTCCCACTTACAAAATCGGCGCGAGTGTAGGCTCCGCCCCCCTGGGCACCGCGCCAAACAGACAAGGAGTTGCAGGGCTCTCCAGAATCGCACGTTTTTTTTCCGGCGCCGTTTTAGGCGCGAAAAACGGGCGCCCAGCTCGGAGGTGCGCCCGTTTTTTATCGTGTGGAAACTTGGGCCCATAGAATGGTTACAGCACAGAAGGGGGTCATTTGGCCTGTCGAGCCTGTACCGGCTCTCTGCAAGAGCATTTCAGCTGGTCCCACTCCCCCGCCCTTTCCCTGTAGCCCTGCAAATTATTTTCCTTTGGGTACTTATCCAATTCCCTTTTGAAAGCTACATTTGAATCTGCTTCCACTACCCTTTCAGGCAGTGCATTCTAGATCCTAGCCACTCGCTGTGTAAAAAGGTTTTTCCTCATGTCGTCTTTGGTTCTTCTGCCAGTCACTAAGTCTGTGCCCTCTGGTTCTCGACCCTTCCGCCAATAGGAACAGTTTCTCTCTCTCTCCCGCTCTCTCTCTCTACTCTGTCTAGACCCCTCATGATTTTCAACATATCTATCAAATCTCCTCAACCTTCTCTGCTCCAAGGAGAACAACCCCAGTTTCTCCAGTCTTTCCATGTAACTGAAATCCCTCATCCCTGGAACGATTCTTGGAAATCTTTTCTGCACCCTCTCTTAAGGCCTTCACATCCTTCCTAAAGTGTCGTGCCCAGAATTGAATACAGCAATCCAGTTGAGGCCGAAGCAGTGTTTTATAAAGCTTCATCATCAATTCCTTGCTTTTGTACACTCTGCCTCTATTTATGAAGCCCAGGATCCTGTATGCTTTTTTTTTTTAAACCTTTTTCTCAACCTGCCCTGCCACCTTTAACGAATTGTGCACATATACCCCCAGGTCTCTCTGTTCCTGCAGCCCTTTTAGAAATGTACCCTTTAGTTTATATTTCCTCTCCTCATTTTTTTTCTACCAAAATGTATCACTTCGCACTTTTCGGAGTTAAATTTCACCTGCCACGTTGTCCGCCCATTCCACCAGCCTGTCTATGTCCTCTTGAAGTCTATTAGTATCCTCCTCACTGTACTTCTAAATTTTGTCATCTGCAAATTTTGAATTTGTGCCCTGTATATCTAAGCCTACGTCATTAATATATATCAAGAAAAGCACTGACCACTGGGGAACACCACTTTATACCTTCCTCCAGTCTGAAACAACTATTCATCACTACTCTGTTACCTGTCACTTAGCCAACTTTGTGTCCAGCTGCCATTGTCCCTTTTTATTCCATGGACTTCAACTTTGCTGGCAAGCCTATTATGCAGCACTTTATCAAATACCTTTTTGGAAGTCCATGTACACCAAATCAACCACATTGCCCTCCTATTTCTTATGTTATGTTCTTATCAACCCTCTCTATTACCTCATCAAAAAAACTCAGTCAAGTTAGTTAAGCATGATTTGCCTTTCACAAGACCGTGTGGCTTCCTTTAATTTATCCACACTTGTCCAAGTGACAATTTTGTTCCTGATTATAGTTTCTAACAGCTTCCACACTACCAAAGTTAAACCCAGTAATTGCTGGGTTTATCTTTACACCCTTTTTTGAATAATGGTGTAACATTTGCAATTTTCCAGTCCTCTGGCACCACCCCCATATCTAAGGATTGGAAGATTATGGCCAGTACCTCCCCAATTTGTACCCTTGCCTCCCTCAGCGTTTTAGGATGCATCCCTTTCGGTCCTAGTGACTTATCTACTTTAAGTACAGCCAGCCTTTCTAGTACCTCCTCTTTATAAAATTTTATCCCATCCAGCATCTCCACTGCCTCCTCTTTCACTGACATTTTGGCAGCATCATCTTTCTTGATGTAGATAAGATGCAAAAAACTTGTTTACCTCAGTCATGCCCTCTGCCTCCATGCGAGGTCTCCTTTTTGGTCCCGATTTGGCCAATCCCTCCTCTTACTACCCATTTATTATTTATATGCCTATAGAAGACTTTTGGATTCCCTTTTATGTTAGCTGCCAGTCTATTCTCATACTCTACCCCTTTTATTTCCTTTTTCACTTCCCCTCTGAAATTTCTATATTCAGCCTGATTCTCACTTGTATTCTCAACCTGACATCTGTCATATGCACCCTTTTTCTGCTTCATCTTACTCTCTATCTCTTTTGTCATCCAGGGAAATCTGGATTTTGGTTGCCTTACCTTTCCCCTCGTGGGAATGTACCTCAACTGTACCCGAACCTTATCCTTTTTAAAGGCGGCCCATTGTTCGATTGCAGTTTTGCCTGCCAATCTTTGATTCCAGTTTACCCGGACCAGATCAGTTCTCAACCCATTGAAATTGGCTCTCCTCCAATTATGTACTTTTACTCTAGCTTGCTCCCTGTCCTTTTCCATAGCTAATGTAAACCTTATGATACTATGATCACTGTCCCCTAAATGTTCCCCCAGTGACACTTGCTTCACTTGACCCACCTCATTCCCCAGAACCAGATCCAGCAATGCCTCTTCCCTCGTTGGGCTGGAAAGGTACTGATTAAGAAAGTTCTCCTGAACACACTTCAGAAATTCTTCCCCCTCTGCCCTTCACACTATCACTGTCCCAGTCTATATTAGGATAATTGATGTTCCCCATTATCGCCGATGTATAGTTCTTGCACCTCTCTGTAATTTCCCTGCAAATTTGCTCCTCCTATATCCTTCTCCCACTAGTTGGTGGCCTATAGAATGCACCTAGTAGTGAAATGGCACCTCTATTGTTTCTTAACTCTAATCAAATAGATTCTGGTCTTGACCCCTCAGGACATCCTCCCTCTCCAGCACTATAATGTTCTCCTTAATCAATACTGCCACCCCACCTTTGAGGTCGTGTGAGCCTAGACAGGCGACAGGTTGGCATCGCTGGCAAGCTTCTGATGACATTCGTATGCATGTACTTCCCAGCAAAGCTTAAGGACCAGCTGTGAAGAAGCTTAGCTGGTTATCTCCTCTGTTGGCAGGGATGCTGAGTTTATTTTGCATGCCCCAGCTTGCGGTGTTAGCTCAGCACAGACTACAGATTGTTCTCACTGATGTTTTCACACATGTTCAGTCATGTCTCCAGCTGAACCAGACTTTTCCCAAATCTCTGGGTACTATTTGACTTCAAGCTGAGCTCCCAGCCCTGTATACTCCCATCACAAAGACTGCCTACTTCCAAAACATCATCTGCCTCTGCCCTGCCTTAGCTCCATCTGCTGCTGAATCCCACCTTCTTGCCTTTGTCACATCCAAATTCATCTATTCCAGCTCTCGTCTGGGTGGCCTCCCATTCTTCATCCTTAAAGCTTCACTGCATCTAAAACTCTGCTGTCGCGCTCCCTATCGTCCCATGTTCTTGCGGACTTGCATTCGTTCACGTTCTCACCAACGTCGCCAATTTACAATTCTCATCCTTGTGTTTAAATTTCCTCATACCACTCCCTATCTCTGCCTCCTTTACTTTTACTCTCCTTACACCAACTTGCATATGATTCTCTGGATCCGTTCAGCATCATAACTCTCCATTATTTAAACATTTAAGGGGAAACTAGATGAGCATGAAAGAAGGGATTGAGAGTTATGCTGATAGTTAGATGAGGAAGGATGGGAGGAGGCTTCAGTGGACTGATTGGGTCAAGTAGCTTGTTTCTGTGCTGTAAATTTTATGTAATTCTAATTTAATTTAAAAATTCATAATGTCTGGTCCACATTATCATGAATGTCTTGGCAGTGGGTGCTTGCGCTCATCTAGCTTGTTTTCTGCTGCTAATTCACTCACTGAAGTTTTATGCTTGTGCCAAAAGTTCCAGCGTCATCATTAGTTTGATCATTTGCTGGGATAAGTGTGTGGGTAGCTGTAGCAAAGCAGAGTGGAAGGACTGCATGTGGCTAACGAGAAGCGTGATTTTAATCTATTTAAGGCAACGTAGGTCGGTCACCCACATAACCTGTGGAAAAAGTCTCAAATGTTTGTCCACTTCAGAATTTTCTTAGCAAAACAAATTTAAACACAGGCTTATATACGGCTATGGTTGTAATTTTTTAACATTGTATTTGCTGCAACATACACTGCAGTGGATCTTTGGGCTAAATGTCCATTCTCATAGCAGCTGCTTCAAAATCAGGGTTGCCTGGTGTATTGAGTTACAGGCAGGCATGCATGCATAGGTGCTATCCTACCAAGAGACCAATGATGTACCTCTTCAAGTGTTGTGTATAATTAAGGGCTGTAACTCTTTAATTGAATTGGTTGAATTTTCATTGATAGATTTGATTTGAGCTGCTACTTGGCTCTTGGCAAACTGTCTTAGAGGATAGTATTTTAACATGTATGCATGTCGGACTGTTTTTGCATAACTACATACCATTTTTTCTGCTACACATGACAGATGGAGCAAATGCAGCAGCAAATGTTTGATCATTTGCATTGTATTGTCTTTGAATTGGTACTGTCATAAAACCTACTCCAAAAGTGGATTTTCTTTTATGCCTGGATCTGTGCAGATTGAGGCTATGGTGAGTTTGCACTGGCAATGAGATGAATGATTTGGATTGATGCAGGCAGGGATCACTTCAGATTGTCAGTATGGTTGAACGTTGGCGGGAGGGAAAAATAACTGTTTAAAAACACTTCAGTGGTTAATGCTGTCATGGTAACTGATACTATGTTGCTTCCCTTTCACTCTCCTTCAGGCTATTGGTTTTATTTACCGGTACCTATTTGTAAGCCTGTCTATTTGGTGTGCATAGCTTTATCTATTCGCATTTATAAATTGTTCATTTGTTTTATGTCCTTAAAAGCTATTTATCTGCTTTGCGTGATCATACTTATTTCACAAAAGATGGATGTTAAAGATTGGAGGACGAGCAGGGAGTTCTTGTGTCCTAGCCAACATTGCTCCCACCACCGAAAATGGATTAACTAGTTATTTACCCCATTTGCTGTTTCTCGGCCTTGCTATGTACAAATTGGCTGTCGCATTTGCTTACAAAATAACAGCAACTGCACTTAGAAGTAATTAATTGGTTGTAAAGTGCTTTGAGACTTCCTGACTATGTACATGGGGCTATATAAATGCAGGTTTTTTTCTATGAAGTTTCACTTTTCTGTGCTGCAAAGCTGCCAAGTTCCATGTTGACTTTAATGCGTCTGGTGGTGAAAGAAGTAAAGATATCGGTTCCATGTATTATGCATATAAGAAAGGAAGAGGAAGGTCACATTGCTTTGCTTCAAGTGACTGGGTGCATGTTATTTTTAAAGACCTATGTACTGATCTATTTTTCCACTGCACAAATGTAATCTATTTACCCATTTCACCCCAAGTTGGCTTCCATTTGAAGAAAGTTTAATTATTTGGGGTACTGCTGTTTTAGTGGTAAATTACAGTGTATGTTCTCATCCTTCCTTCTCCCCTGCTCCCAACTCATCCATACTTGCTGAACAGTCTTTTTACAACAAAATAGAAGGGAAAAATTGAAAATCTGAAATAAAGAAACAGAAAATGCTGGATCTACACAGGCCAGTCAGCAACTGCAAAGAGAAAAGGCAGGTTATGGCAATTTATTCCGAACTGAAGACTGCAACCTTCAGTTCTGATAGAGTACACATCTGAAACATTATTACTTGTTTTTTCTCTTTATAACCAGTTGATTTTCAGCCTTTACTCAGTGTAACATATCAATTAATAATGTGCCTTTCTGTTAGATATATATAACTGGCCACTTTTTAATGCACTTATCTGCATTGTAATGGAATAAGCAAAGTATGCTGTCGTGCTAAAATTAATTTGTTCAATAAAAGCTGTTATAGATTGGAACCATTTAAAAGATCTTGAGGTTAAATCACTACCTGTAATAGTAAGCAGCAACGAGACGTTATACTGACCTATTGAGCTGAACAAGTAATTGATTAATCCTTCTTCTTGGTTTTGAAAATGGTACTCTACTAAAACATGTACAACGTTGGGGAACGAAGAGTTATATAGCCATTTCCATACCACCTTTTTTTTTCAAGTGCCTAAAGACACAAATTTAAGAAGGAAATTAGATTTGGTGTCCACACTTAAATGGTAATCCATTTTCCTAGCGTAGATTTGTTGCACAATTGTCAGGTGAGTACACCCCCAGGTACCTAATGGGTAAAAGCTCTGTTAGGTATACGAACCAGAAGGTCCTAAGCTCCACTCCCATTCAGTGCTATTAGCTGATCTTAGTTGAGCACTGCATTTGGCCTCAGTGCCACTCGGTTAGAGAGGGGACAAAAACAGCCGGCGTTCTTGTTGCTCATCACTATTCAGTGACCTCTGCTTAGGCCTGCCTGCTGCAAGAGCCACAGATGAAGCTCTGATTGGACTTTGCTTTGAAGCTCCCTGCTGATGCACTCTGTTTAGGCTCACGTAAAGATTGGAGGCTTGGGGACAAAATACAGCAAGTAAGAGTCAGTCAGTGCGTTCAGGAGGGGAGAAAACTGGCAAAAAAAAAACTAGGAGTTTATAACCTTTGACTACTGAAAATACGTGGGCTATGATTATTTCTCAAGTATTTTCAAACAGTTTTGTGGTTTCTCTCAGACTCACTTACAGGAAATACTATTTTGGTTCAAACTTTTCCACGTTTGGGCTGATTTATTTTTTAAGCAGTTGAAATACATAGAATTAAATTATCATAACCGTTTTAAAATTAAAAAATATTGAAGCTGTTTGGTAAAATAACTGGTTTTCAAATGATCTTATTAAGTGAAGCTTGTGAAATATGCTGTTTCGTGTCAACCGGAAACTGCAGTTGTAGCTTACCATCTGTGGTCAAACTGCTGATTGGGGTGGCAGCCTTTTTGGTTGCAAACAGGAAGTTTGCTCAATCTACAGACCCCTAGCTACTCTAAGAAGATCACTGTGCTACACATTTTCAACACTTATTAATTACTATAAAAATCTTTAATGTGACCCAAAGTGGCAGATGGCCCAACAAAAGGATCTAATCGGTTACCAGTCCACCGGGCCAGAATCTTCAAAAACCTCTTCAGCTCTGGTTAAACTGGAAGTCTTAGCGAGCAGAATTTTTCACAGACAACCAAAGGTGGCTGCTACCGAGCAAAGTCTGCCTGTGGAGCATGAAGGTGTCTTGATCTCTGGATACACAATCATTTGGGATAATTATAGTAAGTTTACTGTACGTTTCAAATGTTTTTGTATAAGATTGCCAGAAATATGCTACCTAATGGCAACATTTTGCTGCTGCTAAATTACCCTTTAGGTTTTGGTGAGCAAAGTTATTAAATGCAATCTTGCTGTACTAAGATCAATAGATTAATTCTACTGGGGAAAGAGCCACAGCATATTTCTCCTAATATCTATACTAGGAAGCTCACAAAAAAACATATTCTTCCCTTCCCCCCCCCCCCCCCATCCAATTTCAGTTCCCTCTCCTCTTAAAGGCTGACCTCCTAATTTGCCGTATTGCAAGTATGTTTGTGATAGTTGGTAGGCTAATCAACTGTGAGGTACATTGTAGTCAAGTCAGACCCTGCCTGTGTGTGCACATTTTCAATTGGGATCACTAACAATCAGGAGTAGGTCAGCTGTTTTTCTCCCCCTCCCTTCTTGACTGGACACTGGCCAGTTGTGCCCCTGTGGTCATTAAGGTTATAAATGTCAGTTCACCCAGTGTACAGTGGGATTTGTCCCACACTTCCACTAGCCTAAACATCCACTCCCTCCAATGCCGGCGTACCATGGCTACAGTGTGTGCTATCTACAGGATGTAACTTGCTACGGTTTATTTGGTAGCACTAACCAAACCGTGACCCCCCCCCCCCCCCCCCCACCAGCTAGAAGGGTAAAGGCAGCAGGAACATCATCTCCAAGTCATACACCATTCCGACTTGGACATTTATTTCCATTCCTTCATAGTCGCAAGTGTAAGATTTCTGAATCTCTGGCATTAAATTTGACTGAGACAATTCTTAAACACTTGGAACAGTTTATGAAAAATACACACACAAACATGCATATCCACCTTAGTTACAACAGATACAATGAGGTTATAATAAAGAGTGATTTTTAAAATTTCAAAATATAGTTTATTCATATAAAAATTTGCACAATACATTGGGAAGCAGTTCAGTACATTTGGATGCGGTCAGCAATTCCATACATTACATTTGGATGCTGACCGCAGTTCCGTTCAATACATTTCTTTACTTTACATTTCAAGGTACGATTCATACAATCTGTGGAACGTTCATCAAGTTACATTACGTGTCACCATGCGGTGCACAGTGAGGGTACAGTTAATAGAGTGATATACGTTACTTCCCCTTGGCTGGCTGGTTCAAGAGAGAGAGAAAAGTCTTTGGCTGAGTTCTTTATACCTCTCAAAAGCATTGTCCCTCTGAAAGCCTCAGAATTGGGTCTTGGTTCCAGAGCAGTTCCTTATTGGCTCTTCTCACACATGTGGCTGTCTGGCCTGGTTCAGCCATCACTTGATTAGATTAAATGACTTTCCAATACACAAAACCCATGTGGCGGCTCTGTGGGCTTTCATTTTGTTTCAACACAAACGGGCCTTTCCGTATAATCTACACTTTTAACATTTATACATACACCGAATCAATTTTAATCATTAATAAACACTTAAATCCTACACAAGTCCAAAATCCTGGAACTACACGCACTGCAGCATCTCAAGAAACCCGACCACAGCCACCTTCTCGGGGCGATTAGAGACAGGCAATAAATGCCAGCCTTCCAAGTAAGGCCCACATCCCAAGAATGAATATTTTTTTTTAAATCTATCACTGTTTAATACTGAGTTGATTCTTTTGGCCCCTTCAGAAGTTTATTAGTATTGCTCATTTCCTTACAGCCTCCTCTGCCCAATCCCTGAACGACAACAATATCTTCAACAGCTGAGATTTCTGTAGTGCACCTCAAGAACAGAAAATCATTTCTAAGCACATCCATCTTTAGAACTTCAAATTTTATTTTGCAGTTATTTTAAGGGGAAACAGCTGCTGGGATATAGGTGGAACCTGTTTTTTTAATCCACAATGTGAATTCTTTTGGATCATGAGAAGTTCAATCAACCACTTGCTGCTTCTGAGATCAGCACAGGGTGGGGGGAGAGAGGGGGACAGAAGTAAAATATAATATTTCCTCTTGAGTGTTTTAATATTTGTTCTAGCTTTGAAAACATTAAGAGCAAACACAACAATTTTTTTCTCAAGCCACTAGTGCTAAATATTAAATTGAGAACTTGTGTTGCACTGAGGAACTTTTAAGGTCAAACCATTTCTGGGAAATATAAAGTTAAATCAGGAATGTAAACACTTGCACTCAACTGGGTATTGGGAAGGAGTTGGACACGAGCCTTGTATTGGTTAGATTTTCACAGCTTGGCGCTGTCCATGAATTTTTATCAAACTGACACAAAAATTCTCCTTATTTTACAATCTTTTTGTTTTTGGTACTGTATAATGTGACAAATTATTAACTGTATTCCACTGCAAATTAAAAGCTTTTCTTTGATTCACAAGTGGTGAGTTGCATTTTGCAAGTATAGATGGGTTGTCATTCTTAACAACAGTCCTGTTGCTTAAAATGGTCAAAGTGGATCTGGTCAGGTACCCAGTGATTGAGCAGAGCACTGAGAATCACTTGGGGTTAAGAACCCAAAGCGCAGCACCACGTATAAAACAAATGCTGGGATTGCTACCCCCAAATGAGGTAAAACAGGCTGAAAAACCTAAGACTCTCCAGTACGTAGCAAACAAATAAATTCTAAGCAACTGACTGATCCAAAGCAGGGTAAAATTGCGAGGGTCAAGTATGAGAACGGACTAACATAATCTGACATTCAGTGCAATAGTGAAAGTTCTGCATTGTTGGAGGTGCCCTCTTTCAGATGGAATGATAAACTAAGGACCCACCTGCCTTTTCAGATTGGTGTAAGGGATCCAATTGCACTATTTAATGAGGAGCTGGGGAGTTCTCCCAGTGTCCTGGTCAAAGTTTATCCTCTCTACACCTCTGTCCTACTTTAAGACGCTCCTTAAAACTTGCCTCTTTAACCAAGCTTTTGGTCATTTGCTGTAATTTCTTCTTATGTGGTTTGATGTCAAATTTATCTATTTTGTCTTATAACACTGCTGTGAAGCACATTGGGATGTTTTACTACATTAAAGGAGCCATATTAATAAAAGTTGTTGTTTAACCAACACCATCAAAAACAGATTAACTAATCATCTATCTCATTGTTGTTTGTGGGACCTTCTGTGCAAATTGACTATCATGTTTGCCGACTGCACTTCAAAAGTAATTCATTGGTCATAAAGTGCTTTGTAATATATTAAGAAAGTGAAAGGAGCTATATAAAATGCAAGTTCTTTCCTTCTAAGAGTGTAGGAATACGTTCCAAATCAAGTCCACACTGATTCTCCTAGCTCATGGAGGGGATCCTCTCTGGGCATCTGACATTCTTTACACAAATTAACATCTAAATATCCAGTGATGCTTTAATTGACTTTCAAAGATCATTTCTTATTTCTTGATATAGGATGTTCTTTTGTCATTTTTATTTGACATCATGTAAATCTATGAAGAACATTTATATGGACGGTGCTGGTTAGACAGTGTTTTGCTGATTGCTAATATTGATGTTGTCACATTAGATTTTTATTTACATGTGGCCAATGGATCTTCTGTAGTGTAGCAAAAAGGAAAGACTTGAATTTATAATGTGGCTTATCGTATTTCTCAAGAAATGTCTGATTACTTGACATATAATGAATTACTTTTAAATGGAAAGACTGTTTGGAGGCAACAAAGGCAACCATTTTGCACACTGCAAAATCTCTCGTACAGTAATGAGATGAACCAGTGAATCTGTTTTTAATGTTGGTTGAACGGGCACTCCAAGGAGAGCTTCTGCAGGCTGTGAAAACTACCTGATGTCTAAACATGGAGCTGACTGGAAAAGGACTTTTCGATTTGAATAAGAATTTTGCATCATCTCCTGTTTTAGAATACCAGCCACATCATTAGTAGCAACAATGGCTTCTCCAAGTCTTTTATCCTCACTTTGGTCTCAGTTACTGTTACCTTGTATCCAGTAATATTTTTGTGGAGAAGGATTGTTTCTTAATCCACTGCGGTATTGCAAATGTTGAAGTTCTTTGCTATAATAGTTTTAGAAGTACAGGTTGAACCTCTCTTATCCGGGACCTGGCCTGTGCCGGATAAGGGATTTTTCCGGGCGAGGGGTGGTTACGTTAAATTGGATACAAGTACTGAGCAAGGGGATATCGGGGCTGGCTGGCTGAGAGTGCGGCAGAGATCGTCTGGGTTGGATCGCGGAGTGAGGTCAGCGATTGCAGGAGTCAGCAGCAAGGAAGGACATGGAACATAGAAAATAGGTGCAGGAGTAGGCCATTCGGCCCTTCGAACCTGCACCACCATTCAATATGATCATGGCTGATCATTCGCCTCAGTACCCCTTTCCCGCTTTCTCTCCATACCCCTTGATCCCTTTAGCTGTAAGGGCCATATCTAACTCCCTGTTGAATATATCCAATGAACTGGCATCAACGAGACTCTGCGGTAGGGAATTCCACAGGTTAACAACTCTGAAGAAGTTTCTCCTCATCTCAGCCCTAAATGGCCTACCCCTTATCCTAAGACTGTGTCCCCTGGTTCTGGACTTCCCCAACATCGGGAACATTCTTCCCGCATCTAACCTGTTCAGTCCTGTCAGAATCTTATACGTTTCTGAGATCCCCTCTCATCCATCTAAACTCGTGTATAAAGGCCCAGTTGATGTCGTAGTTCTGTGCATGCGGCCGGGAATGGTGCCAGACGAGGGGTGGTGCTGGAATAAGGTTCAACCAGTATTTCATTAAACGTTGATTAATATTCCCTGCTGAACAATACTGCAGTTTGACATTATCAAGTTTTTTTTTTTGAACTAGTTTTGTCCCGTTCCCTCTTCTCATGCTGGGATATGGTTCCAAGAGTGTCTGTTACTGTGCTGAAATGGTCATTATTTATGTGGAAGTCTTGACATTTGAGTATCAGCAGGCTTTTTAACTGTGTCTCATATGTTGAGGGACTGACCCAAATCCTGTCTTCACAGTATGTCCACATGTGCACTTGTGCAGGAGATGCTGGACAGTGATCAGGAGTGGAAACTCCTGAATACTCCTTCTCTCACCTCCCCAACTCAGAACATTTGTGCCTTACTTCCACTCCAGCTAAGATGAGCAACTCCGTACAGATAAAAATTGAATCTGGTCTCTGGCTCAGCTACTTAATTTATAAACTTCTGTCAGAGAAACCAGTTTACTAACCAATATATATGGCTTCTACTTCAGTTCGTGTGCATTGATTAATCTCCGAGCAGATTGTAAATGTGGAATAGTTCGTTATCTGTATGAGACAGAGAGTGAGATGACATAAGATGAAGTATGTTATGTGTACTCAGTGTTGAGTTGAGACCTGTAGACATGGAAGGAAGGAGGGACATGGAGAAAGATGGAGCAGACAAGCATTCAGAGAAAGGGAGCAGGAATAAATTAGTTCAAGGAAAATGAACTGAGGCAGTTACAGGAATTTTGCTTTTTTTTCCCCAGAACAGGTCGTCCAGATCTTTCAGAACTCCCTAGATTCTGGAACAGTCCCTGTGGATTGGAAAGTAGCAAACGTAACCCGCTATTCATAAAAGGAGGGAGAGAGAAAATGGGAATTATTGGTCAGTTAGCCTAACGTCAGTCGTCGGGAAAATGCTAGAGTCTATTAGGGACGTGGTAACAGGGCACTTATATGATTGGGCAGAGTCAACACGGATTTATGACCGGGAAATAGTGTTTGACAAATGAGGTTGTAACTAGCAGGGTAGATAAAGAAACCACGGGATGTAGTGTATTTGGATTTTCAAAAAGCATTCGATAAGGTGCCACACGAGGTTATTACACAAAATTAGGGCTCATGGGATTGGGTTGTAATGCAGTATTAGTAAGATGATTGGTTAATGGACAGAAAACCGAGTAATCACTTGAGTTGACGGGCTGTAACTGGTGTGGTACCGCAAGAATCAGTGCTTGGGCTTTGGCTATTTACAATCTATATCAATGACTTGGATGATTGGACCGAGTGTAATTTATCCAAGTTGGCTGATTATACAAATTTAGGTGCGAAAGTAAGCTGTGAGGGGGACGCAAAGAGGTTGCAAAGGGCCATAGACAGCTTACGTGCGTGGACAAGAACATGGCAGGTGGAGTATAATGTGGAGAAATGTGAAGTTATCCACTTTGGTCAGACAAATAGAAAAACAGTATTTTTTGAAAGGTGAGTCTGGAAAATGTTGTTGCTCAGATGAACCTGGGTGTCCTTGCAGATAAATGACAAAGTTAACTTGCAAGTGCAGCAAGCAACCAGGAAGGGGAATGGTACGTTAGCCTTTATTACAGAGGGATTGGAGTACAAGAGTAAAGAGTCTTACTACAATTACATAGGGCCTTGGTGCGATGACACCTGGAGTACTGTGTACGGTTTTGGTCTCCTCACAATAAGGACGGATAAACTTGCCTTGGAGGGACTGCCATGAAGGTTCACAGGACTGATTCCTGGGATGGGGGTATTGTCCTATGAGGATTGAGCAGACTAGGCCTATATTCCCTGGAGTTTAGAACAATGAGAGCTGATCACATTGAAATATGTAAAATTCTTACAGGGCTTGACAGGGTAGATGCTGAGAGGATGTTTACACTGGCTGAAGAGTCTAGAACTTGGGATCACTGTCTCAGAATAAGGGGTCAGCCATTTAGGACTGAGATAAGGTGACATTTCTTCACTCAAAGGGTTGTCAATCTTTGGAATTCTCTACCGCAAAGGGCTGTGGATGCTGAATTGTTAGTATATTCAAGACAGAGATCGATAATTTTTTGGATAATAAGGGAATCGAGTGATATGGAGAAAATACAGGAAGGTGGAATTGAGGTCGAAGATCAGCCATGATCTAATTGAATGGTGGAGGAGACTCGAATGGCCGCCTCCTATTTCTTATATTCTTGGGAGGTTGTTCAATTTTCCATGGTTGGTATGTCATTATCCACCCAAATAATTTCACTATAGTACACCTCAAATAGTTTTATTTTGTCATTTAAAATAATGGGAATTGCATGTAGTTGGATTATATTAACTGCCAAGATTATGCTGCTGTGGTTTGACAGTGCTGTAAGCAGTCCTGGAGATTAACACCAGTTGTCAGTTAATCAAATAGTTCGTTAAGTTAGCATCACCTACGAAAGGAATTATTAGTGAAGACTGTTGATGTATACAAATGTGCAATTTTCACCCAGCAAATATATTTGCAGGAGCAACAGGGTTAATTTTTAGTGGTGATACAGAGGAACCATGCATCAGTCATGCATTTCCATAGTCCGCTTTTTTAAAGTTAATTTTAAAAAAATTTCCCCTTCTACCTGCCCGAGTTACTTTGGGCTCGAGTTTCCACACGACAAAATGCGCCTAAAAAAACCCTCCGTATTCTCCACCTCCCTGCAGGTCCTCTGGCCCTCGGCGCGGCGCAGCATGAGCTGTAGGGGGGCGGAGCCAGGTCCCTGCGCTGAAAACAGTGCCGGGACCTCTGCACATGCGCGCTACAGTGGGCACGCAAGTGCAGTCGCTCTAGGCGCCCGAAACTGTGTGGGAGGGTCCCAAAGCACGCAGCCCCTAGCCCTGGCCGAATGGCCTCACTGGGGCTGTGTGAAGAAGGCTCCTTCCACGGCCTGCTTCCTGCCGACTCCTGCTCCTGCTCCCCCCCCCCCCGGACCCGTCTGCCGCTCCTGCTCTCCTCTCCTCTCTCTTTCCCCCCCCCCCCCCCCCCCCCCGACCCGACCCATCTGCCGCTCCCGCTTCTCTCTTCTCTCCCCCCCCCCCCCCCCCCCCCCCCCCCCGGACCGAACCCGACCCGTCTGCCGCTCCAGCTCCCCCCCCCCCCCCGACTCGACCCGCCTGTCGCTGCCGCTCCTGCTTCCCCCCTCAGAACCGACCCGACCCGCCTGTCGCTACCGCTCCTGTCGTCTTTCCCCCCCCCCCCCCCAGACTCAACCCGTCTGCGTCTGCCGCTCCCACCCGACTCGACCCGACTCTACTCCCGCCCCCGGACTGGATCTGACCTGACCCCCAACCTCCTTCCCCCCCCCCCGCCCCCCGACCCGACCTGACCTCCCTCCCTCCCACTCTCTTTCCCCCCCCCCCCAGCCGACCCGAACCGAACCTCTCTCCCCGACCCCGACCCGACCCAACGTCACCTACCTCTGATGCTGGGGACAGGCCCTGCCCGAAATCTCGGGCCCTGCCCGTTCAGCCTTCTGTCCCGACGGCAAACCGCTTCCTAAAGGCCTGCCTGAAGAACTTTCACACAGGTAGGAAGATGGTTTATTTAATCTTTTCTTTGCTTATAAATTTTTATTCAGGTTGGATTTATTTGTATAATATTTGTAGAAGTATAACTAAGGATTTATTGTAGAATTTAATGACTTCCCTTTCCCCCCCCCCCCCCCCCCACCTCGTTCCCTACGCCTAATTTGTAACCTGCGCCTGATTTTTTTAATGTGTAGAACAGGTTTTTTTCAGTTCTACAAAAATCTTCACTTGCTCCATTCTAAGTTAGTTTGGAGTACGTTTTCACTGTGGAAACTTTGAAATCAGGCGTCAGTGGCCGGACACGCTCCCTTTCGAAGAAAAAATTCTGTTCCAAAGTGGAACTGTTCTAACTGACTAGAACTGCAGAAAAAAAAATGTGGAAAATTGCGATTTCTAAGATAGTCCGTTCTCCACCAGTTGCTCCTAAAAATCAGGCGCAAATCATGTGGAAACTTGGGCCCATTGTGTGTTCTGTAAAGGGTTCATAACCAAAATGTTAACCCATCTTGTCAGATGTTGATAGAACCTGCTATGTTCAATATTTTCAATGTTTAATTTCAATTTTCAGCATTTGCAGATTTCCTTGCATTCGGCCAGATCATGTTGTGGATTTGAATGCAGTTATTCACTCCAGGGTACTTTTGTGACTTTTTTAGTAACTTTAACTAATTGGTTCTTTTACCGCCCTTGTCTTAAACGATAAGGGGATAAAGGGTTATGGGGAGCGGGCAGGGAAGTGGAGCTGAGTCCATGATCAGATCAACCAGGATCTTATTGAATGCGGAGCAGGCTCGAGGGGCCGTATGGCCTACTGATGCTCCTATTTCTTATGTTCTTATGTGCGTGAACTGTGTTAGCTTTTCTTTCAACAAGTTGTTCGCTGGCGCTCACCATTTATCCAATTTTTTTGTAAAGTTTGTCTTCAAATTTTAGAATTGCTTCTGTTGGTTAGACTTCCTGTTTTGGTACCAAGCACTTCAATTTATATCATTTAAGTTTTCTCTTAACATTTTCGAAAGAAAAGAAAAACTTGCATTTGTACAGCACCTTACATGACCTCAGGATGTACCAAAGCATTTTGCAGTTAATAAAGTACTTCTGAAGTGTAAGAAATACAGCAGCCAATTTGCGCACAGCAAACTCCCACAAACAGCAATGTGGTAATGACCAGTTAATCTGTTATAGTGATAGTTGAGGGACAACACAGCTTCCAGTGCACCAGTGCCGCCTTCGGCCGTCTGAGGAAAAGTCTTCGAAGATCAGGCCCTCAAATCTGGCACCAAGGTCATGGTCTACAGGGCTGTAGTAATACCCGCCCTCTTGTATGGCTCAGACGTGAACCATGTACAGTAGACACCTCAAATAACTGGAGAAATACCACCAACGATGTCTCCGCAAGATCCTGCAAATCCCCTATGAGGACAGACGCACCAACGTTAGCGTCCTCGACCAGGCCAACATCCCCAGCATTGAAGCACTGACCACACTCAACCAGCTCCATTGGGCGGGCCACATTGTTCGCATGCCTGACACAAGACTCCCAAAGCGAGCGCTCTACTCTGAACTCCTACACGGCAAGAGAGCCCTAGGTGTGCCGAGGAAACATTTCAAGGACATCCTCAAAGTCTCTTTGATAAAATGGAACATCCCTACTGATACCTGGGAATCCCTGGCCAAAGGCTGCTCTAAGTGGAGGAAGAGCATCCGGGAGGATGCTGAGCA
Source organism: Pristiophorus japonicus (assembly GCF_044704955.1). Classification (NCBI taxonomy): domain Eukaryota; kingdom Metazoa; phylum Chordata; class Chondrichthyes; family Pristiophoridae; genus Pristiophorus; species Pristiophorus japonicus. Next base: position 10,586,402 of record NC_091984.1, on the reverse strand, counting down.
CCAAGTTTCATCGCCGAGAGTGTGCAGAAAACAAGCGCAGGCAGCGAAAGGTGCGTGCGGCAAACCAGTCCCACCCACCCTTTCCTTCAACGACTGTCTGTCCCACCTGTGACAGACTAATTCCCGTATTGGACTGTTCAGTTGCATAAGAACTCAGAGTGGAAGCAAGTCTTCCTCGATTCCGAGGGACTGCCGATGACGGTGATGATGATTGGGCAGGACATCAGAGAGAACTCACCTGATTATTAGAAATGTCGTGGGATATTTTGCGCATCGCTTTTAATGTCTCACTCGATAGACGTCACTTCTAATGTGCAGCACTCCCTCCGTATGGCAGCCTCGATTCTACGCTCCAATCTCTGGAGTGAGACTTGAACCCTCGATCTTCTGACTCTAAGGTGAGAGCTATACTATTGAATATGGCTGAGAAAATGTTTGTGGCTGACTCCCAAGCATTGACTGGAAAACCATTCTGGAATATATGAATGATTCTTTCTTTGCTCTGTCGTGACATCATGAACAAATATGGGAAAATGTTTTCTGCTCAATTCAGTATTTTTAACAATTGTAATGGAAAATATTCCTACATTTATGATGCTGTACACAGCAAGCAGAAGAAATCACCCCGCCCAGGATAATTCAGCGTTGATTTAGTGCAGCACTGCAATAAGTGGTATTTTTAGTTTTTAAAAATAAAATAATAATTCATGAAATTACTGGAAAGTACTTGGGATATACACATTCTGATCATTATCAGTTTAAAATGTGCATGGCCAAGTTTGAAGAAAGGAGCTACTTCTTTAATGCCAAATTGTCGGTTTAAATAGCAGCCTGAATATGACTGTTTGGGAAATCAGAGGTGCACGAGCTTTTTTTTTGTAATTCCATTTTTTTTTAAACTTCCTGATTACAGTGGTGTCATGACAGACATTCTGTTGCGCTGACCATTGTAATACTGGTTTGTGCTGAGCTTAGATCGGGCAGTATTTGATGGTGTGGCAATCAGACTTTGTAAAAAAAAAACAGATTTGCATTTATGTGGCTTATTTTTAGTTCTTGCAAAAGGTAGTTTTTTGCTTGGCCAACTTTCTTGTCTACAAAAGATTCTTACTAGGAATGATTGAGTGCTGGCACCTAATGGTATCACCCTGATATCTAAATTGCCCAAGTGACCATTCATATATGACCCTTGGCAATGTGGCTATCCGCGTTTTTTTTTTAACAACTTTTATTTATATAGCGCCTTTAACATCGTAAAATGTCCAAAGACGCTTTACCGGAGTGTGACAAGACAAAAATTTGACACTGAACCACATAAGGAGAACTTCAGGCAGATGACCAAAAGCTGATCAAAGAGGTAGGTTTTAAAGAGCGTCTTAAAGGAGGAAAGAGAGGTGGAGAGGTTTAGGGAGGGAATTCCAGAGCATGGGGCGTAGGCAACTGAAAGCATGGCCACCAATAGTTGAGCGATTATAATCAGGAATGCTCCAGAGGGCAGAATTAGAGGAGTGCAGATATGTGGGTGGGTGGGGAGCGGTTGTGGGGCTGGATGAGATTTACAGAGATAGGGAGGGGCGAGGTCATGGAGGATTTGAAAATTTTGAAATCGAGGCGTTGTTTAACTGGGTGCCAGTGTAGGTCAGTGAGCACAGGGATGATGGGTGAATGGGACTTGGTGCGAGTTAGGACACAGGCACCGAGTTTTGGATGACCTCAAGTGTAGGTAGGGTAGAACATGGGAGGCCAGCCAGGAGTGCTTTGGAATAGTCAAGTCTAGAAGTAACAAAGGCATAGATGAGGGTTTCAGCAGCAGATGAGCTGAGGCAGGGATGGAGACAGGCGATGTTACTGAGGTGGAAATCGGCGGTCTTAGTTATGCTGCAGATGTGTGGTCAGAAGCTTATTTGATTGTCAGTTATGACACCAAGGTTGCGAACAGTGTGGTTCCGCCTCAGACGAATGCTAGGGAGAGGGATGGAGTCAGTGGTCAGGAAATGGAGTTTGTGGCGGGGACCGAAAACAATGGCTTCAGTCTTCACAATATTTAATTGGAGAAAATTTCTGCTCATCCAGCACTGGATGTCTGACGAGCAGTCTGACAATTTAGAGACAGTGAAGGGGTCGAGAGAAGTGGTAGTGAGGTCGAGCTTGGGTATTGGTGTACATGTGACATGTTTTCATAAGATGTTGCCCAGGGGCAGCAAGTAGATGAGAAATAGGAGGTGACCAAGGATATTACTTGGGGGACACAAGAGGCAATGATGCGGGAGCAGGAAGGGAAGCCATTGCAAGTGATTCTCTAGCTATGATTAGTTCAGAATGGAACTAGGTGAGTGCAGTCCCACCCAACTGGATGACGGTGGAGAGGCATTGGAGGAGAATGGAATGGTCAGCTGTGTCAATGACTGCAGACAAGTAGAGAAGGACGAAGATGGATTGTTTACCTTTGCCACAGTCACAAAGGATGTCATTTGTGACTGATGAGGGGTGTTTCGGTACTGTGACGGGTGGAAACGTGATTGGGGCGATTCAAATATGGAGTTCTGCAAAAGATGGACACTGATTTGGGAGTTGACAACACGTTCAAGGACATTGGAGAGGGAAGGGAGGTTGGAGATGAGCTGCAAGTTTGCAAAGATGGAGGGGTCAAGGGTTGGTTTTTGAGGAGAGGGGTGATGACTGCAGATTTGAAAGAAAGGGAAGGCGGTACCTGAAGTGAGAACCGTTAACAATGTCAGCTAACATGGGAGCCAGAAAAGGAAGTTGAGTGGTCAACAGTTTGGTGGGAATAGGGTAGAGGGAGCGGGAAGTGGGTCTCAAGGACAAAATGAGCATGGAGAGGCTATGATGTGAGATCGGAGCGAAACTGGAGAAAGATGCGAGTTCCGGGCTCGGGCAGGGGGAACCTTGGGGGAAGTTTAGCCTGGTTATATAGCAATTAATGGGATCGATGGGCCCAAGTTTGACCCCAGGGTTAGAACGACGCACCTCCGTATGGTGCGCCGACTTTTTAGAACAGAAATGGCGCCCATTCAGAATAGAACCTTGGTATTCTCTCCTTCGTCTGGTCGATCCAGGCCCTTGGCTGAGAACAGTGCCGGGACCTCTGCACATGCGCACTAGAGTGTGCGCGCATGTGCAGTAGCTCCTCGCAGCCCGAATCTGTGCAGGCTGCGTGGGAGGGGCCCGAAGAACACCGTCCCTAGCCCTGGCCGATTGGGCTCACTGGGCATTGAAGATTGGGACTCTGGCTTCTCTCCCGTTCAGACTCCCTCCCTCACTCCACTGCCCCCCCTTCTTCTCCCCCCCTTCTTTCTCCCCCCCTTCTTTCTCCCCCCCTTCTTTCTCCCCCCCTTCGTCTCCCCCCCCTTCGTCTCCCCCCCCTTCGTCTCCCCCCCCTTCGTCTCCCCCCCCTTCGTCTCCCCCCCCTTCGTCTCCCCCCCCTTCGTCTCCCCCCCCTTCGTCTCCCCCCCCTTCGTCTCCCCCCCCCTTCGTCTCCCCCCCCTTCGTCTCCCCCCCCTTCGTCTCCCCCCCCTTCGTCTCCCCCCCCTTCGTCTCCCCCCCCTTCGTCTCCCCCCCCTTCGTCTCCCCCCCCTTCGTCTCCCCCCCCTTCGTCTCCCCCCCCTTCGTCTCCCCCCCCTTCGTCTCCCCCCCCTTCGTCTCCCCCCCCTTCGTCTCCCCCCCCTTCGTCTCCCCCCCCTTCGTCTCCCCCCCCTTCGTCTCCCCCCCCCCTTCGTCTCCCCCCCCTTCGTCTCCCCCCCCTTCGTCTCCC